>NW_017306411.1:139271-290757 GCF_000935625.1 Nanorana parkeri | reverse complement strand
TGTAAAGCTCTACCCCCTTCCTATGGAGCTCAAGAAGGAACCTCAGGGCTTTCCCCAATGTGGTGAGGGAGTGGGTCAGATTGGGGATGCTGCTTTAACCCTCTTTGGTGTAGTGAGGGGGCGCAGTTCCCACAAGCATCATTTACCACGGGAAACAATGGGAGGAGTTACCAGTGTATTACCGCATATACTGGTGATAAAATACAGTACCCACAACCAAGGGTTAACGTATAACTCCCCACACTTATCACATGAACCCCTGCGCAATTGCCTGGAGGAAGCTCCAACTAAACACAGTGAGAGTCCAGAGTACAAGCAGTTCTATAGGAGAGTGTAATCTGTAGTTGAACCAGCAGATGGCGCTACTATAAGGCTGTACAATGATCACAGGCTGTTAAGCTGAAATACTTGCAGTTGCGACGAGCAGTGCAGTCCTTGCCAGACGGGAGAGAGGTAAGCTGTGCTGACGAGCTGGGTACTCACTCCTGTGAGGTTTCAAGGGTTCTAGCAGGTTGTGGCAGTTCAGCTGGGGGGTATGAGAGCAATTGCTCAGCGTACAGTTATCCATTGACTGAACGCCGAGCAATTGAATCTCCCTCGCTTTTAAGGAGGGAGCCGGCGGCCGTGGGCGGAGCGTGACGTCACTCCCTGACGTCTGAGCTGAAGGAGGGCCCGGGATCTGCGTCCCAGACGCTGCAGCTGGGAATGTCCGTGACAAATTGGAATTTTACGCCAGTATTTTACACCAACCCATATGTGTTGAGTGCTGGTCTGGTATCCGTATCAGCCACTGATTCTATAACACTGCAGGGGCACTCCCAAACTTCACCTTGTGTAGATTTAGTAAAAAATGGATTGTGCCAGGTAAGCCACCCTTTTCTGATATGTTTTTGATGCGTTTATAATGAGCTTTAAAGCCCATTTCCAACTTTGCACAGATATTTAAAAAAAAGAAACATATACCACCAATGTACACCGAGTAAACATGAAGCAGGCATATGCAGTTGTTGTATATTAACACAGAAACTTACATTTTTGTCAGCTGTCCTCTTCATATCCTCATGGAAATGGCCACCTCTGTGCTTTGCAAGCAATGTGTGTATATTATACCTGAGCTCTGCCCATGTAAAATGCAAATGTAAAAATGACCTACTCCATGGGACAAATATTCCCAGTGCAGTTTTCCCAAACAAAATAGGCTTTAGTTTTGCATTTTGTATACATATGTCCTCATACATACAAAAGGGACATATTTAAAAAATACTAACAATAATGTTAGTGGAATTACATTTTTATTATATTTCATATTTTTTCAGCTTTCATTAAAAGAATGTCTGGCGATATTTAAATGTGTAGCTTTCATTAAAAACATCGTAAGTAATAAAAACTGGTTTTTGAATTGCACAGATATAAAGAAGGTACAGCAGGGAACCATTGTATAAAGGGAACCATTGTATAAAGACAATTTATCAAAATATAAAGTATAATATTGCCACTTAACAGTTAATAAAAAAGTTAATAACAATTGCTCTATATATAGCCATTTTAAAACCGTTCATATCCGAAGAAGCGCCCAGAGGTCTTGCCTAGCAGCCCTTATAAGGGTCAGAGAGGAGCGCTCTTAAAACTGTAAAACATCAAAACACAAGAACCGAGCGCACCAGCATAGTGTAGCAAATCTTTTTTTAATAGAAAAAAGTAAAAGCAATACACTCTCAAATAATATCCTTGCATACAAAGCATATCAGAGGGGATAACTGGTAACCAGGAACATTAACCAGGGTATTAACCACTAGTGGGTGTTTCAATGGAGTGGAACTGTGGGGCTCGTTTCTTGAATTCATGCCAGCATTTGGACGCAAGAACCTCTCACCCGATCTTCTGCCCTCTCCCACTCCACAGTCGCCTCGCCCACCATCATATACAATTATTCTTGGCCATATGCCACCAATTTAACTGATAATTTGTTAGCTCTAGTTAGCTGTTAGCTCTTTAAATAGCTACTTGTCTACAATATACTTGTTAGGGAACCAAGAAACCAGACAAAAACTAAAAGTCCAGGTTAAAAAAAAAAAATAAGGAGTTTATTGAAAACTACAATAAAAATAAATTGCAAAAAACAATGGGGAAAGTCCAGGACGTTGTCGCTGCCAAGCCAGAGGTCAGATGCCAATGCGGGTAGTCAGCTGAACCAGGTCAGGGAACACTGAGGTCAGGATGAATGCAAACAATAGCCAGAGTCAGAAACCATGACTTCAGTCAGCCAGAGGCAGGGTCATACCCGGACAACAGAGAGAACAGCAGCACCAGTATTCAAAAGATTTTGTCAAATCCTTATGTACATTTATTGAGAAACAGCGTCACATATATCCAATAGTCAATGTTTTGGGGGCACGCAGGGTCCCTTCATCAGGGCAACATAGTGACAAAGGTGCAACATGAAATACACCCATATACTGTATATATAACCCATCACCATATCAGAGTTCTAAGCCACCTCCCCATGATGTCATCATGAAGTCAGAGCCTGCCACAATTCAAAACAAAACAAATACCATAATCAAATGATCACATAATAAAGAAGCAAAAACATCCTAATCACATTCAAGACAGGTATAACAGCTCATAATAATGAAGTATATGCCATACCTGGCGAAAGAAGACACGTGTAGTTCAGCAGAAAACATGGAAAGAACGCTGTCTTTTTAGTTTTTTCCATTAAGAAGCTTTGCTACACTATGCCGGTGTGCTCTGTTCTCATGCTTTGATGTTTAATTAATATCTTCGCATCCAGGCAAGTTTTGCACACACATATTAAATCTACATGTTTGGCTAGAAAACTGCTTAAAACCTACAATTATATATTTTCTGAAACAAAGGTCCTGTAGCATAAAACGATGCTAGTTGCATTTTTTAAAGTTGCATATTTATACAAATATTTATCAAATACCGTATATACTCGAGTATAAGCCGTCCCGAATATAAGCCGAGGTACCTAATTTTAGCCAAAAAAATGAGATTTTCAGCCCATTTTTTTGGGTGAAAAGTGCCCCCCTCGGCTTATACTCGAGTCAGCGCCAGCGCGTCTTCTTACTTACCTCGCCGAGCGTCGCGTCACTGCTGCTCGGTGTGCGGCGCTCCGAGCGGGGTCATCTGGCAGTCTCCGGCCACCTAAATTAGGACCCGGAGACTGCCAGATGACCCCGCTCGGAGCGCCGCACACCGAGCAGCAGTGACGCGACGCTCGGCGAGGTAAGTAAGAAGACGCGCTGGCGCTGACTCGAGTATAAGCCGAGGGGGGCACTTTTCACCCAAAAAAATGGGCTGAAAATCTCGGCTTATACTCGAGTATATACGGTAACTATTTTTAGGAAAAATACTCTAAAATTAATTTTAGTGCTCACAAACAAAATATAATGCCCAATTTGTGAAATGTAAAATATGGGGTTGTATCGGCTAAATAGATACCAAACATGTCATGCCTTAAAATGCTTGTACCTGGGAAATAGCAAAAAAAAACTACAGTACCTATAATGGGCCACACACTAAAAGCCTTTACTGCTCATAAATTTAGAATTAACAGTGAGTGATGGCACAAAAAAATATTGTTTTCAAGATAAATAACATGTGTGGAGCAATTGTTGGTGTCACATGCAGGTGCACCCAATGCGTATTTGCATTTGTATATACACGTATGTGGGTGGTGGAGGGCTTTACATTTTTTGTGTTTTTTTATGTTTATATAATTTTTAGAACTTTTTTTACAGTTAACTTTATTGCTATTAACTAGGAGGCTAACAAGCCCCCATATATGATAACACATGATAAGTGACAGGTCCTCTCTATGGAGACATCAGGGGTCTATTAGACCCCTAATGTCACCTATGGACACCACTGAAGCTTATGAAGCACAGATTGTGCTTCACTAACTACTTTTCCGTTTACAGCAATCTGAGAAATGACAGCCTGAAACTGGAAGTGACAAAATCCCCGTTGCTTCGGGTTTCAATAAGAGGAGGGGAGATCAGCCACTGGAAGTGTGCTGATCTAATTCCGATCCAGCCACTAGCACCCACCGTGCCTATCCTGGGCCTGCACAAGGAGCAACAGTGGCAGAGGGGGCCCACTATTTGGCAGCATACAAGTGATCATGCAGCTCTACACCTGTTTGTTAAAGCCGACAGTCAGCTGAAAAGAACAGTATCAATCCTGGCTATTTTTTATAAATAAGCTGCACCTGCTCTACTCACCCTCCCCCCCCACACACACACACTCTGTACACTGTGTGGTACCTTCTCTACTCTGCATCCCCTACTCTGTACACTGCAATGTACCTTCTCTATTCTGCACCCCCTACTCTGTACACTGTGTGGTACCTTCTTTACTCTGCACCCCTACTCTGTACACTGCATTGTACCTTCTCTGCGCTCACCTCTTATTCTGTACACTGCAATGTACCTTCTCTGCTCTCACCCTCTACTCTGTATACTGCAATGTACCTTCTCTATTCTGCACCCCCTACTCTGTACACTGTGTGGTACCTTCTCTACTCTGCACCCCTACTCTGTACACTGCACTGTACCTCCTCTACTTAACACTCCCCCCTACAGCTGAAGCAAAATTATGAACGGAGGCTATCTGTACCCTGAGGTTGTCTGAGTATCTCTAAAAGAAATCATGTTTACACTGTCCACAGCAATCAATCAGTTTTTAATGTTTTTGTTTTGGTGATAGATTAGCACATGGGGCTGTATGTTGATAAAACATATTCTCCTGCTACTGATCTAATTGTTATTGCTAATATGTCTGCTTGTGATGTAGAGATTTCTGATCTCATGACAAAAGTGAGATTGGATATTATTATTCTTACTTTTTTTCCGAATATTTAGTACAACAAAGCGTTGCAACTGTGATGATGACAGATTCTTTCTATCATTTAAAACTTTTGTGTATTTAGTTTTTTTTTGTTTCAATTTTTGCATTTATTTAATCCCTGAGTTATTTTAAATAGTTGTTGGAAACTCGTTTTCATCTGTATCTAATACTCTCTTCTCACATGTTTCTGCCTTCTGAGGGAAGGCTTGTACAGTTGTCTTTATGCTAAAGCTCAAACAAAATCTTATTATCCATTATCAAAGGATTACATGACTTGGACCAATGAATGATCATTCAGAATCAATGACAATAAGCAGCTATACCGGGGTTATGGCTAGGTGGAGACAGAAGACTGTGAAAGCTGGTATAAAAGGTATAAAAGTGCATACCGGTGTTGCGAGTCATTTTAATATTATTGTTGCTGCTATTAACTATAATTATGGGTTTTAGGCTACCATCAAAATGGCAGTGGAACATTCTTTAAACTCTTTATATTTAAAAGAATAGATTTTCAAGTGAAATAAAATACTTTGACAAAAACTGATGTGTTCTTTGATAAACACAATTCTGTGGGTTTTACTATAACTACCCAGGCTGTACATTTTACTCACATAAGACTCTAAGTAATTTCTTTTTAGCCTTTCACAAAGCTGTAAATAATGATCCTCACCTTACACCTCCTAAGTCTTAAACCTCACTAGAACTGATTACATACAGTATTTAAGGAACTTTAATACTCTATTACTGAATTACACTTTAGCCAATCTGACCTACATTTGATAGTGATCCCATAGTGTTGACTTTTTTTGATTGTGGAAATGTGAATAATGCAATCAATTATATTGTTGAATTTTCAAATAATGCATTTAAAGAGACCCTGTCATGTTGCCCAGCCAGGGGAAATTGACATGTTCTTTTAAAAAAACAACCCTGCACCGGCTGATACGTACCTGTACTGTGCTCCTCCATTGCTCAATTATCACCTACAGGAAAGACCTGGTCCTTGCAGGTATGGGGGATTCTGTGATCTTCTTCTCTTCTTCCCAGAATTCAATGTTCTGTCCTCAGTGGTCCATCCCAGTTCTGAGCACTGTCACATGAGGACACAAATTAATTAACCCTGTGCAAACTCAGACACCATCCAGCACAGGGTTATGAGTTTCTTTAAATGCAGAATATGAAAACCGTTCAACACAATTAAATGCAGCTGGTCACATCCCTAAATGGGGGAAGTGAGAAAATATCTTTAAATCTAACTCCTTCTCACCCCCATTCCCCTTGAGAGCTTGTTCACATGATGTCCGCACCATGTCCGGACCAGAACAATTTGTTCCCGAACCAAAAAAACATCCCTATGGTATTTCTGGGCTTTGTTCACACCAGCACAGTCCGTTCCGGTCCAGACGAAAAAAAAAAAACTGCCCGTCTCATTTTCTCTGGACCAGAACGCATGTAAACGCATCAAAAATGCATTCAAACACATGCACACTAGAACACACTGGACTGCACCTGAAAGGCCATTTTAGGCTAAAAAAAACCAAACACCAGAACACGTCAAAATGCATCAAAAAGCATTGAAAAAAGCATTAAAAAAACACACCTCACTGCGTTTGCAGATCTGGTCCAGATATGATGTGAACATACCCTGAAGCACCCCGGTGCCTTTAAAATGCAATGTGTAACAATATATTAATTATTATTGTTATTATTATTATTCAGGATTTATATAGCACCAACAGGTTATAAAGGGAGACATAAGGCTTCATTCACACAATGTGTGAAAGTGCATTTTGGGATCTCTATGGCAGGAACCGATGGATTCCTGCAGCAGTGATCCCGGATGTCCCATTTGGCTGCAACTGCTATCACACGTTCGAATTAATGACCGGGTGACAGCAGCTGTATCTGTAAGCGGTACTCCCCATGTAATGGTATGTGATACGATTACATGTGGTTTGGAATGGATGATTGGCATTGGACGCATCTATCGTGCATCCAGGGACAGTGATCTATTCCTAACCGCATGTAATCGTATCACATACCTTTACATGGGGAGTACCGCTTACAGATACAGCTACTGTCACCCGGTCATTAACTTGAATGGGTGACTTCGGCTAATTCTAAACTGAATATTGGAGATTCCTGCAGCATGAATCCATAAGTTTCTGCCACAGGAATCCCAAAACACACATTCACACGGTGTGAATTAAGCCTAAAGGTGGCCATACACTTTACAACCCTCACAAGACTTTTGTCTTGCGAGGGTTGTAAAGTAATTTAAAAAACGTACGATCTGCCCATCTTGGACAGGCAGATCGTACTTGCGATCATCGCAAGCCCTCCCTGCTGAGGGGCGGGCTTCCGATGACCACAATGCTGAGCGGAGCAGTGTGCGCTTGCGCACACTGGCCCATGCGGCAGTTATCTCACGATCATGATTCAAACCAGCCGAAAATCGTACGATTCTCGGCTGGTTTTCGAACATGCTCAAAATACAAAAGTCGTGCGACCGTACAGTAGAAACGGTCGCACACCTTCCATACACTGCGCGATTATCGTACGATCGCGGGATTTTCCGCGATTATCGCACGATAATCGTGCAGTGTACGGGCACCTTTACAGTTATAATACAATTCCATACAAGAGGATTAGGAGAGCTCTACCCATGAGAGCTTACATTCTAAAATAAATAAATCTACATATATATTTTTCAGGTAAGTTTAGCCCAGTGGCATTACAGGTCCTCCTCATCCTCTTCTTCCTCTGGTGGTGGGTGGAACCTAAATTCCGCAGAAAGAGGTACCACATTTCTCCAGGCACTCCAGGTTTCCTCCCACACTCCAAAGATATTCTGATTAGTTGTTTGGCTCCTGTCTTAATTGGCCCTAGTATGTGAATGCAAGATAGGGACCTTAGATTGTAAGCTCCTTGAGAGTAGTGATGAGCTCGGGCGTGTTCGCAAGCACCTCGTGCCGAGCCTTTTATCTAACTTTATTGCAAATTCATACTTTTCTCTGTTCTGACAAAAAGCTATTTGACTTACCATGTGCAATCCTAAACTCATTCTATGCCTTTATTATAACCGCACCGAGCAATCTCAATTCTGTAATACGACAAGCTGCAGTGCCTTTAGGCATGATGAAATAACAGTATCACGATAAGCTGTGAGCATGGAGAAGATATATGTTACATGTGTATTAATCTGTATTGTACCAATCTTGGAAATTTTCTTCTTCTCAATAAAAAACTATTGAATTTAAAAAAACAGGCAGATCGTACTTGCGATGATTGCAAGCCGCGCCCCCCTGAGGGGCGGGCTTCCGATGACCGCAATGCCGAACGGGCAGTGTCCCGCTTTTATCTTACGAACATGCTACACACCCGCCGAGCATCGTATGACGCTCGGCAGGTTTTCGAACATGTTCGTAAGTTAAAAGTCGTGCGACCTTACAGTAGTAGAGGTCGCACGGCTTCCACACACCTTACGATAATCGTACGATCGAGGGTTTTCCCGCGATTATCGCACGATTATCATAAGGTGTGTGGGCACCCTTAGAATTAATTTGCCAAAAAGAAAACTCCTATTACAGGTGATGCAAATAGATTTGCTTGTAGTTGAATTCTGGGGAAAGCGGCTAAATACCCAGCAGGAAATATGATTTCTGTGCAGTTATGTACTGATATATAGCTCACAATTTCTAACAATTTTTATAATAAAAAACACACACTATACCTATTTTCTCTATATATCCATTTTTCCTAGATAGGGTTGACTCTGATAGTCAGCCAATGGTTTATATTCAGGAAGAGGGGCAGTGGGTCACATACACTTTAATGCTGAGCAAATGAATAAAACAAGAAGATTGCAATGAGAGAACCTCTGATCCTTTTAACATACTTCATTCTTATCTGTGGTTGGTACAGAAGACATGAGCACAAACCTAATTGTCACTACAAGAGCTAAGCACTGACCACAGCAACAGATGAGTGCATCAGTCCAATCAGCTTTAAGAGTGTGCAGATGATGCTTCCCATTCTGGGATGAGATATACTATAGTGCCAAGTCTGGATTCCACACACTTTCACTGTAGTAACTGAGCAAAGAGCTTCATGCAGCAACTCTACAACAGCTGCTTGTCAGTTTCATCACTGCCTGCAGAATGAATTACAGAACATTTAAATGGGTGATGCCTAAATACCGCTTCTAATTGTTGCTAGGATGGAGGAAGGGTTAACATTACCCTTTTCAAGTGCTGGAATATGTCCTGCTGTTCTTCGTGTTCCCTGAATCGACCTGGCTCACTTGGAGCAGACTTGAAGTGATCTCAGCTCTTTTCTGTAAGTAAAGACAAACCTTCATTCCACATGTATTGTTTTTACTGAAATTCATTAATGCATTGATGCATTGCTCCACATGCCTAAACTTATTGATAATCAGTGCAATATCCACTGGTATTTAAAGGGCAAGCAAGTAGGCTAGATCTGCTGTGTCAAAACATCAGAGAGGGGCACTTAGAATACCGAGATCCTCAGTATTAGGAATAGTTGGGTCCACATATAAAAAATGATTGTGCTTCTTTACTCAACCCCTTTGTTATAGTCCTCACAATATTATTTTTATTACCTTGTCTCTGTTTTTGTTTGAACTATTGTTCTACGTTGTACTGATTGGTTTTGAAATAAAAGTTAACTAACTCTAGTTAACAGTAAATAATTTGACAGATGAGTATGGTATTTCAAAACATGTTATTAATAGAATTATGAGGACTAATGTTACAGGTTAATTGATTGCATAAACTTGTGAAATACATCTCCGTTACAATTGCTGCTTGTACGTCTGGAGCAAGTCTTGTTTCTCAAAGTGTAATGAGTTATTAGAGTCTTGACTTTTTGCAAAGTAGTTGTGTGAAGGAGCCACAGAAACTATTCAGCACTCCCAAAATGTCACCTCTGTTAGGATTTTCCCCGATTAAATGGCCAGCCTGTGTATAACATGAATCTTATTTACTGGTAGAGGCTGTTGGGTGGTATCACCCAGAAGATTCATATATCTTACAGGGACTCCAGTGGTTAGATCTCCCCAATAAAGCTCCATTGCCTTGGCAGAGTGTTTTTTTTTTAAAAACTGCAGTGTAAGTCTGATTCTGATTGCTGCAGTCTATATAATGTAAAATCAGTCGGTCCCCTTTTTCCTGTATTGGTCCACACATAACTAAAATATGAATGGGATAACCCATTAACGTTGAAGTCTTTTGGTCTTCTGTGTTTTATTTTTCCCTTTCCAATAGGCAGGTGATTTTAGTTAAAATACTTTGTTAAGTGTATTATTATGTGAACCATAAAAAACATATTTAAAGAAGAACTCCGGGCAAATAAAATCTGAACCCTTGCAGTGGGGCTAACGCTGCTCTGCAAGGGTTAAGTGCTTGTTTTGCCTAGGGAGAATAACAGAGATTTACTCAGCCAAATCATGATCCTGGCTGGCTCCTGAACCAGTCCCTTCAGCCTGTCTCCCCCTCAGCTCCAGTGGTCTAAGGTCCTGTGAGTCATCATCACGTCCTATACAGTGAACAGGATGTGAGGATGCCAAGGGACGTTCCTTTGCTGGAGTGGAGGAGGAGACAGGCAGAAAGGATCGGTCTAGGAGCCAGCCGGGATTGTGGTTCGGGTGAGTATATCTCTGTTATTTTAGCTCCCTAGGCAAAACGAGCGCTTAACACTTGCAGTGCAGAATAACCCCACTGCAAGGGTTAAGATTTTATTTGCCCAGAGTTCTTCTTTAAATACACAGTAAAATTACGTTCAATTAGGGGACAAATTTATTATTTGTGCAAAAATGTTAACCCATGGCTACATGTTTAGCAACCTGCTGCTCTAGAGCAGTAAATATAAGGGAGAAAGTTTATAATCAACAGCCATGGCCTTTGGCATATTTCAAAGTGGTATTAAAGCTAATGGCCCCATATGATACTCAAGGGTTATATTTGAATCTGCCTTAAATACCTCAAAATAACATTTTATTTCAAGTGGAACTGAAATATTTGGCAAAGGCACAATAGTATAAAACGACTTAAAAAGCTTTCCTCAATGTAAATTGAAAACTTGGTGCCTATCTGGTAGCAAGCCATCTCTGAATTATAACTGGAACACATGCAGGTGGTTCAGGAGCACAATGTTTTATATTAAGGATGCACCGATGCTGGTTTTTCGGTATCGAGTACGAGTAAGAGTACTGGCATCCTGTGGTAGCATGGGCCCGGCTTCCCGACCAATCAAGTCATGACCTGCCACCCGGCTTCCCGATTTCCAGGGAAGCCGGCTTCACGTTCTTTTGCGACACTGCGGGGCAGTCTGGCCTCCTGACAAATAAGGAAGCCGGGAGGCGGGTCATAACGCCCGGCTTCCTGGTTGGCTGGGAAGCCGGCTTCATGCTCGCTCATAGCACTGCCGGATAGAGGGTATCTCCCTCTGACTGGCAGTTCCAGTATCAGGGGAAGTATCGGAGTATTTGGGTGAGTACAAGCACTCTCCCAAATGCTCAGTATCGGCACCGATACCAGTATAGCTGCATCCCTTTTTTTATTTACATGAAAAAACAAGAATAGTCCAATCAATTGTGTGCAAATCTGTACAGACAAAAGTCATTTCTGGTTAGAATAACATGCATTCTGCTGGCAAATGTAAATTCCGAAGCATTGCTTAGTTACAGGTCCATCCTTATAATGAGGCATTCTGAAGATGTTGCCTCAGGTGCAATCTCTTTGGGTCACGTGGGTCTGCCACACCCTTTCTGACCGGAGCGTTCCAGGTTGCTAGAGATAGATGTTCAGCTTCTGGCAACCAGTGACCTCAGTACACCACCAGGATGCCGGCCAGACTGCCATAAGCATGCACCTCCTGCACCCCTTGAAGACCCCTCCAGAACATGACCTTCAGCAACCCCCCCACCTCAGGCAGTAATTATGCTAGGGACACCCCTGGATAAGTAGTTGAAAGACATCCCATTTATCTGTAGTGTGTCAGAACAGTTATATGGCTTATGTGTAGCGGAGGTAAAGATCTTGGATTATGACCTCATAACTATCTGACATTATTACTACCTGCAAATAATATCCAGAGTTGACTCTGATTGTTACATTTAGTGTCCCTTGGTGTAGTAGAACTATTAGATTATCTTCACACTTAATAGGGAAAGCTAATGTCTTGATTTTTTCCTGCCCTCGTTACCACTGAAGTCTTAAGAAAGTTTAGAATATTTTTTTCTATTCTGACATCGATCGTCTCAGAATAAAGAAAAAAAAAGACACATCAGTGCTTCTCTCCTTGGCGACCGGGAGCGGGGGGCTCCCAGAGCGCCCGGGAGAGTTTGTTTTTGTTCACTCGGCTGCCCTCGGCAGCTTTGTGAATAGACCCCATTGTCATCCTGTGGAGCAGTGACATGCAGTACCTTTTGCTCGGGGTGAGGCTTTCTCCTGCCCCCCACCTGCCGAAGCTCCACCTCCTGTGGACAGAAGCCCCACCCCCAACCCCAAGCTAGTGTGAAGGGAGGAGACAGGGAGGAGCCTACCAGTCCCTCACTTCCCTGCTGTGTAACCTGTTAGATGCCGATCTGAATTGAGAAAAAGCTGTCAGCTTCAGACATGAAGCTGACAGCTTTTTCCTCCATAATTCTAGGTGAGGCTCTGCCTCACTTGCCTCCCCTGACTGCACGTCCCTGCTGTGGAGAGGGTAGTTTTAGATGAACTAGCAAATTTAGATTGACTTAAATAATGGCTTAACAAATTAAAACCAAACTCCAGCTAATACTAATTAAGCACTTAAAGCAATTGTTTTTTCTCGTTTGAAATAAAGGTTTTACATAAAGGAATTAAAGCTGACCATTGTAGGCACCCCACTGCCAGTTATCCCGGGCTCCGCTGTCCCCCATGCGGGCAGGGGACTGGAACGGTGGCTGTTTCCAATGATGACAGGAGAGTTCAGCATTCCCCCACTGCTGATCTCTCCTCCTCTTTCGCTAAAGGCGGAAGTGATGTGTTTTACATCACTTCTGCCTTTAGTAGTCATTTCACTGGCTTCCCTAAATGTCACCATAAAGAGGACCTGTTATTGTATATTGTCTATCACATAAGGAGCTTGTTAGCCCCCTATTTGATAGCAATGAAGTTAAGTGTAACAAACAAAAAGTAAAAAAAACCCATTAAAGTCGCATATAAAAAAATGTAAGTCCCCTGCCCCCTCGCACGCACATATAAACGTAAATACGCGATGGGTGCGCCTATGTGCGGAAACAAAGATCATGCCACATATGTTTCATATCACCTTGAACGTCAGTGTGCGAGCAATATTTCTACGGCCATCAATCACTGACAAACCTAAATTGATGGGCGGTAAAAGCTTTTAAAGCTTTAAACCTATGGCCGATTTTAGGAATGGTAGCTTTTTGCGGGTGTGCACAATTGTAAAGCTTGACATGCTTGGTGTCTATTCACCTGACTTGACCGTATCTTTCATATTTTACCAAAAGTTTGGGTAACTATATATGTTTCATAAAATAACAGGGAAAATAATAGGGAAAACTGTTTTTTTTTTTTCAATGTTTTGGTACTTTTTTCATTATATATTAAAACAATAGAATCCCCAGTGGTGATTAAACACCACCAAAAGAAACCTCTATCTGTTCTTAAACAATTGTATACAATTAATGTCAGTACAGCGTTGCTTGACGCAATAAATGTCAAAGTACTGCAGCACTGAATAGTGAAAAATGGTCTGGGCAGGAAGGGGGTTTAACACCCTGGTCATCAAGTGGTTAATAAACTAATCCACTAAACTGGCCTACTTTTTTGAGGAATAATCACCAGGTTTATACAGCTATACCTGTGACTCTAAGATATGAATAAACCTAAAGTTAACTTAGCCAGAACTCATGAGTCCCCATTCATCCCTGATTGCCTTGACTTGCAAATCAAGAACTAATTTGTTTTAAAAAAATTAATTTACCTCTATCATTTAATGAGGTTTTCAAGGAAATATGAATATTTAAAACCTGCTTCTGACCTCTTTCTGCTATAGGGCAGAGTTGGCTTGTAAAGAACATAGCATACTAGAGTGATGGAGATCATTTTATAGAGGCACCAGCAGAACAAATGATTAATGCAAAAGGTAATAAACCAATTATTATATATTCCACTGATTATAAAAACATAACACACAGAACTGAAAAAGCAGATGCGTATAGCAGGAGATTGTGGTATTCACCAATCAATCAGCTTCAAGGTTAATACCCCTCTTTGGGGATAAATGTGAAAAAATTAGTTTAAGGAAGAACATAGCAGACACTGATAATTCCCTCTAGAGTAAGTGTTCTCTAAGTTCATGAGATCTAATGTATTGTCATGGTCTCACTCTCGGGTTGTTTACAAAGGGGGAAGAAGTAATGTAGACATAGGCACAATCCAGGAAAAATTCCAGTGGTGAAATATTTCTTCCTATTTATGGGTGTCTATAATATAGCATTCTTAACATCTACAAGCCACTATACAGTATTGAAACAGCACACAATAGCTGTGCATGCAGTAGCTGTGTTCTCTGCATTTATGTAGCGTGGATGAAGACAAAAGGAGGCATTTAAATATCTGCATGCTCTAGAAGTATTCAGAATTATATTTTGTGCAAACATTTACACTGCCTGAACAGGATATGTTGGGTGTTTGTTTCTCCTTATGAATGTTATTGTCTTCCCTTCAGTAAGCAATTATTATTGATTGCTATCTAACTGTATACACAATTCCTTTATGTGTGTACATGACAAGAGTCACACTGTGTTCTTTATTCTGTTTTCCTCTTATAGCATATTAATGTTTTTTGTTTAGTTACTGAACAGTAGTATCTGTTTAGTATCTGAACAGACTATATGCCATCTGGTGTGGGAAATAAAAGGGTTCAGTTAAACGACTGAACTGCCACAGGTTCTGCAACCCAAAGCTAAATCATAAATTATAATCAGGTTATAAAAAAAATGATGTAACCTGAGTACATTGGCTTCAACCGAAATGCAAATTTAAAGCTGAACTCCAGCCACAAAAACTTTCATATCAAGTGGACCTTTATCACTAAACATCACATCAGTGTTTAGCTCTGTATGCTGATATAAAATCATCTTACATTTATTAAAGAAACATTTTTTTTCTTTTTCTTACAATTACTGTTTTTCCACTTCCTGGTCCTCTTAGGCATTAGTGGTATAGCCTGTGCCTAAGAGATGCATTCCGGGAAGGTTACATCACAGTGCATTGGTGGGAAATCGCATCTGTTATCTCACGAGATCTCAGGGAAAGGCATTTTTCTCCCCTGAGTATATGTGCGTGGTCACGTGTCCTAGTCACATGTGCCAGAGTTCCAGGAAGTAAAGGAAGATAGATTAATCTGCCCTTAGTGAAAATGGCTACAACTAGAGGAAGGGGATGAAAATAAATATAAGGTATGTAAAAATAAAAAGCTGGCAATTATCTCTGAGTACCTGCTTGTAGATTGTCATTACTAAACATTTCTAAAGGTGTCCTTGTTGTCAGTTTAAAGATATGGGTAAAGTCCCTCTTTAAATATACACTGAGTGGCCAGATTATTATGACCACCTGACGTTTGTAGGCGAATTAGCTATAATTTCACGCTGAAGTTGCTAGAGGGCCAGACCATTATAAATAGGGAAGCAGGTTGTTTACCACGACAGTAGAAGTGATTTTTTTCTGAAGATATGGGTAAACAATGCGATTTAACAGCCTTTGAACGTGCGATGATTGTTGGCGCTCGGAGCAATGGAGCGACTTCAAGAGCAGCTGTTGTTAAAGTGTTTAAAGACTGGACTGTCAGCCGAAAATCAGGGTCTCAACATGCGAATTGTGGCCGTCAGCAACTACCAATGTTAGGGCAGAATGGAGAGTGGCAAGACTGGTACAAGACAACAGAAGGGCAACAGTGCATCAAATTACTGCAGATCGTAATCAGGGATCCTCTCAAATGATCTCTGAACGCACTGTTCGACGTACACTGCATCGTATGGGATATGGAAGCCGAAGGCATGTTCGAACACCTTTGCTGTCTGCAGTTAACAAGATAAAACGTCTCCAATTCGCACAGGAACACAAGGTTTGGACAGTCAAGCATTGGAAAAAAGTAATGTGGTCCGATGAATCACGTTTCCAGTTGCATCATGCAGATGGCGGAGTGAGAATTTGGTGGAAACAGCATGAAAGCATGCACCCCACATGCATGAGTACAACCCTTCAAGCTGGTGGGGGCAGTGTTATGGTTTGGGGCATGCTTTCCTGGCATGATTTGGGCCCTTTAATTCGTGTGGAACAATGTCTGAATAGCACAACATACCAAAGTATCGTTGCTGATCAAGTTCATCCTGTCATGTTGATGGCGTATCCCAATGGACATGGCTTCTTCCAACAAGACAATGCGCCATGCCACGGTGCTCGTATTGTGCAGGAGTGGTTTCAAGAACATGAGGAAGACTTTACCTTGCTTAGGTGGCCTCCACAATCACCAGATCTCAATCCAATTGAGCATTTGTGGGACGAAGTTGAAAGAGCCATCAGGCAGCTGGTTCCACAACCATCAAATCTCACAGAACTGGACAGTGCTATTCATCAGACATGGTGTCAGATTCCTCGCATCACCTTTCAACACTTTGTGGAGTCAATGCCAAAAAGATTCGCCGCAGTATTGAAGGCAAAAAGTGGCCCAACAAAGTACTGATGGGGTGGTCATAATAATCTGGCCACTCAGTGTGTTCCTCAATAGTTGGAATGGAAATACACTTTGTGTGCACCAAATACCTTTCCAAACCCAGATCTTACAATATAAATGTAGTGGTGACATCATCACTGTGCTGTACATATATGGTGCCTAGAGCAGAGCTGTGTTTTGCTTCCATGCTTGCTCTAAAGAAAGTTAAAATTATAAAACACTTTAGCGATGTAGCATAGGTTCAGCATACCAAGGTGGGTCTCACAGGCTGTTTCTCCACACACCATAGGAGACCATGTGCAGCCTGTGGACAGATTCTCCTACATGGTGGACATTTGGACTGATCTTTGGTTCCACACTGGATCTTTGTTTCATTGGGAGCCTGGAATGCCTTACATGAGGATACTGGGTGAAATCTTTTCATACATTGCATTTGTGGAGATTTGGCAGGAGGATTTTACACTCATATGATGTAGCTATTATCATGATCACATATGTACAACCCAATCATGGTATCGCCTGTGTAAATGTGGTATATACAGCTGCTGGGACTTATCTCTGTTACAATCTGAGGGACCGTCAACTTTTATCAGTGCGGAGTTGTTTATCAGGGTGATTTTAGTGGAAACACCCCAAGACGCATAACGACACTGGGACTGTATGCAAGAGGATCATGATAACTTCTAATATGGGTACGTATGATCATGCACATCTATTTCCTCATAGGTTCTCCACCTCACTGTAGTTAACCAACATATATCCTTCCCCCTAGATGGGAGTTGTGATGACATATCATCTGTGTCTGTTCACTTGGATTTGTTGCCGAGAGTTTTGAAACATCTGGTACCACGCATATCCTCATCCAAGGAGTCACCCTGCTTAGGTCAACGTGGCTACTAAAGCTAAACTCCATCTGTGACCACCCCATTGTCCCCAACATATGCAGAGAGCACTGACTGTCATGAGAACGGCAGAGGATTCGGGCTGTGATTGACAGTCTGTTTTCACCTTCTCTGTGCTGTGTGAGAGGTAAGCTGGTGACTCCAGTGAAGGGATAACTGGGTCTCTATGTTTAGAAGGGATCAGAGTTTTTGTTCACTCACTTTGCATTGGTGAGTTGTTTTAAGATGAATAATTTCACATTTTGCAGTTGTTTCTGTAAGCATTGGCAAACTAAAGGCTTGCCTTAAGTCATGCAGAGTTGTCGCTGTGCTCATATGAAAAAGTACATGTGATCAGTTACAAAGAGAATTCAAAACAATGAATAACTTAGTCATAATAATTTTTCACATGGGATATCACTGAAAATGGTTAACTTGCATGGTAATAATGTGTTTTTTTATACCATAGTACTATTAAAACTAAATGCATAGATGAAATACATTTAAGGAAGCTATTTTACCTGAAATAGGATTTGTTTTCCTGTCTTTTCTGTCCTAAGATTTACACAGCTCTGCTTCACAGCACAGCACTGTATTAGGGATGCACCGATACTGAGTATTTGGGTGAGTACTCGTACTCGCCATAATGCTTCGATATCTTCCCCAATACCGGAACTTCTGGTTAGAGGGATATTTCCTCTGACCAGCAGTGCCGCGAGGGAGCATTGAGTTGGCATTCCAGCCAATCAACATTGAGCTGGTCAAACAGCATGGTGCCAGCTTCCCGGCCAGTCTAGAAGCTGGGAGGAGAGTCATTACCCACCGCTCAGCTTCCTGATTACATGCTGATTGGCTGGGATGCCGATTTATGCCGATAAGGAAGCGGAGCGTCAGGAATCAGATGAAATTTGAGCCATCTAATGGCCAGCTTAACACTTACAGGTCTTGTCCCTACCCCAGCCCATGAATGGACAGTGAAAGAAAAAGAAGCAGACTGATGAGCTGATCTCTGTGTCACATATACTAACGTCCTCTCGTGATCCAAAACTCAGTATATGGTGGGCTATACTCTCGAGATCTGACCCAATGGCTGATTGACAGCGAGCTCTGCCTATCTAGAGGCAGAGCCAGTTATGCGTGACTCCTCCCCCGTCTGTCCCTCTAGTCAACACTGGAGGATTGGGGAGGGGGAAATCCCTGTGGGAAGCTGTGACTGACAGTCACCTCTCTGTCCAGGGAGATGATTGGGAAGTGAGTGAGAGGCGGTATGTTTTCGCTCACTTCCTGATCGATACAGCTGACGTGTAACAGTTTCAATATCACACGTCAGGTCTAACTATGGGGATGAGTTTAGTTCACTCACCCAATAGTTCTCCTTTAAGGTACTTTAATGCATTTTTAATATTTAACTCCTGAGTTTAGCATCACTTTCAAGTTTATAAATTCAGATTGTGGGCTATATAGTGGAATGGATACAAAAGATGTAGCCTCAGTCACTGTTCATGTGGTTCTGTAACATATACATTTCAGATTTTCTGGATAGAAAATGTAGAGGTTGTATTTTTTTTCTCCATGATGCTTTTGTTGAACATAGATCTCAACTTTCCTAGGCCATATGTACTTTCCAATTCATGGCCATATTGCACCAAATTATTCAGAATTCTTTTCAATCTACACTGTAGGTTTCACATTTTAAACCCTGTATATATTATTTATTTTCCCATTCCATTTTAGTGGTAGACAGCACAGTTGTAAGCAATTCCAGTTATGGGAATATATTGTGAGCTATTGCAAGAATTCTAGAAAAGTGTTTCTGCATATACTGTAGATTACATTTGTTCCTTGACAGGTTCAATTTTCTATATAGGTCATGTTTCCATCTCTTTGATTTGATTCTTCTGTACTTTTGTCCTTGAACCCATCCTTCCGACATCTGTGACTACTGCAGCTTACATGAGCTGTCAGTGTCTACATGCAATATGCACTACAGAAATGAAGGCCTATGGGAGCCCCAGAGGAAGCCTCCAATGAAATCCTAAAAACTCTATTCAATTAGCAAACTGCTGCTGTTATTCCAATAACATCCCAGCAATATCTTAAATCTCAGCTTTCAATTTTTTTTCTTTATCTTGTGTTTACCGCAAGACTCCCTAGGGTTGAGCACCAGTCATAACTGATGTAGTTTAATCAACTGAATATTCACAAAGTTGACGGCAAGGCGATAAAAGCCTTTTTTTTTCAGTTTTACTTTGCTTTATTGCACACTGTTGGCAGAAAAGCTTAATTTTGTTTGGTAAATTTGAATTTAAAAAGAATATATGAAAGTTTACAAGTTTATAAACATCTTTTTTTAATTTGTGGTAAATAATTGTACAAATAAACTCTTTATACAGTGTTTACTGTATACAGTTTACTGTATACTGTATACAGTAAACTGTCTAACTGATATAGCACAGCACTGCCTATATGTCTTTTAGCTTAAGGTAACCATTCACCCCCATCTGCTGGGGACAGTCCCCATCCGTCTGAGGGGTCTATCCCTGAAAAGGTGCACCCCTGTAGATGTCTCCAGCTATCTGCTGCTGGAGTGCGGGTGCAGTGCAGAGACATCCAGAGACCGGACGTCATGACTCCTCCTTGGCTCTGATGAGTGTTATGTGACACAGGGGAGATGTTTCACTCACTGCCCTGCCGCTGTATCTGAGGCCTGGTAAGTTTACTTCAGGGGGTCTGGGGTCTGCACTGGGGAGGTGGAGGGGGAGGAGGTCTGTAGGGGGGGTAAGTCTGTAGTGGGGTGAGATCTGTACTAGGGGGATTTGAGGGGTGAGATCTGTGCTGGGGGTAATTTGGGGGTGAGATCTGTGCTGGGGGGATGTTTACATTTTTTCCCCCCTCACAATATTCACAAGAACAAACAGAGAGGGTGTATCCCCCCAGCAATGACACAGACATCAATAATGCCAAACAGAGGCTCTAATCCTTCCCTATTCTATCCGAAAAAAAGGCTCTAGGTACACATTCATTTTAATTCATGGACAGCTGGAAAACAAACTTCATGCCAGTCAAAATGGATATACCTTCAAATAAATGACAGCTTGTGTTGAGAGCAGCCATATGATGGGTTCAAACATAAATTTAAAAATGTGACCTACTAGAGAAGGCTGTGCTGGGGAGACTAGCATACATGTTGGATGGCTTCCAAATGATTATTACTTGGCCACATCATTTGATAATGAATGGACAAACCTGTTTTGTACCCTAATTTTGATAGTTGATTTCATAAGGACTGCTATTTTTAATGAATATGGTTTTACGATTCCTAAAGCGTTATGATTATTCATAGCTCGTATTTTGTTAAATATATATATTTTTTGCTAAGATATAAATACAAAACACATCTCAGAATGAATAAAATGACTATACATGAGCATTTTTATATTTTTATAATCCGATTGGCTTTTTGGTAAATGAATAGAATTAATGTTTGAGCTGTAAATACGAATCTAGGAACTGATCCAGCCTTTATCCCTTGTGCCAGTCGATGGGCTGCATTTAATTCCGTATGATCTCTGTGCTGTTACAACCATATTTCTATCCCTGAGTGGCTGACTTTCTTCAAGCATGAAGAATTTAGATCTTTCTCTGTGTAATACATTATTTGTGCATGTCTCAGTTACTATGCATCCCTTGTCCCTTAGTGCTATTTGATGCCCAACTTTAGACAAAAATGTTTTCTAAATTTTAGAGTGGGGGAGATGAAAACTTTGTCAAGCTTTCAGTTTCTGTTTGTGACCCCACTACAAAGATCTACCCTCAATTCCTGTCCCCCTGTGATGTCTGCGCAGGAAATAAGAGAAATGGTAACTCACCTGAAAAGGAAAACTCAAGCAGCAATGCAAACATTTACAAATATGTTTGTGTTTTTATCTGTGTCCCCATTGGAGAGACTGCCCATCACTTCCTGTCCTGACAGTAAAGGGAAATCTCCCTAATACTGACATACAGCAATAAAAAACTAGTCTTGATTTAGACTTCAATAATACAGGCATGTAACTTTCTATGTCCTCACTGTAGTCCACTAGCTCCTGAGTGACTGCACTCAAAGAAAGTGGAACACATTTGGTAGGCACTGTTACAGTATACAAACCACACATAATTTAAGAAGGTGTTGGAGTACAAATAGTGCGCACAGTACAGAGCACACACAGCATAATCATAATACTTGCCCAGATTTGCCAGGATAGTTGTACATTTTATTCAGTTGTCCCTTGAAGCTGTTCCTTGTATCATATCCAAATCTTGCAGAGGCTAATTCATAGGCAAATGTTGCGACGTTCACTCACATGCAAATCCTTTCCCCACTCCAAGGCACTAAAGCACATTGCGCAGTCTGTGTTTCTGTGTAGCGCGTAAACGGGTTGTGCCAGGATAGGGCTTCTCCTTAGGGGAGAAGCCCTGGGCTGACTCTGGAGTAACCCTGAGAAGAGGTAGCAGAGAAGGAGCTGGTAAGACGGAGAAAGCTGACATGTTGCTCACCCACACTGTGCACCCACACAGACACCCAGGCACTGGGGTTCCTTGGGGAAGCGAAGAGGGGCTAACCACTGCACTGTACACGGTTCTGTTGCATTGCATGAGAAACTGCACCTTACCCATTTTTAAGCACACACTGCACAGAAGCGCATAGTAGTGTTTTATTGTATGTTGTGGTGTGCTGCTTTGGTGCCATGGGGTGTCAAAATTAATGACATTAACATTATCGTGCACTGGTTTTACCTTGCCTTGCAATGATGGACATTACCACTATACAAAGGTGTGAAGCCAGCCTTAAGTGGAACTCATTTCAAACATGTTTTGAAACTTTTGTATAGATTGGAGAAGGATAAAAGTCCTTGCTTGGCATTTTTGTCATCTCCCTGTTGGAGACATTGGTGTTAGCTGATTCTGCTCCCCAAACTGTATTCCCCTTTTATTCCCATCTTCTAAATTATGGCTGGAGTTATACCTTACGTTGGACTAAATGTCACTGTGTGTACTTAAATACATAGATAAATGAATAAAATCAAAGTAAACTAGCTTTGTGTATAGTTAAATAGTGTAGGTTAATTAAACCAAAAGCAAATATGTTCCCTGCGTGATATGTATACTAGATTCCACAGATTTTGTAGTTTGTGCTTTATACATGAATAGTCACATAAGAATTATCCCATGCAGGCATTTGATGGTGAATTAAGAGAGATCAGAGGAGGCACAGCAGTAGGTGCTGGGCGATGAATACAGATCTGGCAGCAGCATTCATCTGTACTGTACAAGGTCTATGTTGTCCTGATGCAGTATTGATTTAAACTAAAAAAGGTGCAGTGTAAAACTAATCGTGATTTCCAAGTGTGCTTCAGTCTAGCCAGTGGTTTCATTCTCATTGGAATTAATGGGAACTGTTAGAATGGAGCTCCACTTATAATTCTTTTTTTTTCTTTTAACCTCACTTGCTTCCATTGAAAGTAAACGATAAGTCCTAATATACATCAATACAGCTGCATTTGACAGTACAGGTTACAAAGTGAGAGCACATAAAATATGCCTTTCAGTACAGTTCTAAACCAAAGGTCAGATCTCAAGAAATGTCGGTAGAAGATGAGATCTCTGTATGTTTGTGAGTGTCCGTGAAGCGCTATAGTGTTCGGGTTTGGCCTGAAGAAAAGGTGGCAACCCTAGTGACAACACCTTCATGCTTCATACCCATATTTCAGCAGCTCAGTGTGTCTGATTCATGCCACACCATACAATGTAAATTAAATTGCTGATCTGACATATGGTGTCAAGAATGAAGCATATTAAATTAGATCCCACATTATATAACAGCAGTAAAAAAAACAATGCTAGAACATATAATGTGCGTGTATATATACGTTATCTCAAATCTATTCAACATTTTTTGCCATGGTGGATTAATCAGAATTTTCCACTGATACAGACACTAATGCTCAGAAAAGCATACACAGGACTGTCATATTGAGCCCAGGGATATTCTTCACATCTGTCACTTACATTTCAGAAAGATGTGGTTCAAACAGTGACAGTATTATACATGCACATTTGGAGTGCTACCTCTTCCTGTGATGATCAGACACTCATGAAATGCAGCCATATGCATTAGGAGAGAAGCATTAAAGTCACAGCTTATACTATCCTATTGTAACATCAGCATTGTAATAGGAATACATACTAGAGTTGTTTTTGATAATGTAATCAGAGCTTACTTGAAAAATCCCTTTATGTAGTGAATGCTGCCTTCTGTCTGCCTGTCACTTTCATCAACTTCCTGGATTCCCAGTGTGCTTGCTACTTGATGTGATGCAGGGGCGGACTGGGCCGGGGGGCAGGGTGGCAAATGCCCCCCGGGCCTCTCTGATGCCATCGCGAACGGCCCCTTGACCCCCGGCCGATGCCACCTGCACCCGGCTGGCCGCCCGCCCTCCGCTTTGTAGTCCTCTATAGCTGGTGGTATTCTGCATTGTGCTGTATAATGTATTATTGCTGGGATTTGTAGTCCCCAATACAGCAAAATGCAGAATACCACCAGCTATAGAGGACTACAAATCCCAGCAATAGTACATTATAGCTGGTGAATTTCCACATTGCGCTGTATAATGTATTGCTGGGATTTGTAGTCCTCTATAGCCGGTGCCATTCTGCATTGATTGCTGTATAATTTTACACTTTCCATTTCACTATATTGCACACCACACTTTTTTTCTTATTTCCACCGCTCCAAGCTTGCTCCTATGATGGACTACAATCTCAATACAAACTAGTAGTCCATCACTGGAGCCTTTTGTTTTGGAGCAGAGAGCCCGCACTGACCACCTGGCGGTCCGCATTGGCCGCCTGAGAGATTTCTCATGAAGGTATTTCTTCTTTGCAAACTCAATTTATATAGGAGACACATGTAAGTTGATTTACTAAAGGCCAATAGGCTGTTCACTTTGCAAGGGAATCTTTAATTAGCTCATTAAATGAGGTGAAGCTCTGCTGACTTCCATCAGCCAATCATATAATATATATATTTTTTGCATCTGATTGACCATTGTTTGCAAAGTGAATTTTCACAACATTCTATAAGCCAAGGGAAATATTCCTTGCAAAGTGATCCGCCTATTTACCTTTAGTAAATCAGCCCCATGGACTTAGAAAATGTGTACACTGCAAAAAACCATTGCAGTCAATGTCTATGATGGTTTTTATTTATCCGGGTTTTCGTGTAGCTAGTAGGGATTCATTCAAGTGGTTTCCTTATTTCCTGAGTGGTAAAAAAGCTTTGGTATTTCAAAACAAGTCTAGCTGAATTTGACTAAATACTACCATCAGTGGCATCACTAGGCATGTGCATCAGGTTTCCTTTTTGGTGCCCCAGGTGAATGACACCCACTTTGCCACAGGAGGGCAACTCTGGCCCTCCATCTGTCCTTAACTACAAATCCCAACATGCCCAACTGTTAGTCTTGTGATGCCTTGTGGGACTTGTAGTTTCACAACTGCTGGAGGGCCATATTTGCCCACCCCTGCACTTTGCAGTACCCATGCCAAGCTGCAGGATGTGTCACCCTAGGTTTTCTTGGCTCTGATGTGTCACATAATGCAAAGTCTGGAAGGGCCTCCTCTAACTGCACTGCATTTTGAGTACGCATCTCTTATTGCAGAGCTAGAGTTTTGACTAAGGCATAGGTCGTGTTGGACTGCTGCAGAAAGACCACTGCTTTAACCACTTGCTGCCCAGGGCAATTTCTTACATTTGCGCACACATGATAAAATCTGAATTTTTGGATAGAAAACAGCTTCAGGCCCCCAAACAAATATATTTTCTGAAAGCAGAGGCCCTGTAGAATAAAAAGATGCTAGTTGCAATTTTTTATGTTGCACGGTATTTGCGCAAATGTTTATCAAACAAGTATTTGTAGGATAAAATACACTCAAATTAAATTTAGTGCACAGAAACAGAATATAATGCCAGATTTTTTTGGTAAAATATAAAAGATGGGGTCACGCTGGGTAAATGGATACCAAACATGTCAAGCCTTAAAATTGTGTGCGTCTCGTGCGCGCCTGACCAGAATCCCTCTGGGAAGGTTAACAGCCGTTACTGGCTGTTTTATACAAGCGTTCGGCTGGCCTGATCGCTTGTATAACCCTAAATTGTGCAGCGCTACCCCCCCCCTGCTGCGCCCCTCCATAGGCGCTGCCGGTTATCCCGGGTACCGCTGTCCCCCCTGCGGTGCCCGGGACTGAAAGGACCTGCACAGTGGCTGCTCGAAGAGAGAAGGAGTAGAGATTTCCCCCACCACTGATCTCTCCCCCTTCTCTCTCTAAAGTCGGAAGCGATGTGCATTACATCACTTCCGCCTTTAGCTGTAATTTCTCTGGCTAAGAGCCAGAGAAGAAGCTGATGAAGCAGATCTCTGCTTCATCAGCTTCTTTGGGGGTCCCTAGGTGACATTAGGGGTCTTGGGGACCAATAATGTCTCCATAAAGAGGACCTGTCATTTTTTTCTAGCTATTACATAGGGGGATTTTTAGCCCCCTATGTGATAGCAATCAAGGTAAGTGTAAAAAAAAAAGTTTCAAATAAAAAAAGTTAAAAAAAAGGAAAGTCTCATATTTAAAAAGTTTTAAGTCCCTCACGCGCACGCACTTATAAACGTAAACGATTATGATAGATTACACGCACTGCATATGCGATTTGAGACAAAGAAGTTACATAGCAGTGGTGGCCATGTTAAAATCTGGTTTCTGGCTGCGTGGGCTTTTAAAATTGCCAGCAGTTGTGCTGCGGTGGTGCACCCAGAGGTTGGCAGTCTGAGGCTTTGTCAATCAGTCCGTCAGACTTGGAGGTGGTCTCCTGCTATGTATCTTCTTTTACGGTGGTATTTTGCATTTACAGACATGAGCCAGCGTATGCAGATATAAACACTGAAAGGGAATGGGCCCAGGTAGCGATAACTTCTGAGGCATAAAGATACCGATGTGGCCTTTATCTTAAAGAGTGCTAGTTTTATCTTATCAGTTCAGTGGTCAGAACACTTGTCCCCTTGTCATGTACCTGGTTGGAGGTTCTAATATAAGAGGGTTTCCCTTATACCTCTCATCCACACACCCCAGGAATAGAGCACAGGGAGTGAAAGGGTACAGAGTGACACGGGTGCCAGGAGTCCAGTCCAGTCCAGACCAGCAGGAAGTTTCTCTGGGAAGAAGGAAGAGGGCAGAGGCAGACCGGCAGGCAGCTGACCAGGACACACAAAATTATATAAGGAAATTGTTTTTTTTTCCTTTTTTTAATTTACTTATTTACCCAAATCCATTTCCTGAAGCATCTAAAACATTACCTGTTTCCAGAAAACTTGATCCTCATCTTTAAGAATTGTTAGCAAATATTTGAAAGATAGTTAGCAAATAGATATATTTAAATGGACCTGCGCTATGGTGATAGTGGTACACTCAACTGTTGTATTCAATTTCTATGGTATACACACACATTAGCTCAATGAAATCCAAATTACACTGCGCTCTAGTGAGTGATCTATATAAAATGTGAAACCAATCTAGAAATTGTGTTCTTAATTCAATTTTCTCAGAAAACACTACACTCAAATGTGGGATATAATGAAGAGAGAAATATCTACAAGACAATGCAGTCTCAACAAAGGTGCAATCCCGTGATGTACACAAATTGCATGTGTATAGAAATAGATGTCTTAAAACCAAATTAATCGTATAAACAACAATCTATTAAGTGTAAAGTGTCATGATAAATGTCCTTTAGAGATTAAGTAAAAAGCAGTATTCAAAAAATCAATATGTCCATATGTGAAGTTAAAGTGCTCCGTGCTTCTCAGTGCTCCATGTTTATTAACAGAAAAGGTCCACACTCACCAGATAGCCTTTGTAAACTCGCTTAGGGTATATCCGATTGTTGGTCTGCCTCTCAACTATCCCTGTGGGAGACGTTCAGCAGCAGCACCTCCTCCGGCTCTTTACAGTTATAAAAACCCACGACTTCTCCACTTCACGTCTCCTCATAAAGGAGGTCCAGAAAGCGACCAAAAATAGCTCAAAGGAAATAAATGGGGACATTCATAATGCAGTATGTCCAATAAAAACACTTTATTAAAAAGTTAAAAATACTCACAAGAGTCAAAAGATCAAATCGCATATAAACACTGCTCCGATGTGCTCCTTCTAGGTAAAGACTGTGGTTTGGCTTTCATTGAGTTAACAAATACAGGCCGGAAAAATTCCATTACAGAAAATGTCCAATAGCTAATAGATGAGTAAAGCTGCAGATTTTCCATGTTGATGATGTACATTAAACATCTGCTATAAAAAGCACACAATAGATCTAAATACTCCCCTCTGAATAAATGTCTGGCATGTGCACTGTATTAGAAATTCTATACACTAGACCAGTACCCAGCACATTACAAGTTGTTATCATGACCCTAAGATGCTGGAGTATGTAACACTTAAAGTGACTACTGCCAGACTACACTGACTTTTCTATAGTACTGTGGTATATATAGTATTATGTGCCTACAATCAGACTTACCAGGCATCCCTAGTATAATGAATGGATGAATATGTAAAACAATTAACAGCTAATATATATGACATATTTCAGTAAAACAGTTGTAGCCTTTTCTCATGACCCCAATGTTAATTGATGGTGCGTGACAGGGTAATTATCTAAATAACATATTTGGATGGTTAATTATTTGTAAAGCTTAGTGCATACATCTTTCTGTTGAATTCTCTTCTAGTGAATACATAATGCATGCTAATTATAATTACAAAGAAAATACATACTTCTTACATAAAACAATCTCATACTGGTGTTTACAAGAAAACATACACAGTATGTGTATAGTACACAATAATATAACAGGGTGAATCAGGATAACATAAAAGCATAAATGGAAAGTAAACAGTGCATGTAAAATTAGCATTATTCAATAATCCACATTAATTCACTCTGAAATGTAAATTAAAACCTAAACCCATTTTTTTTGGGGGGTGGGGGGGGGCTAATGTTGGAAAGAGTTTATTTTTCTTATTGGTTTTTATTTCTGGCTTTGAACCCACTGAGTAGATTTTCCCTTCCTGCTCTCGTACAAGAAATAAATGTCACCAGGAGGGAAAGGCACGGGCAGACGTTCTCACTCTTCTTCACTCTACTAAAAAAGTGTTTTGTTTTAGTCCTTGTCTTTATAGGAATTATTTCCCATCACTTCCTGTCCTTAAAGGAAGTGAGAGTACATCTTATCAGAGGCACACACATGGCAATAAAAACCTGAAATTGGCACTTGGAGTTAGGCTTGAACTGGGCAGATTGTTGAAAGAAATGTATCCACGTGTGTGGCCAGGATGATAGTTTGCTGGATGAACAAACTGCAAAAGAAAAAACAGTCCTGTAATCCCTGGAGACACATCTCCCCACTTCTGGAAACTGTATTCACTTTGATGTGTTTCTACAAATCTCACTTAATATCATTTGATAAACATGAAAATAGTTCAATTTTAGGTTCAAGGGGACCTAATAATATTTTCAATGATCGTCTGAATGCTGGAGTGCCTGTGACCTTTTTTGTATTTTTTGGCTGCTAAACCAGTCCCTGCAGCCTCTTCTCCCCTGGGTTCAAGCAGTCTAAAGACCACTGATGTTATCACATCTAAGTCAGGTTCATTCACCTGCATTAGACTTTACTGTTAGTATATCTGCTTTATTTGACTCCACTAGATAAAATAAGCCCTTAATCCATGCAGTGCAGGGGTAGCCCCGCTGCAAGGGTAAGTTTTTACAATTCCTGGATTTCTTATTTAATATTATATTTTAAAGAAAGGCAGCTTAGTGAATAACCGAGCTGAAGTGAAGGAAGTCGAAGCCTCTTCAGGTATTCACTGCAGCCCTGTACAGCTATTCTTAGCATCGGGTGCATTTGGCCGCTTCACCTCCTTTCATCTCAGCCGAACAGCCTCAGCACATTTGGCCGAACTCAAGGGAAGAAGCCATTCGCCTCAGCCGATGCAACATCTGGATTGGCGAATGTTCGGCACTTTATTCCCTGCTGCTCACCCCTATTCTCAAAGTGGCCGAACAGCAGAGAGTGAATTGCCGAATGTCTGGCTCAGCAGTCGGCTTGGTCATTCTGTTCGCTACCTCAGAGGTTGCGAACAGAATGAAAAATGTCATTGTAAAAACAAAAAAACGGGGTCCCCTTCTTAAATCATACCAGACCCTTTAGGTCTGGTAGGAATATTGGGAGGGACCCTGATGTACAAAAAAAAAGCATGGAGTTACCCTACAAATTCATACCATAATATAAGCATATTTTAATTTTTTCTATGGCACCAATATGCTGAAAGATGTTTTCTAAGACTAAGGTACTTTCTTTAAATTATCATGGATGTCAGAGCCTTATCTTCGGAGGGGTTTTTGTGACAGGTCAGACATCAATCTAGGTACATCCTGAATGTCCATATACTGTAAAGCATGTGTTTTGAATGAGAGTAATTTATTTATCACCAGTAAATGTATGGTGAAAGTCACCTTTACTGTTTTAATAAAATTGCCCGTAGAGTATAATTACATTAATACATTGATCACCTATACATTACAGCTCTTCACTGCAGTTTTATACTACAACAATGAAGATCCATCATCCTAGACACTAACAATTAATTAAGAAATATGTTTTCACTGACCTTAACATGTTACTTGTTTAATGTCACATTTCCACCACATTGCTTGTGAAGCTTGAAAAGTGCTACAATAATCTGTACCAATCTAGTCCAAAACGTGTTAAAGGTCATTTAGGTGATGTTACATTTGTTCCATGTAGTCGCTCGACTGCACCACTACTCAAAGTATTTATGGCACATGCAACATACAAGACTTGAATCAATAAAACTTTTTTTCTTTTGTTACCGCTGTTTTAATTTTAAAACAGAATGCCATTAATGTATGCAGACTGATTTAGTGAAGAAGTAATATTCCAGAATGTGTTAACCCAAACACACCATTTAGTTACCAGGCCATTAAAAAATACACATTTCCCCAGGACTTGTTTGGGTATTTAAAGTAAATATAGATTAGTATAAAATCTAATATTGGCAACGCTAAGATGTACAACTGTTTATTGACTTGGCTAAAAAATGGTCTTACAGAGGCTTGTGATTGACATACTTTTTTTTAAATAATAGAATTTTATTAGCGTTTCCAGAAAAAAAAACAAATAATGTTGAGCAATACACATTAAGACCAAAAACAGGAATATGGAGGCATGCAAATGTATTAACAATACAGATACTGTAGTTCAAACAGGTAATGTAGTACAGCAAAGGCAGCATCACTTAACGTTTTAAATAGACGCGCCTGCATATATAGGGATTTTGAGAGCTACAGTTTCAATTACATTTTGGCCAATAGAGTTCAAGTAAGAGAGGGAGTAAGAAAAACAGAACAAGAAAGCAAAAGCAAAAAAAATAAGGAAAGCGTAAAAAAGAGAAGCGAGCAGTCGAGAAAGCCTAATAATGAACACCATCCAGGAAGGTTAGAACATAACTGTAAGAAGCACACATCGCTCCTATTGCAAGTAGGTTGAGAAATCGGTAGAACTGGTAAAAACGATCCAGACAGTCCAAGTGGAGGTGTAGGCTTCAAACCTGTCATGAAGACAGGCTGTCAATTCCTCCATATGCTGAAATTGATTCAGTTCAGCAAACCATTTGCCTATATTGAAATACTTTTTATATTTACTTAAAGGAGAACTATGAGGTGAGTGCTTTCCACTCACCTCATAGTTCTAGCTAACCTGTGACAATGAGACTGTCACAGGTCGGCTCAGTAGATCGGGAGGTGAGCGAACACATACCGGCATTCGCTCACCTCTAGATCCTGTCACGGCTCTCTGCCGTGACAGGGGAGGGGCTGGATTCCCCCCTCCGCCAGCGCTGACTGGCGGAACGGACAGGGGAGTGGGCAGGTACAGCTGGCTCTGCCTTTAGATAGGCAGAGCCAGCTGTCAGTCACGCAGCTGGGCGGATCCCGGCACAATTGTCGGGATACGCTTCAGCTGCGGCATCTCAGTATACCGCGAGCAGCAGCACGTTGTATACTGCGGCGTCTCAGTATAGCGTAAGCTACAGCTCGCGGTATACTGAGCCTAGGGTGACGGGAGGACGCTAGTTTGTGTCCTCCCGTTACCCTAAGGAGATCTATGGGGAAAAGCCTTAACCCCATAGTTCTAATGAACAACTTTCATTATTGACCTGTAAAATACAGTGTATTGTCCATATGTGATTAAAGATGAAATGTGGCCTGTAAGGCAGACAGCAAAGAATGTCAGAGTAAGTTGAAGGTTAGATCAAGTAGTAGTGAGGCACGAATAAATAAGCAGTTTCATACTGATGTCTTTGAAGGGATCAAATATAAAAGTACAAAGCCTGTTTTCAATCAACGTTTATCACAATCTAGCTTTCATTTGATGTTTACTACTGTTTCAGTATAAAGTTAATCTTCGACAGCGGGCAATAGTCAGATGCTGCAAAAGATCCAACCACATAATAATCTTTTTTCTCCTCATGGTCACATAGATATGCACATTCATATCTTTGTGTGCATAGCAGTCACCCATGTTGCTTTCATTATCTCAGTGAAATAATTTTGTGTCTTTTAAGACATTTTGTGTCTTTTAAGACAAACCAGACAACAGCCTTTTCCTCTCAGTCTTTCGAAGTTGTCTGTTGAGGTTTGTTAGAGCCAGTGGCGGACCAAAGGAGCAATGGGCCCTGGTGCAAGATTTTTTCTCTGTCCCCCCCCTTCCCACTCCGGCGGATCACACTGGCCTCCCAACCCCTCCTGTGGTCTCTGCACCAAAGGAGCTTACACTCTAATGTCCCCCCACAGTGACACACTCTTATTATACATTTATAAAGGTCTGACACATATTGCAGTGCTGTACAGGGAACACTGAGCCAGTCACATCAGTCTCTGCACAGAGGAGCTTACACTCTAATGCAGAATGACACCAACTGTGGAGGGACTACAAATCCCAACAATACATTATACAGCAATGCAGAATAGTATATAAATTGGCGCACTGGACTCTGGACTTAAAACACACTGGAAATAGGGATGCGCTGGACTCAGGGATGCGCTGGACTCGGACGCGCTGGACTCAGCGATGCACTGGACTCAGAGACATGCTGGACTCAGGGATGCGCTGGACTCAGGGATGCGCTGGACTCGGCGCACTGGACTCAGGGACGCACTGGACTCAGGGATTCGCTGGACTCAGGGATTCACTGGACTTAGGAACGCACTGGACTCAGGGACGCACTGGACTCAGGGACGCACTGGACTCAGGACTGCACTGGACTCAGGACTGCACTGGACTCAGGACTGCACTGGACTCAGGACTACAATATTTCATCCAACAGACTGGGGTAGAGAAATAAGTTATAATAGGGAACATTACAGTGTAATGTTCCCTATTATAATAAATTTTTCTAATTAAACCAAATAACAGCACACAGTGTGCAGTTTCTGGGCTCCCCCCTTCCCCCCTCCCCAACTGAGACTTACCTTGTACACTGTAATGCTGCCAGAGCCTGACACCATCCCGGCCACACAGTCTGTATACCGGTGTGTCCTGTATACCGCCTGCATTGTATTCGGGCAGATACATTGCAGGCGATATATGGGCTCCCCGCAACGCTCCCAGCTATGGCACTGGAAGTGCAAGGACAGCAGCAGCCGAGCAGGCGGACAGCCCTGGAGCCATATGCCACTGCAGCGCAGTCCACCGCTGTCAGTGGGCCCTCCCTAGCCTTGGGCCCCGTGGCAGCTGCACCGGCGGTAGTTCTACCACTGGTTTGAGCTCTTAGATATCTCAATCATTGCTTGTTGCAAGTAACCATCTTAGGTCTTAGTACCTAAAATATGGTTAAGAATTAGCATGTGGCCTATACAAAAATCTGTTAAATGTCTTTAGGCGTGGTTTTCCCTGTCCAGTGATTTACTGCAAGTGCACATGGCAGAAAATATTGTGACTATGTTCTAACTCAAAAACCTAGCAGTGGTGTGGAGTTTCCACTCATTTTCTTAAGAGAAGGCACTTGTATCCCCACCATTGAGAGACATTACTGTATCATAGTTCACTGGCATATAAGGATGACATGTAACATTACATTGCAATATTTTGCTTGACCCAAATATTTATTTCTGAACCTTTCACTCTGTAATTACCACATTAAAAGATAGAATAAAGAAAACTTAGAAATTGTCTGAATTCTGTAAGAAAAGATTTGACTAATTTAATATAGTTTACTACATCTGTTTTGGAAAGGTTATATACTATAGCAAACCTAGTAATTATGTAAATAGATGAAAGTGTTCCAATAACACAAGAACTATCGCATTAGATTAAAATGTATGGCAATGGAAATTTAAACTAAGCCAAACTCACATGAGGGCTTTTCAGGATTAAAGTCTAACGTTTTCCGCTATTTCAAATGCTAATGTAAACATTAAGGGCCTGTTCACACGACGTCCGTTTTCTGTGCTGACCTGATCCGTACGCTCCTGCACTAAAAATGCATCCCAATTTATCCCTATGTGTCTTATGGGCTATATACAGTTCTCACGTGCGCAGTCCGTTCAGGTTACGGCAGAAAAATACTGCATGTCACATTTTGTACGGTCAGGAAACGCAAAACACGTCAAAAACGCACTGCACTGCAGCTAACATACTGACAGCCCCACACGCATCAAAAACGCGGCAAAACACATAGCACCGCGTCTGCTGATCCGCACCTGATCCGGACCTGATCAGGACCTGAAGCTCATGTGAACAGGCCCTTAGACTGACTTCTTTCTCAAGCAGAGTCCTATGCAGTCACCCTTGTGTGTGATAGTAAGCTGTGTGTATCTCCAAAAACACACAGACACAGCAAATCAAGCTATTATCCTCCCCTCTGGCCAAACTCTTCCCTTCTCCAAGCTAGTAGATGAACATTTGCTGGAGTCTGCACTGTCCCTTGTGGTTTTGTACTGGACAGGAAGTTCAGGGAAGCTGAGCTGAGAGACTTAGAAGAAGCTGTTCAGAAACATGATGATTTTAAGTGTTTGGGCAAAAATGTAAAGAAGCACTTTGCTGGACAGTGTATATTTGTTTGATCTGGATTAATTATTGAAAAAAAGTTTGAGAGTTTAATAGTACTTTAAAGACCTGAGATAGATATCAGACACAAACATATGATATGACCACAAAAAAAAAAAACAGGTGCTGTTGTTTTTATGTTTTCTGGCCAGTATTGCCCTATTTTTTGGAGGATAGATTTGGAGAGAAAACCAATAATTGTTTACTCCAAGAAAAATAATCAATCAGGGAAGCCTGCTAGCTTTTGAAAGTGCCCAGCTGCCCATAGGCAAATCAAAAGTCATTCAATCCAGCCAATATCATTTAAATTGGGAAAATGGGGAAGATCATCTAAAGACTAAAAAATCATTCACATAGCATTCAGGTTCTGCACCTATATTGACAACATTCCTTGCCTAGTGGCTACAGATGATCTCCCAATTAAAGGAGAAGTATGGGAAAGTAAAACACTGCACCTGTCCCACTTCGGCTCCAAGACTGAGAACTGACTGAACACATGACCACTGATCAGTCAGCTCTCGGTCTCTTCTCCAAGCAAAGAGCAGTCACTGGCAGTCATTGCCCCCCCTGAAGGGATTACCCCCTCCCCTCGTTGCTTCTCCAGTGCTGGCTGGGCCTACAGTTTGGGCAGGGGATGGGCATGTCAGTTAGGCAGCTAAGGTGGATCCCAACAATGTTGTCTGCTGATAGCGGCCATTAGCCAGCTATCTGCTGGTTTGGGGTCACAGGAGTACATTTTCTAATGTATTAAAAAAAGGTTTGACTTTACTTTACTTTTAAGTACATGAAGTTTACCTAAAAACAGCAATTTTACTTCACTAGTATTTGCCAGAACAGGAAGAGAGTGCCCAAACCTTGTGAAGTAAAAACAAGTGAGGGCAACTTACCAAAACTGCATGGCATTCAATTAGCTTCTATATTCATTTTCAAAGCTTAACTGAACAAACTGAAGAGAAACACTGGCTACTGTGGGGAACTGCCCCAGATTCTGTCTGCTTCAGTTCTGGTATATTTCCCCCCCCCCCGAGAGTATTTATTAATAAAAAAAACAGTTTAGCAAATCACCAAGGACTTGAAATGCAATGTTGATAATCCTGCCAGTAATACACAACCTGTCTTAAGGTGGCTACACTCACTCCTTCACTGTATCTATGGAGGAGCAGCAAAGACACCCTTGGAGCAGTATTGTCAACTTTCAGAGAGGGTACTGTTAGATGGAGTAGTAGATTTTGATGGGCTTTACATAAGTAATTAAACACAATAAAGCCTACGTCCAGGTAATACTTTTAAGAAGTTACACCAACAGGTTTTTTTTTCTTTTGGGATAAAGGTTTTACATAAATTAATAAAAGCTGACCATTTTATCACCAGAGGCATGCCTTGAATACATTGCAGAAAACAACATTGGTATGATTCATCATGGATTTACTATTAAGTATTAACTGTTTTAACTTACGCTTTCTTTTAGGAATATTTGTAGGCTTAGTTCTGCTGTAAATTAAGTTGAAAAATAACAGACTTACTGGCATGATCATCAGGTAATGTAACTATATTTTCATAGGGAAAAAAGACTTATGTGTTAATGCTATTGACATATTACATCATATACATCGTTTTGCCCATAGTTCTACTTTAAGCACTTCCAAGAAAAATAATCAATCAGGGAAGCCTGCTAGCTTTTGAAAGTGCCCAGCTGCCCATAGGCAAATCAAAAGTCATTCAATCCAGCCAATATCATTTAAATTGGGAAAATGGGGAAGATCATCTAAAGACTAAAAAATCATTCACATAGCATTCAGGTTCTGCACCTATATTGACAACATTCCTTGCCTAGTGGCTACAGATGATCTCCCAATTAAAGGAGAAGTATGGGAAAGTAAAACACTGCACCTGTCCCACTTCGGCTCCAAGACTGAGAACTGACTGAACACATGACCACTGATCAGTCAGCTCTCGGTCTCTTCTCCAAGCAAAGAGCAGTCACTGGCAGTCATTGCCCCCCCTGAAGGGATTACCCCCTCCCCTCGTTGCTTCTCCAGTGCTGGCTGGGCCTACAGTTTGGGCAGGGGATGGGCATGTCAGTTAGGCAGCTAAGGTGGATCCCAACAATGTTGTCTGCTGATAGCGGCCATTAGCCAGCTATCTGCTGGTTTGGGGTCACAGGAGTACATTTTCTAATGTATTAAAAAAAGGTTTGACTTTACTTTACTTTTAAGTACATGAAGTTTACCTAAAAACAGCAATTTTACTTCACTAGTATTTGCCAGAACAGGAAGAGAGTGCCCAAACCTTGTGAAGTAAAAACAAGTGAGGGCAACTTACCAAAACTGCATGGCATTCAATTAGCTTCTATATTCATTTTCAAAGCTTAACTGAACAAACTGAAGAGAAACACTGGCTACGCTGGCTTTAATAAAAAAAACAGTTTAGCAAATCACCAAGGACTTGAAATGCAATGTTGATAATCCTGCCAGTAATACACAACCTGTCTTAAGGTGGCTACACTCACTCCTTCACTGTATCTATGGAGGAGCAGCAAAGACACCCTTGGAGCAGTATTGTCAACTTTCAGAGAGGGTACTGTTAGATGGAGTAGTAGATTTTGATGGGCTTTTCCCCCCCCCCCAAAAGTATTTATTAATAAAAAAAACAGTTTAGCAAATCACCAAGGACTTGAAATGCAATGTTGATAATCCTGCCAGTAATACACAACCTGTCTTAAGGTGGCTACACTCACTCCTTCACTGTATCTATGGAGGAGCAGCAAAGACACCCTTGGAGCAGTATTGTCAACTTTCAGAGAGGGTACTGTTAGATGGAGTAGTAGATTTTGATGGGCTTTACATAAGTAATTAAACACAATAAAGCCTACGTCCAGGTAATACTTTTAAGAAGTTACACCAACAGGTTTTTTTTTCTTTTGGGATAAAGGTTTTACATAAATTAATAAAAGCTGACCATTTTATCACCAGAGGCATGCCTTGAATACATTGCAGAAAACAACATTGGTATGATTCATCATGGATTTACTATTAAGTATTAACTGTTTTAACTTACGCTTTCTTTTAGGAATATTTGTAGGCTTAGTTCTGCTGTAAATTAAGTTGAAAAATAACAGACTTACTGGCAGGATCATCAGGTAATGTAACTATATTTTCATAGGGAAAAAAGACTTATGTGTTAATGCTATTGACATATTACATCATATACATCGTTTTGCCCATAGTTCTACTTTAAGCACACTTTGCATAATATTTTTCCTTGTTCTGGTCTGTTACTTGTACAGTAGAAGTGCAGTTAATACAATAAAAAGGTTGACTTACATTTTACATTATAAACTTCTCTCCAGTGACAAAAAAAATAGTGCTGTATGGTTCACTGTGCCTCCAGCCGCTGATGTAGCCTTTATATTCACTGGGTGGTGTGAACTTTAATTCTGCAAATACCAGATGTCTTTTAAATGTTAAAAGACACATTTATATAGGCTTAATCTGCTTGAAGAGCAGCAATAGATTAAGTAGAAACTATCATGTAGAATAAAGATAATGAATAAAGATTATATTACTGGCATTAACCACATTGTTATAAAAATGAATCAAACTCAGATAAGTTATCACAGACAATTAGATTTAAAGACATGCACATGAACGTATTCCCAGAAATCTGTATTGTTTTATAACAATAAAGATGTGTATATATGAGTATCAGATACGGATTCCAGGCAGCATAAATTCAGCTATTTTCATAGATGAGGCTTGCATTTGCGATCAGCTTGAGTTGCTTTGAGTTCCTCCTGCCGTTCTTTTGAATTGCATTCCGTTCGATTTTATTTGCAATCAGGTTCACTTGTATGTGGAAAAAATCAGTTTAGGAGTTTAGGTGCAGCAGAACAGACATGCTGCTTCTACCTTAACACAAAGCAAAGGAAACCCAACAATAAAAGCAGGCGAACACTTCTCCAAAAGTACCAAGTCAGAATCTAAACATTTTCTCCAAATTCTTCCAAACTGTTTAACAAATACCTGTCAGAAGCACATAAGAAAATGCCTATAAGCTACCTGGTACCATTACACACCAAGATGATATATACAGTGTCTTATATCTGTATATCACTTTTATTGAAATTGATGTAGGGAATAGAAAAATTAAAGGTTATGTTTAGGCAAAAAAAAAAAAACCCATTCAGTCAATTTTTGCAGTATATGTACATTTCCACTTGCTTTGTCTTTTTCATATGTTTCAAGTTCAGAAAAATACCTGTTGATGCTGCCAAAAATGAGTTCTTCGCTGCTGGACTCCAGAATGCCTCCCACTTATTTTAAGAAGAGAGTAAACAATGTTTTTGGTAAACACACAATACCCCCCCCCCCCCCCTCCCCGTTTTGCTCTCTGCAGTTATAAATGTATAGAAATGTATAGATTGACTGATAGAGCTAATTTGTAATTGTAACCTTCACTTCACAGATACAGCTGAAGGTCCTAACAAAAGAAGTGCCTGAAGGTCCTAACAAAATAGCTTAACATTATGCAAGATTACTAGTGATTTCTTCTTGGTTGAAGCCCGTTTTAAGAAAGCCCAAGAAGTCATATCACAGATGTTAGTAAAAGCACATCTTTTGGATTAGGGTATGAGTAGGGATGACTTTACGTTTTAGGTTAAGCATGGGTTCGAACCCAAGCCATTCATGGTTTGAGAAAATGGTGAATTAATGTGGCCATTCGCATCTATAGCAATTCACAATGTACTTCCTGGTGCCTGAGCTATGTTCAGGTAGCTTAGAAGATCCAATCATATGTACCAGCCCCCTCATTATAAAAGTCAGTTATCCCAGCAGTCTTTGTTCACTCTTGTTCTTTATGTGCTGTAAAAGGCATGGAGTACTTAGAGAAAGATCACAAAGGGGTTTATTCACTAAGCTGCCGAGTGAACAACCGACCCCAAGTGAAGTGAGCCGACCCTCCAGCAGGCTACTCGCTGCTGTTCGGTCTATTCTTATAGATGCCGAACAGCAGTGAGTGAATAGCCGAATGCCGCTGAGAGAGCAGAACAGAAAAAGAGTTTTAAAAGTTTTAAAAAAGCAAATAGAAAACGATTGTGCGGAGCTAGCAGTGACAGCTAGCTCCGCCCAATAGTTTCCTATTCTCCTGGGCGCTCTGGGAGCCTCCCGCTTCCGGCCGGCCAGGAAAGAAACAGGGCTGTGTCTTTTTTTTTCTTTATTCTGACACGGAGCGATGTCACAATAGAAAAAAAAACAAACATTTTTCCCATTGAAATGCATTGCTAGATTCCTATTGGCTATTTCAATTTGCAATAGCCAATAGTAATGTAGCAATGCATTTCAATGGGAATTTTTTTTTTTTCTATTCTGACATCGCTCCGTGTCAGAATAAAGAAAAAAAAACACACAGCAGTGTTTCTCTCCTTGGCAGCCGGGAGCAGGAGACTCCCGGGGCGCCAGGGAGAGTTAGCTGTTTGGAGATCAGTGTCCCTGGTTAGCAGGTAACCAGGGACACTGATCTCTCTGCAAGTGGCCGGAGCCAGCCGTGATCTTAGCCCAGCTGTCAGAAGCAGATCTTAGCCCAGCTGTCAGAATGGCCAGCCGCTCGGCCAGCTTTGGCTTTCAGCACGGCTCAGCCGAGCCGATGCACATGCGTTCGGCTCGACTGAGCCGCTCGACCACGTTCGGGAGCTGTACGGGCTATAGTGAATAGCCAGTACAGCAGCCCTTCGGTTCTACTGAACCGAAGGGGTCCTAGGGCCCGAAGCTAGCTGAAGGATCGGCCGAAGCTGCGGCTAGATCCTTCGGCAGCTTCGTGAATAGACCCCAAAGTGTTTGCAGGTAGAGCTAGTTGATGCTGCTGATTTCTAAACATGTCTATATTTACATTGATTCACAGACGAGCTCACAGTGTCCTGCACATGCCTGCAGCAGATTACAGAGTGTTTCCAGGGAGAGTTAGATGGCGTTGGTCATTGTTAGATACACACTGTGTGTTGGTCATGTCTGTAGCAGACTAGGGAAAGATTACATAGAGCGTCATTATTAAAACTGAAATAATACACTGTAATATTTATTTAGAATGTGTATATTGTTATTGATTTAATCTTTAAAACATTATATAATTTTTAATTACAATTTAAATGATAGCTTTAGTTTTTTGTTAATAAGACCTGATCAGGCAGTTGTTGCTGACTGTCTGGTCAAGAGCTGTCTTTATTGTTCCAGCACCTCACTGCATCTTATTACTCCCCCCAATAAAAAAAATAACATTTATAACAAAGGCACACTCTCACCCCAGGTTTTTAAAATGCATCTGCTCAGACACAGATTCCTGCCACAGTTGTAAAAGCCTTCTCTGACATGAAACATGCTGCAGGGCAGGCTAGTGTTTTAAGTGTATGCCAGGCCACCTCCAGCCAGTGGTTCAGACCTCACACCCAAATGTTTATGGATATTTTAGCTTGTCAGCAATTGATTTACAACTGTCCCTAACTGCCATGTTTGATTGACCAGGGCAGGGATGGCCTTACAACAAACAACAAAATTGTTCAAAGTAAACAACGTTAAAAAAGAATACTGATAGAGGGTGGTAAAATAGGTGGGCCTGGACCAGTCTTTGGCTCCCAATACTATAAAAGGACATGCTTCTGCCCTTTCTATCTTGTTTCATTGTTCCATTATCTTGAAGACGTGTGTGACAAGTGCAAAAGTGCTAATGGCACAGTGATATCCCAGTGTTTTAACAAAAATATAATACTGTGCAATTGTTGTTGACCATAGAAAACATTAATTCAAAATAAAACGAGAGACTTCAGTTTCAATCCTCCTCTGTAATCCTACAACACAAAGGTGTCCACAGAAGTGAATGTGCCATATGTATGTAAAGCACTGCGTAAATTGTTGTCAATATATAAATACCAATAATGAATAAATAAACCATGCTTGAACTCCTAAACCATAGCACAGTGATGCAAGATCACCCAGACTCACCAAACACAATTGACCTTATCTAGTATCATTGAGGAAATGTTCCCTCTGAGCTCTTTGGTGCACAGTTATGTGTTTCCTTATGCATGTGGTCCATTAATGGCTAGTATGGTACCTTTACCATGGCTGATGCGCTGCACGCAGAGACTGCAGACTGCAACAGGGCTCTTGGACACAGATTTGGTTTAAAAAAAGCCCAAACTGCAGAGCTCTTTCAATTTTCTACCTTGCTCATGTACTGTCCTGATGCTAGCCAGTTTTTACCGAGCACATGCCTAAAGTCTATATTTTGAACATTTTAGAAATAATTCGGCATAATGGGATGTGAGGGGGTTTGGTAAGGGGTAAGTTGTGGTTTTGTAGCGTTTTTGTGTACTCTGTTTTACAATTTTATTGAACTTTTAATACAATACAGTATGGTACTGCAGAAAAATATCACAAGCTATAATATGAAATTGTCAATTCAAACCTATTTCTGCTGGCTAAAAAATCAGGTGCCACAGCCAAAACTATGTCAAAAACCCACTGCACTGCATGTGCAGAAACTCATGCAGATCTGCTCTGCATTTGGTGTGAACAAGGCCTTACACATGCAAAATTTGCAGTGGCCGAATATGGTATTGCTATGGTATTGCTAATGCTGTTCTTTAGAACTGTTTCGTAACACCGCACACAGCGTAACGGCATCTCCCAAGCAGGTTTTAGAAAGGAATTGTGTTTTTACCATGTCACCCTCAAGGTTGCATACAAAGAAGGACCCTCTCCCTGCTGAGTGGTATTAAAAAAATAAAATTAAAAAAATGGAATTAGTACATGCCCACCATGGCAGTGGCCAGCTCCCCATGCCCTTTGTTTGACAATCCCTTGCCTATTAGCCTTGAAAATTAGCATAACTTAATTTCAGCTGACTTCAGTATGGTTTGGATTAAAGTTCACAGTTCTTGGATGTTATGAGTTTCATGAATGGCCTGAGAATCATATCCAAGATGATTTGCCCATCTCTAGTTATAAGCAACATTTCATCCAAAAAAGGGAAAAGAAAACATGCAAATAAATGAGGGCAAGGACTCTAAACCCCAAGTTGTATGCTCCAGATGAAGTAAAAATACCGGTACTTCAACATCCACCAGGGTATTCATATGCACCTTCAAACATGACCTATTTTACTAGCTAAACCAAAACCTGCTTTGTAATACAGACATCTGTTAAAAGCACTACTTTGGGCTGATGTAAATAATTGATGCTGAAAGGTGATTTTCAAATCAATTATTTATGGTGGTTTAGTAAGCTAATAGTCATTTATTTTGTATTATTTTTATAAGCACCATATGAACATTCTTTGAGCACATGCATTTTGTAATTTTTTTTTTTACATAGAGAACTACTTTGTCTGTTGTTGTAACAATAATAAATTAAATAATAAATATTTGTTATAATTGAAGTCTACATGTAAGGGGCACTTATGTGGAAACCTTTTAAATTAGGAAACCTACTGTTGCATATCAGTAAAGGTCTTTGTCAGCAGGCTTTTGACTTGTGTCAATGGGCAAATGAAGTAGCTCATTTCCAGGTGCATTCAACTTGCATTTGAGATCAATTTAAGATGATTCTGAGGTCATTCAAGGCTCACTGCATTTGACCTGTCATTGACCACTTGCATTTGAACTACCTCTAATCTGCATCAACCTGTGTTAAGCTGCTTTTGCATTCCCATTGACTTTTATGAAAAGAGACGGAAGTCCTTACTTGAACAAAAGTCCATCAAGAGCATCCTTTACAGTGATGTAGATATGATATTTATTTTGCATATAAGGTCAGAGAAAATGGTAGCTTTTAAATATTTAATAAGGAGAATAGTTTCTACGCTTAGGTTACAGCCCTACTGTAAAATTAACGCAGCTGATACTCGTATCAATAAATAATCACCGCAATCTGTAAAAATCAACCAAGTGTGCCACAAAAGAAATTGTGCCACACTTGTCCCTATCAATCAAATATAATCAAAAGCCTCAATTTGTCCTATATCGATTCAGAAACAACAAATAACTTCTTTATATAATAAACTATGCATAAACATGAGTGAAATCAATATAATAATAAAACAAATTAAATATATGAAAACATATATACATAAATATTACAAATACTTCATGGACAGGATATCATCTTGTATGATTGACCTCCGGATCTACAAAGTATATGTAGAAATATACAATATGTATAGAATGTTATTTTCTTTTATTATTGTAGTAGTAGTGCTATTTTATGAGTGTCTTGTTTGTTATGTTCTCAAAAATTTTATTTATATTATATATGAATGTCTTCTTGAGACAGAAGATACGTACAATGCCAATCCACAGATAGAGAACGTGACTATTAATGTAATTTGTTTTTGTACCATTGGCCAACTGTGTATCAAGAACTGCTAAATTACAGCACAAATACAGTCTTCCAGAGTCATTTATTCCAATTTCCAAAATCTGTTTAAGAATTTTGGCCATCGGAATTGCAACATATGTATAACAGGGCTTGAGGAGTACAAAGACAGAATACCCAATCAGTCATAGGGGGTGATTTACTAACCTAAACACACACACACGCCAGGTGTGTGTGATTTTCACACAGCAAAATGTATTTATCAACCAAAAAGTCTCTAAAAGCATATTTCCACTAATGCCATATATGGAAAAATCATGCACATGATGCATATATAATGCTGCTTCACAGTTTAGACAAAAATGGTTAGCTCATGCATTTACATTCCTGGATTCATCAACGCAAGCAACATAACATAGAGCTAATTTACACCACATTACCTTGCAATTCATTGCAGGGCTTTGCACAACACACCTGCTGGGTGTGTACACACTACAAAGGTGTTTCGATTCCTCCCATAGATCATGCTGGGAGGGAACACACTACAGAGGTGTATACACGTTCGTGGTGTGTTTAAAAGGTTAGTAAATCAACCCCATAGTGTCATAAAAATATATATGATTTCTCCTCTATCTTAAAATGAGAAACATAGCATTTAATTATGGTCCTTACCTGCCCCTTCTGAACCCCTCACCCTAACCTGGTTATCCTGTGTTGGTACTCCCCAAGCCCTATTTATCAGAGGCAATCTTTCCAAGCTTTGCCCTGGTGGGAGTCACATTTCTAAAAATGTTGGCTGCACATTGATATAAATAGTGCTCTAACTTTAAGCTATTTTTCTGCTATAAATCAGCAGTTTTGGATGCACAGTTGACCACAGGGCTGCATGACCCTGCGTTCTATCCTAACTTGAAGATAAAATAACCTGCAAGCAATGACATTTACATATCATCTGTTTTAATAAGGCAACACAACTATTAAAAATTCTAAGATTCTTGCCAAGGCCCATATTTTAAAATAAAATACTATTTTATAAATGACTTGGTAAACACAAAATATAGTAGCAGAATAATAATAACTGAAATAGTAAAGCACAAAATGTATCTGTTTTAGGACATTTGAATAATATGAGCTGTCCAGTGCCACAGGGCAGTTCTGTTTTACAAATTCATCTCACGTGATATACATGAAAGCATGTGCTGAAACCTTTTAGAGACACCTGATATAAAAGTCATAAATATGTACATTCCTAAACAACCAAGAAATTGATATTTACTTCCTCCAGCCTACGGCTTATCACACTCTCACTGCCATGTAATAGATTTGCTGTCTTTTTGTGAAACCGCAGTAAGATATCATTTTTTCAGTTTGTACTTCAATTTTGTGATTTATCTCCTCTTCTGGCTTGCTTTAAGCATACATTTAGATAAAGTACTACAAAAAGACGTAATATATATATTTTTTAAAGGTATTAAACATGCCGGTGTGCATACATATATGTTCATAGCTTGTATTACATGAACGGGCACACAAGTCAAGTACTGTATGTGGCTCCTATACCAGTATGTTTTTACTAATGCTCATCTAAAAACATACCTAACATAGCTACAGTAAACTGGACTTGTCATGTTATGTTGTGTTATGTAAAGTTTCCTTTGAAGTCATTCCAAAGCCATAACTTTTTTGGATTGTGTACAGAAGGGTTAGAATACCAGTAAGTTTTTTTTTCTGCCGCCTGTATCCTTTGGAGGAAATTTCCCCTTACTTCCTGTTCTATAGACACTTCTGGAAGTGAGAGGAAACCTCTCCAAAGTGAGTGAAACCTTGCCTTAGATAGTTGTTGCAACAAGTGATGGAAGATGTCCCCTCTAATCCTGTTCCAGTACGAACTCAAACTTTTCAATATTGCTTATCTTTTTAGTATCGGCAACCACTTTCTAAAAAAATCTATTTATATATGTTTTAGCTTGGGACCTATACAGATTTGAATTTAAAAAATGGCAACGTGAAAAATTAGCCAATATGTAATATTTTGCTGCACCATCAGTTTAGCTAACTATTGCAGATTTCAGTTGGGCTTTAAAGGGTCAGTCCATCCAAACCTAAATTGTTGCTATAGTTGGGCTCTGGCGGGCTGGGACTGCTCTTAACCTGTTATTTGTCTTGTATACTCCAACAGTATTATCTCCTTGCCATGAATCTCCTGACTCATGGGAGCTTTTAGTGTTCCCACCCACAGTTGCTTGTTCCGGAACCTTCTGCGGGTGAGACCCCTCATAATAGTCACAGCAAGTGTGCAGATCCAGGAGCTCAAAGCATAGATATCTCACCAATAGATCCCCAATAAATATACAATAAGAAATTCTCAAGTAGTTTATTTATCCAGCATCTATTAAAAAAAGAAATATCAATTTTGGGTAGATGAACCCTTTAAAAAAATATTATATTTCAAAATGTAATTAAATATGCTAAATATTGTTTAAATAATAACTGTTCTAGAAAACACATTTCAACAAAATGTATATTTTTTTATATATATGTTTTAGACTGGGACCTATAAAGAGCTGAATTAAAAAAATGTCAAGGTGAAAATTAGCCAAGCTGACTGAACCTTACTGCTCCATGACACCCCAGACGTCTGGATCTGCAATGATGTCTGACTTGAAATCAAATTGGACAACAAACGTCAGCTATGAGACATCTCTATACCTGGACAATGATGTGTCCCATCCACAAGGGCCTGTACTGTCTAGAACAGGACACACAGTGGTGGCCGTCTTTCTTGGATTTATTCTTGTCTTCGGGTTTCTGAACAACTTAATTGTCTTGGTTCTCTTCTGCAAATTCAAAACACTGAGAACACCTGTCAATATGATGCTGCTAAATATAAGTGTCAGTGACATGCTAGTCTGTGTGTCTGGTACAACACTGAGTTTTACATCCAGCATTCAAGGAGAATGGATTGGTGGAGAATATGGTTGCCAGTGGTATGGATTTGTCAATTCTTGCTTTGGTAAGTAAATATTTTTACACAACTATGTTACTTTTCAAAAATACTACTTTGCATTACATTTTGTGAAACAATTTGTTAAGTCATAATAGAATTCTGTATTTTGTTTCTGTTTATTTTAATCTGATGCTGAATTGACCTAAGGCAGAGGAGCGCAGGACGTAACTAGAGGTGGGACCCGAATTCAAATCATGAAATCTATCGTGCTGTAATAAGGGCCGCATAATGTTAGGGCCTTGGATCACTATCATATTGACAGTTAGGGCATTGCATGAATGCTAGTCTTATGCACCTGATATTGACTGGTGATACATCCACTCTCCAAGCAGTATCATGAAGTTATGTAGCATTTAGGCTTATTTTTTTGTAGTATTTATACCCATGGTCAAGTTTTAGTACTCACGTTAATGCTGTGTATGCATATTGTAGTGCATTGTAGTTAATTATGAATGGCACCCCAACACACATGAATTAAAGAATACATGCATTGAATTATGATGCACTGGAGAAAAATGAGGCAGATGCACATTTGCTCTGTGGATGTGTATCGAGGGCCCACTACAAGAAATGTCAAGAAATGCACAAAAATCCGTGCTTTGGTGTAAATCGGCCTTTAAAACAATTAGTACTTGAGACAAAGCCACAACTGCAGTTGAAAACTTTTCATAATCATTTTTAGTAAACCGTGAAACATGGCGCAGAAAACACATTGATAGGACAAATACAAATTAAAGTATCTTTTTACTTTTGCATAAAGGAGAGTTGAGTTTAATCAATAAAGTAAAACTATGGGAGAACACTAAAATGACATATATTCTGTAGTCAGTCGGAAGTGGTAAGGCAAGAAAATATGTTGTTTACCAAAGTTCTCCCTGAAAGAGAGATTACATGACTAGCTATCCTGCTAGTAGATGTTGTCAGTTAAATCTTCACTTTCTTTAACTGGGTAACAAGACTGTAATTACTGCAGCATTGTTACTTTATGCCTCTGCTGTAGCTGCAAAAATAAATTTAGTCTGGAGTTGCGATGTATTATTTATATGGCAAAGTACGTTTTTAAGAGGACAATTAGAGGAAAGGGTAAGCTACAGGTACAACCCAACTACTGATTTCAGGTATAAACATGCACATTCACATCACCTAAGACTATTTTTTAAGCTCTAGGTTAGGAGGGAGGGATAAGGAGAGATAACCAGGTATGCAACTCCAGGATTCAACTTGTATTAGCAAAAATAAAGGGGGTTCGGCAGCCGAGTGAATAACCGAGCCGAAGTGAAGTAAGCCGAAACTCCATTCGGCTATTCACTTTGGCCCTGTACGGCTGATTTCAGCCGTACATCAGCTAAAATCCGTCATACATCAGCTAAAATCAACCGTACATCGGCTAGCTTCAGTTCAGCAGAATATGCTCAGCATGTTCAGCAGAGCCGAAGTGAGTGAGCCGTTAAACTCAGCTGATCCAACATCTGGATTGGCTGAGCCGAACCTCTGACAGTTCACTTGCTGGCATTCACCTTATTCTCATAGGGGCCGAACAGCATCCCGAGAGGCATTCAGCTTGGCTATTCTTTTTTTTTTCTTAATATATATTTATTACATTTTTCAAACATATATACATATACATTTAAATACATAAAACATTTTTCCCTTAAACATATACGTTCATTCATTCAATTACATAATACTTATTATTTTCCCTTCCTCTTCCACCACTCCATCCATAAGAGATCCCCATAATCTTACACTTCTAATAAATTATATTTAAATACATATCCTCCCCACATGCTTTTATCCTTTATTCAAGTGCATTTCTCTCAGATCCATTTCATTTCATGTAGTGTTTATCCTCTGCTCCTTTAAGGGGAGCACAGGAAGAGCGCCCAAAGTGGGAAGCTTGGCTTTTCTGCTCGCTACCTTCGAGGTGAAAAAAAACTGACACTTTAACCACTGGAAGTGGTTATACCAAGAACATGGCTACTGCTGCACACGGCATCTATACAGGTGGCGGATAGCTTGTACGGTGCTGTGTCCCCCTCCCCCCTCTGCGGTCGCCGGTGCTGCCATCGGCTTTCTGGGCTCTGCTGTCCCTCATGTGAGCCTGGAACCGGCGTGGAAGGTCTTCCCTGATAGATCGGGGGAGAGGCTTCCAGCCGCTGAGCTCTCCTCCGATCACTGGACCCGGGAGTGATGTGCATAACATCACTTCCAGTGTCACTGGGCACAGTCTCCGGCTCCTAGAGCCAGAAGAAGAAGCTGATGAAGATCTCTGCTTCATCAGCTTCTTTGGGGTCCCTAGGTGACATTAGGGTTCTGAAAGACCCTTGATGCCTCCATAAAGAGGACCTGTTTGCCTGATGAATGGGGATCCTGTGAGACCCCGAAACGTTGTTTAGCGTGTTCTTCTTGCAACTAGTATGTTAATTAACACGTACTGAACTTGCTTTGGAGTGCCGGTGTCCATCCTTTACTCATAAAGAGGACCTGTCACATTATATTTGCTATTACATAGGAGTTTGTTAGCCCCTATGCAATAGCAATAAAGCTGAGTGTAAAAAAATGTTTTTTAAAAATTAAAGTAAATATTGCGCCACACATGTTACATATCGTGTCGGAGTGAGAGCAATAATTCTAGGCCTATCAATCTGTTAGCACTAAAATGATGAGCCGTGAAAGCGTTGCCTATGGGAAATGTGGTTATTGTAGTTTTGCAACTAGCATCTTTTTATTCTACAGGGCCTCTGCTTTCAGAAAATATATAATTGTTTGGGGTCTTAAGCTGTTTTCGATCCAGAAATTCAGACTTTATCATGTGTGTGCAAATGTAGGAAATTGCTGCGGGCAGCAATTGGTTAATAAAAGAAAAAAAACCAGCGTGGGGTCCCACTCCTGATCCATACCAGACCCTAAAGGTCTGGTAGGAATGTTAGGTTGGACCCCAAATTATTATTTTTTTTAAAAGGCGTAGGGTCCCCCCCCCCCCAAAGTCATACCAAGCCCTTTAGGTCTGATAGGAATTTTAAGGAGGAACCGCACCCCCAAAAATGGGGAAAAAATGAGGTCCCCAAAAAATTCCTAACCAGACCCTTAATCCAAGCAAAGGCCAGGCAGGGCAGAAAAGGAAGGGGGGTGAGTCAGAGCCCTGGAAGTGCTGGAAGGGTGCTTTTCCAGGGTCCCCTCTGAAAAAGCACCTTGTCCGCATGCTGGTAGGGACAAGGCCTCTTCCCCACAATCCCTGAGGCATTGGTTGTGGGGGTCTGCAGGCATGGGGGCTTATTTGCAGCGGAGTACCCCCTTTAATAAAAGGGGCACCCAGATACTGCCCTCCCCTTGTGAATGAGTAAGGGGTACTTGTACCCCTACTCATTCACTAAAGGGTTAAAGTAAAAATTAGGAATGCACCGATATATCGGCCGCCTAAACATATTGCCGAAAGAGCCATGTTTCGGCCGATACATCGGCGCATCCCTGGTTTCTTTTCTCCCTGCTGGGCGATGCTCTGTGTTCCAGTGGGGAGAAAAGAAAGTGACAGCCGGCCAAGCGCTGCAGGACGAGAGCGCTGTGAGCGGCCGGCGCCTCTCCTCCCACACCGCTCAGCCGCCTATCACAGTCCGGCAGAGCGGTGTGTGGGCGGAGACAGCCAGCGCTGTCACAGGAGGCTGAGCTCACCTCCCTGCTCCGCTCGATCAGCATCCGGTGACAGGTAAAAGATTTAAAAAAAATAAAATAAAAAAAACATTATCGGTTTCGGCCTGACAATTTTTTTTATTTCGGTTTTAAAATTTCTATTTCGGTGCACCTCTAGTAAAAATGTAAATAAAAAGACCCGACTTCTGTAAAAATTGCTTTAATTGAAATAAAAACACCACAAACATTTTTTTTATTGAAATAAACATTAATTGAAATAAAAACACCACAAACAAGTCCTTTATTAAAAAAATTCCCCAAAATTGATCCACGATGTCCAGCATTGTCCACAACGAGTCAAAGTAAAAAAAGACGCCCACTGACCTGTCTGCGCGTGACGACAAAATATAAACAATTGGGCCCCAACTAGAAATGATGCTCTGCTGGATCTGGTAATCTCAAACAATGCAGAGCTTATTACAAATATTCATATAAAAGAACATCTGGGTAGCAGTGACCATTATAGGATTTCATTTAACTTAAGTTGTAAACAACGACCACATACTGGAAAAATAAAAACACTTAACTTCAGGAGAGCAAATTTTCCCATGCTGAGGGCTGCTCTTGAAGACTCTTGAAGACTTAAACTGGGAGGGAATATTTTCATCAAAAAACACTGAACAAAAATGGGAATGTTTCAAAACAATTGTTCGCAACCATACGGCAAAATATATTCCAGTAAGCAATAAGTGTAAAAGGCTAAGCCCTCGTTCACACCTGAACGTTTTGTAGCGCGTTCTACGCTCGACGAACGCTCTACAAAACGCTCAAAAATATAAATCCCATTGTATTCAATGGTCTCGTTCCCACCTTGGCGTATTTCCGCCCGTCCCTAACGCGCTACAAAACGGCCCACGCCTGAAAAGGTACATGTACTACTTTGGGCCGTTTTGTTGCGTGTTTCCATTGGGATACAGCCAAGTAGCCTTCGGAAACGCGTGTTTTTCGGTCGACTTTTTTACAGCGAATCGTGTCTGTCGCGCGCGTGACGGTCGCGCGACAGACGCGCATATGCAATACGCCTAGGTGTGAACGAGACCTTAAAGTAAAACCCATGTGGCTGACATCCAATGTTAAAAAAGCCATAACCAATAAGAAAGGGGCATTTAAAAAATATAAAAATGAAGGAATACTGTCGTTATTTGAAAGCTACAAAGAATATAGCAAATCTGTAAAAAGGAAATAAAGCTCTCCAAAGAATATCAGGCAGATGCGGCCACCTAAACAGGCACTGTAGAGGGCCGCCTGAGGGGGCCTCCGAAAGACCAACTTCAGGAGCGAGCGGCGACCGATTAGAGAGCCGGGTCTGATGCAGGCGGGCTGACTCGGAGCTGCGGTCAGAGTCTTCCCGCAGGTTTCAACTTAAAACAACTGGGCGGAGCCAGACGTGATGTCCACTACCACTACATTTCCAGATGTTATGTCCAAATTCATAATTGAGATAGAAAGTTATTTTAATCTTTGATTTTCTCTGACTGGCACTGCACTGACTGGCACTGCACCAGCTTAAAATTGTTTCTTTTATTAGCAATATATTCTTTGTCTTTTTGACGAAGCTGTGTGCAGCTTTCTCATTTCTAATAATCAAACTAAACTTTTTTTTTTTTTTAGCTAAGCCTAATTGGCATTTAGTATTGATTTTCAATTTTTGCACTTGTGTCACTTCTAGGTGAGCAATTATTTTAATTGGATTTTTTCTTGTTTTAAAAGCAGCTTATAAGAAAGTTTTATAAGAAAGTCTGACTGCAGATAGCACCTGCTGCTAAGCAGTATATGCTAGCATATACATTAAATTGTTCAATTGGGCCTTATGAATGTTAAGTAACACATTTGAACATTTTACCTGCTGTTTAAAGCTTCAGTTACTTCCCTTACACCTGAACTTCATTGTATCATTCTCTGTGATGTGTTGAATATTGATAAGGCTGGTCACCTCTCTTTGATTCCATTTTGCTGCATTATTAACTGAACATTTTATACACCTTTTTCATCTCTTGTTATTAGCATCACTATTATATTTGATTGATCACCACATTATTAATAAACAGGGTGGTTGGACGTCCATCATTTTTACTGACCATTTGAAACAACCCTTCTGCGTGCTTGAAATTCAGAGCATTTCACAACCTGGCACTGCAAATATGACAGAACTGTCAGGTGGAATGATCTCCTTCCCAACAGTAAAAATATAGTTACAATCCTGGTGGCAACAGCAGTGTGAGAGCATATGCAAGTAACACCATTGCTCATGAGGGGAACTATAGATAGCATGGTCATAATTTCAAGTTATTTTCCTACTTATTTTCCAAAAGTAATAGCCATTTAAAATATTGTGGACTGTTTGGAGCTCATTTATCAACAATATCTGACTTCAAGGATAAACTTAGTTGTAGGCTAAATTTTATTCCCCTTCTGTAATAGGCAGTAAAGGGTATTAAAACTCTAAATGTCATACTATATCTCCAAGCTACAGTAACTGTAGTTGGTTTGCATTGCCTGGTCCAAGGAACAAACACCATATGCAAAAGAGCATAAATAATTAGTGGGCAAATAAAAATTAAAATGTAGAGAGAGTAAAAACAATTTGATATCTATCTGATATGATAAATATATAAAATTATGTGTAGTATTAATAAATTTAGAATATATAAATGTATATAGAACATAGGCGTGGATGCCCATATATTAAAATACAATATATACATAATATACATAATATATAAAATGAAAACTATTGTTTACTGATAAAACACAAAAAAATACTGACAAAGCACATTTTTACAGACAATTCTAAATTTTAAATGAATACATATTTAAGTATAAAATAATATATAACATAGACTCAACTGAATATTACAAATAAAAAGAAGACCAAATAACATCTTACTTTTACTCAACGTTACGTTTTTAACATCAACGTCAAAAACCTAAAATATTACCTAAGATAGGACATAGCGACATAACAAAGTTATTCTGTACAGATGTGGGAACCCTTACCTACACGTGGATCTCATTAACAGCAGAAATTATTGACAGGGTTATTCACTAAAAGGTGAAGAGTTTGAAGGCAGGAGAAATAAACAATCTAGGACAGCAAAGCTGATTTGGAAAGTTGGCTGAATTGGAGAATTTTACCAAATCAGCTATTTTGTCCTAGATTGTTCACTTCTCCTGTCTTCTCCAAATTCTTCACCCTTTAGTGAATAACCCTGCTAATGGTAGTTCTTGGTGGCACAATGGCCTCCAAAAATGGTAGAAGCAATTGTATTTCAAGGTTTTTCACTATTACAAATATTATGCTAAATGACACAAAGATCATTGAAATAACTGTTCTTATATGTATAGCTGAAATTATAGGAAATTAAAATCTTATCGGCAGCATGGCTGCATGCCTGGAAATCCAAGAGGGTTATTCACTAAGGAGCCGAAGGATATAGCCGCAGCTTCGGCTAATTCTTTAGCTCACTTCGGCAGCTGGCGCCCTTCGGTTCACCTGAATCCAAGGGCTGCTGTACGGGCTATCCACAAGGCAGCTTTAGCCGGAGCTTTTCACAAGACAGCTATAGCCGAAGGCAGCAGAACAGCTCAGCAGAGCCGCATATCAAAGTCACAGTCGAAGCGGGGAGAACAGTCTGCCGAAGCAAATATAAACAAAAGAACGGCATGGGGTCCCCCTCCTTTTGGGTCTGGTATGGGATTTCTAAATAAGAGGTGAACTGTGTGTTGAAATATGAAGTACAGCAATCCTAAATATATGCAGCACTGATCTTTTCTCTCTCGTAATTTCCTGTCTCATTTTTCTGTTGTTGTGGCAGGGGATTTTGGTGCCACAATAGACCCAGCACTAGACCGTTCATATTGACATAGTCACGCTTCTCACATGTCTACAAAAGATTTGAAATATTTGTTGAACCACACTTTTTTTTGATTGATTGATGCTGGAAGAATTATTAATTTTACCGAACAAGACTGTATTTGTTATTTTAGAGTACACTCCACATTTTCTAGAAAATATCACATTTATGTTATTAAGACTTTTTCCACAAATAAACACAAAGTGCATTCTCCCTTGTCTGATCTCCATTAGTCTGAGAGCTGCTCTTTTTATCACCTAATATACCTGGTTCCATCATAGTTCACGTACACTGTTCTATACATATTACATTTCAGCAACCAGTCCATCTAGGTCATCACATTTCCATATAATTGAGTAGGCATGTCTCTACACATGTCTATGTTATATTGATTAGTATACTATTTCCGTTCCAACTAGTTTTTTTATCCTTCATTAATAGTTAACTAGATAATTTAAAAAAACTTGATCAATACTCAATATGCTTGATGAACGCCAATTGATAGTCACTAGACTAATATTTCAATAAAGATGATCAATGTATTTTGATATTTTTATTTTTTAATTATTATAATTTAATTTAACAATGGTATAGGAATTCCTCCTTTTTTAAACGTATATAAACGTTTTAAAATAAATAACTTAGTTTTATGGTGCCAATCTAGTCATAAAATAGTTAATTTGGTCATAAGCAGTTATTATTTTATTGTTAGGCTTATTTTAATATAGCGCTTTATGCGATTATTTAAAACTCATTTATCTTACACACATTTAACCTTCCTGGTGGTAATCCCGAGTGTGGCTCGGGGTTAATTTTGAGTACCAAAAGCGGTAACCCCGAGCCACACTCGGGATTACACTGTGAGTCACTTACCTTGTCCCTACGAGCCCCGCTGTGTCCTCTGGCCGATGCCGGCATCTGTCTTCCGGGTTCCTTCCCTTGCGAGCGTCCGTGTCACAGGGGGCGGAACTGGCGGGACATTTAAAAGTGAAAAAAATAAATAAATAAAAAGAGAAAAAATACTGAGATAATCAGACTGCCAGGGAGGTTCAGGTCTATGTGAAGGATTTGTTTATTGAGCTCCCAGTTTGAAGAGCAGGATTTGATTTATGATGTATAGCCAGTCACGAACACTTGTCAGTACGGAGAGACCTGCACTTCCAATTCAGATTGAGTAGTGAAGTTTTCGATACTGACCAATAGGATAAGGCTTTGTCAACGGGGCCTTGTACCCTGATTGGCTCATTCTCAGTTAAAATTCTGCCCACAGATTGGGGAAGCTATGGCTCTGATTAAGGGGGCATGACCCGGGAACGTGTCAGCCTAGTACACAGTTGCCGGTGCAAAAAGTGATGTGACCGGAAGCTGTGTTCGGACCTATTGCCTGTGAGGAAAACTTTCACAATATTACCTGTGACGTTTCCACAGGCCAGCTTTTAAACCATGTGCATTTTTGCCATGCTCTTGTGAGTATATTTGCTTATGTTTAATTTGTTGTAATAAATGTTCTACACATAAGAATAGTGCTCTGTTCTCCTTTTGTTTTGCATGTGTTGAGGGACTCTTAACCTTGAGGAGCTGCCGACCAAAGTGTGGAGAGGAGGTTATTGACTGGGGGGTGCTGTGATCGCACTAGCGCTGAGTTAAAGATTTTGGTTTATGTTGCTTTGGACTTTTTTAACAAATATTAATAGGGTGACCATTGGTAATCAGATACTTTTGGATCACGCTCATCTTATTGGGATATTCCCATTTTACTGTGGAGGATGATGAAGGCGATTATGCGAGGACATTGTAATTGCATATATGTATTGAAAAAGAAAAGAGGCAAATAAGAAATATTTGGAGCTACGGAAACAGGTTCCACTGACCCGAAAAGAATTATCATGATTATAACACTTTGTAATTTAAAATGGACTGGCAAGAGGCGGTAAGGCTTTTGAATGCCCAGGTACCTGCAAAATTAGTCATCTTTTTGCACAAAATAGCCTCTATAGAGGGGAATTAAGACGGGTTTACTGTTGGCAGGGATACTGCTCGCCCTAAACGTTATATTTTGAATGCTTAGGGCGATTCTTGATTGGTAGATATAGTCACAAACTTGCTTTTTTTATAGCCCAATTTGAATATTGTTATATTAAACTTTATACCACACAATCATCCCCATCTTTAATTGAGATAGATACGCTTCTTGTTAAAGTGGGTTTATCAAAATAGACAATTGAGCAAAGAAAGTAGAGATCCTACAATAGTTTCCTCTTACAGGCCCATATTTCTGTTATATGGAGAATATTGGTTAAAATAATGGTGGGTAGGATTTAGAGATTTTTTGCGTATATTGGTGACTACCCACTAACTAGGCTTTGTGCTAGATACTTGACGGTAGGTGATGTCTTCAAAGAACCATCATTTAAAGTAATTTCTTTTAAGCTTAGATGTTAGCAATTACCTTTAACAGGGCAGAGTGGGCATGGCTAAACAGCATTTTGGTCAATAGGGCCTTTAGCATGATGTTTGTCGTGTGTATTTGATACATCTACTCCAACCCTGTCACAGGGCTTTTGATATATGGCCAACTTTCTAATCCACTAAATATGCATTCGATAAAGATACTTCTTGCCAATTTTGTTTAATCTGGTACTGGATCCAATATTGAAATTATTGGAGTCCTTACCAGATTTTAAAAGTGTTAAAGTCAGAAAGACAGAGGTGTAAAGTTCTGCTTTTGCAGGTGATGTATTACTATATATTTCTAATCCAAAGATGGCATTGCCTGATATACTTTTTATGATGACTTTATAGATATGTTTCAAGATGTTTTATAAATCTAAAACGAAAACATATGCACTTTCATCTTGACTTAGTGGTATACTAGGAGGATGATCCCCAATGACTCCCCTGATAATTATAGCTGTATAGGGCAGTGACCTCATCCTCCTTCTTTTGAGGTTGATTACTGCAAAACTGCAAACTTTATTTTTTCCCTGAAACCTCTTTTTCAGTTTCTTCATTGTCCTTTTTTCTCTGATATATTTTACCTGCTAGAAAACTTGGATTGTAAATATACTGTATGTCCTGTTGTATATTCTAATATGTGGTTCCTTTTTTTAACTGGTTTTGGTTTTTAGATTGAACTTGGTCTTTAAAAATAACAATAAAATGGTTAATAATCATGCAAGACTGATATTTATTGAATTTCCATTTATATGACCCATAACAAAAAATGGTCTAATTCATACAGGTAGCTACCCTCTGAGGCATGAAGGGATTGCTATCAAACAGTTTACTAGAATGGGAAAAAACTATAGTGAAAAAGAAATGAAAAGATGTTAAACAGAGACTTTGGAAAAGTGAGTATTGGTTGTAGCCAGTTAATCAGACCTGCACAGCAAAGATAAAAGGATAAAAGTATGACCCATGGGATAAGATGCACCCTATCACCTTTCTTTGTATCTTCTACCTCTTCCTTTTTTTGTAGAATGATAGGGCTTTTTTCTTTTTCATGCAGTTTGTTTTAAATAATGCCAGAATATGCTGTTTGGGGAATCCTGCTGTCTTCTTTATATTTACAGATGCTTTATTGTAGAGACCAACAAATGAGAGAAATTAGAGGTGGTTTCATGTTTCTTGAACAATTCTGACTATCATAACTCTTTTCTTCATCACCTGCATGTCCTTCCATCTCCAATTCTCTTGACAGACACATGTCCCGAGGGGACCAAAAGAGAGAAACAAAATAAGAAAACAGTGATCACAGTTTGTAAATTCCGTCCTGGGTACTGCCCAAAATGCCTTTATGGTACAGCCTTTCCAGGAGGGCACCCAGTATGGGAAAGTCAATTGTATTTAGTATGTGAACAATTACATTATTAAAAAAAAGGCAAACAGTATGAGCATGAAGGACATGTTTAGGCAGCTTTACAAATGTTGCTTTTGATGTGCCTATGTTAAAGCCCAACATCTAGCAAAACGTTTTATTTTTAAAACTGTGGGAAAGGGTTAGAGCCTCTGACATATTTAAATTGTCATTTGTGTCCCCCATTGGGGAGATTTCAGCACACTTTCTGTATGAGTGGAAAAGGGTTACAACTTCAGACAATGTTTTTTTTCTCTCTGTACCCTAATTTCTTGTCCCGGTGTCACAAGAAATGTTGGAAAAATGTCCTTAATAAGCTCACAGACTGAAATAAATCCTATCAGACATTTTTTTAAATGTAGAATCTACTGGTAAAACATTTTCCAGTTTGTCAGTTATGCATATTAAAGATCTGTAACCTATTTGATTACTCAAAGAAATCCTGGTGTGCAATATGTTGAAAGGACAATTAGATGAACCTGTGACTGACAGAGGTACCATTTGTATGACCTTAAGACTAATAAGATTACAAATATACCAAGTCCTTTTGCTGAACAGCATGCTAATGATTCAAGTCCTTTTGATTTTGAATCTATGGAAAAGATAATTAAGCCCATGTGGGGAGGTGATGTAATGTAAATGTGAGGTATATTGGATTTTTTAAAATATTAAATACTAGGCAGCTGCATTGCCTTAAGTATGAGTAGGAAGTTTCCCACTAACTCACTTAGGGACAGGGAGAGAGCCCTCAGACCTTGTCAGGGGTGCCACTGGCTTGACAGGAACAGAGTGGAACTCCCTGGCAGAAAATGGCTGGAAGCGTCCAAAGGCAAAGGTACAAAAGGGATAATCCAAAGAGAAGTCAAGTCCAATCCAAGTCAAGGAAGGCAGCGAGGGTTCAGGGGCGAAAAGGCAGTCCAGGGTCAGCAACAGGGGGGTCCAGATAAGGGATCAGGAAGCAAGGCAAGGTACACAGATGGGGAGCTAGGTAATCACACCATAGGGTGGAATAACTCATCAACAAGCCAGAGCTGTGGCCAGGTTTTTATAGCCAGTGGATGTAAGACCACCCCCTGGTCACCGAGGCAACAAGGAGGCTTCCCTCCCCGGGAGCCAATGGCAGGAGAGAGAGGTGGAAGGTGCAAGGCCCACACCTGATAGCCCTAATGGCGCAGGCGCGCTACGCGCGCGTTTCGGAAACTGCACGCGCAACCTGAGTACTGCGTACGCGCAACCGCCGCGCGATTTGAGCAGACTGGATGGGAACCCGTGCCCTGCTCCGTGCCAGTTGACCCCGTGGAGTGGTACTACCCCCTGCTTCCTGACAGACCTGTGTAAACTCCAAGTCACATAATGGAGCTTACACAGTGTTTTCTCTCAGTGTTTTTGCTCCCAATGGCTGGACAGAGCAGTGGAAGACCAAAAGTAGGGTATGTGTAAGCAGTTGATAAGCAGTTGGTCAAGTCCCCATTCAATGAAAAAGGGGAGGCGGTCAATGGGAAAGTAAGCTGTGGGTGCAGTGACAGATTCTCGCATTTATACAGTGACATGGAGGCAGGTAAGAACTCGAAAGCTTAGGCCTGGGGGTCAATCATACCCAACTAGCCCTTTCATGGTAGGAACATATATTTGTAGGCTAAAGAAATTGTACCATGCAAAGTTTGCCATGGCATAACATCTCGGAGATGCAAAGGTAGTTCTTGCTGCAAAAAGTTGTCATCACAAGACTAAACCTGGAGCATACAGTGGCTTGCAAAAGTATTCACCCCCTTGGCATTTTTTCACATTTTGTTGCATTACCACCTGGAATTAAAATGGATAGGAAAAAAGCCAAGGGGGTTAATACTTTTGCAGACCGCTGTATAAAGCCCAGCATATGCCATCAACTGCAAATCCTACTCTGAACTATGTATGAATTGTGAAGTATCTCCACCAAGGACTAGTAACCCTGTGTGAGATTGCTATTATAGACTCTGGCAATCAGCACTGAACTATACTATTCGACTACTTGTACTTTAACCAGCTGGGTTGCTTCTGAGAAGACTTGTTTGCCTTAGGGTCACTAAAGCAACTGTTTTCCTTTCTTGGCAATTATTCCCTTATGTTTTTTCCTACAGCTTTCGGTATAAAGCTGTCAAATAGCAGTTGGAGTGTGTTTTGGGCTTAATTCTTTTTAGGGTCATGCAGTAGGAAATCAGTGCAGGGGGAAAGATAGTGAACCTGTTACCCCTCATTTCGTCTATAATGCTATAATTTAATGAAATTAGTTTTAATATTGTTCTACTATTTGTTTTTGCATTAAGTTATAATTAGACATTTTATGCAGCCATACATACTCTCTGGCAACATGAAGTTAATGTTGTTAAAATTACACAGATACACATGCTGCCCGCCTGGGGAAAAATGTATTTCAAGGGCAAATTGTGCAGTTATCAGTACATACATATGCTAATAAGATTTACTTCCACTTTTTAAATACCACTGTGTCTGGCACAAATTTTGTAACCTGCTTTTTTTATCCCAATCCTATAATTAATTATAATAACATAGGGAAAAAATAAGTAAAGTGGAACATAGATCAGAAATATTTGACTTGAAATGTTAGATGCTTGTGGAAATCAACAACCTCTATAACCATTTGTTGAAAACTAACACAAAGGCTGTGTGTAAATCAGTCAGCTGATCTACATAATTGATCCATGAGGTCCTGTGCCCATGCAGGGGATCTAGCGATGAGACTCCTTTCAGCAGGAAGCTCAGGATGTATTGTATCCTGCACCAAGACAAAGGCAGTAACCTTGTCACCGTCACCAGCATTTTCTACTCAGATCTCTAACTGATGAGCTCCAGGTACAATATAACAACCTTGTGCTAATAAAAAGCAGTCAGAGTATTCAGAGTTTACTCCAGTGATAGAAATGGAGAGATGCATGGCACTAGGGTCTCACTAGAAGGAGACCAGAAGCAGATGAGAACTGCTGGGACATATACTGTATGTCTGTATGTTTATGTCTGTATGCGTGTATTCTGTGATTGGGGACTGCTGGGACTTGTAGTTCCTTGCTAGCTGTAAACTGTTGTTTGGACACCAAGGTGCCCATTTGTTGCTGTGGACCCTTTGCTGCCTGTGACCTGTGTAGACCTGAACCCGCGGCCAGGCCTTCTTCCGCTTGACCCAGGAGCTTCCTCCCAGTGTCACTCTCCACTCCTTGTTCTTTGCCCCTGCTGTGTGCTGCCTGCTACCTGGTGCACCTGATGCTGCATTTGCAGTATATACTTAGCTCTGGCCAGCGGCCCCTTTGAAGCTGTGCATAATCAAGGTTGCACTGCGACCTGTCCCTACTTCCCGGTGTTGGTTGGCAGCTTAAAAAAGGAAGGACATGATTAGCTGTACCTAAGGGTACTTAAAGCGTATCTAAAACCAAAAACAGCTGTACTTGGGTACTTAAAGCGTATCTAAAACCAAAACCAAAAATGTAACATATTGCGGTTTACAAATCCTTAGATGTGGCAACTGCATTCATAGTATTCCAGCCAGTAACACACTTCCTGTCTTAGTGTGGCTCGACTTTAATGGAGGAGCGATGGTGATCCTTTTGACAGCAGCATTGTCAACCGTGGAGAGGGTAGTGTTAGATGCATAGGCAAATTTAGTTGGACTTAGCTAACAAATTAAATCTGAACTCCAGCTAAAACATTTTAAGCAGTTGCAGTGTTCTTTTCCTTTTGGGGTAAAGGTTTTACATAAATGAATAAAAGCTTACCACTGTGCGTACCCTTGTCAGGGTTAAATGGTTTGTCTTGACCCTCGATCTGCCACTTCTCCTGGTTAGCTTGGTCTGGGAAAAAAAGCCTAAAAAAAAAGAAAACTAATAAAACAACTAGGGATGCACAGATACTTTTCGAGTATCAGTGCAGATACTTGGCATTTTCAGGAGAACTACCAGGGTTGTAGCAGTTGCAGCTGGGACCGGGCTCTGGCGCTCCACCACTGTCCTGAAATCATTAGTCTGTATTGTTTTAGAAAAACTGTCACATGACAATAAACAAAAATGTATCAGTACTCGTACTTGTAAGTACTCGGCAAGTACCAGTACTCGTACTCGCAAACCTGGTATCTGTGCATCCCTTTATTTATATTTATAAAAACAAAATCGTACATTAAAACAGAGATGTACAAATCCCAGGAGCTCCGTGTGCTCCTTACAAATGACAGCTGCCTCCTAATTTTTTAATTTTTCTCTAGTCTAGTCCTGGAGCTCAAAAGTATCGGTACATGTACTCGTACTTGTACCGAGTACTGTACTTGGTATCTGTGCAACCCTAAAAACAACCACTTCTAAGCATTGGTAAGCTGCATTTTTTAATTTTTGCTTTTGTGCTTAGATACTCTTTTATCCCGCCCTCCGGTAACAGAAGTGCCAGCGGCCCCTTTGAAGCTGTGCATAATCAAGGTTGCACTGCGACCTGTCCCTACTTCCCGGTGTTGGTTGGCAGCTTAAAAAAGGAAGGACATGATTAGCTGTACCTAAGGGTACTTAAAGCGTATCTAAAACCAAAAACAGCTGTACTTGGGTACTTAAAGCGTATCTAAAACCAAAACCAAAAATGTAACATATTGCGGTTTACAAATCCTTAGATGTGGCAACTGCATTCATAGTATTCCAGCCAGTAACACACTTCCTGTCTTAGTGTGGCTCGACTTTAATGGAGGAGCGATGGTGATCCTTTTGACAGCAGCATTGTCAACCGTGGAGAGGGTAGTGTTAGATGCATAGGCAAATTTAGTTGGACTTAGCTAACAAATTAAATCTGAACTCCAGCTAAAACATTTTAAGCAGTTGCAGTGTTCTTTTCCTTTTGGGGTAAAGGTTTTACATAAATGAATAAAAGCTTACCACTGTGCGTACCCTTGTCAGGGTTAAATGGTTTGTCTTGACCCTCGATCTGCCACTTCTCCTGGTTAGCTTGGTCTGGGAAAAAAAGCCTAAAAAAAAAGAAAACTAATAAAACAACTAGGGATGCACAGATACTTTTCGAGTATCAGTGCAGATACTTGGCATTTTCAGGAGAACTACCAGGGTTGTAGCAGTTGCAGCTGGGACCGGGCTCTGGCGCTCCACCACTGTCCTGAAATCATTAGTCTGTATTGTTTTAGAAAAACTGTCACATGACAATAAACAAAAATGTATCAGTACTCGTACTTGTAAGTACTCGGCAAGTACCAGTACTCGTACTCGCAAACCTGGTATCTGTGCATCCCTTTATTTATATTTATAAAAACAAAATCGTACATTAAAACAGAGATGTACAAATCCCAGGAGCTCCGTGTGCTCCTTACAAATGACAGCTGCCTCCTAATTTTTTAATTTTTCTCTAGTCTAGTCCTGGAGCTCAAAAGTATCGGTACATGTACTCGTACTTGTACCGAGTACTGTACTTGGTATCTGTGCAACCCTAAAAACAACCACTTCTAAGCATTGGTAAGCTGCATTTTTTAATTTTTGCTTTTGTGCTTAGATACACTTTTATCCCGCCCTCCGGTAACAGAAGGATACAGATGCGCTAGGGGAGAAAATTCTTATTGTGTTCACTTTATTTTGTGCTTGTATTGCACTGCTATCATTGTATTATTGCAATCATCATTTCTACCTTTGCTTTGCCATTATTTATCTGTAGGTGATGTTACTGTGCTAATAAACCCCAGATAGCTGCTACTAGTGTGTTGGTGTACTATTGGGTCCAGTGACACGGAGGCTCAGTGGAGATATTTGGAGAATCCAGAATTTCCATCATCTGTGAGAGTATTGCTATACATGTACTTATATTGTTGAATATAGTCTGTTATTCAGGATTTCTAGAAATCTCATGGTCTGTGACACTTGCTGCTACCTCAGACAGGAATAATAATAAAGTTTAAAATATGGTAGCTTGTTTAAAGGGTTCTTTAATTTATGAATAGAGCATTTAGAGATTTAGCGTAACAATTTTAAAATATCGTATTAATGAAAAGAAAAAAAAAGATGCATAATATATATCTATAGATCTACTAATAAATGTATCTTCAGGCACTTTTTTTGCATAGATTCTGGTTTCTCTATATGGCTTAAGGTCCTGCTATAAACTAGACTGGAGACATTTCATTTCTTTAAAAGCATACACTAAAATAAGTAACTTAATAGTTCAAAGTCCCTGTAGCTTACGGTCACTGCATATGTAATCACCACTTCTGCTGCATCTGTATCTAGGTTACTCTAAGATGTTGCTTTATCATCTATTGTTTTTTGGTCTTAGTTTTACAAATACCCATAAGCTTTAGGATCAAATATAGTTGCTAGACATTTACTGTCTGCACCTTCATCATGTTTCCATGAACCTCTATGGTGCTTATGAGGATCATGCATGCTCTGCCACAGACATTTTTTATGAGTCCTCATCCTTAGTCACCACCATCCTAAATTCAGAACACTGTGATATGTGAACCTTTTTACCCATCTAAAATTAGTGTGTAACCCTAGTTTCCCATATCAATAACCTGTATATATATATAACAGTTTGATACTCATATCAATCACCTGTATAGATGTATAACAGCGTAGTAGCCAGCCCTGAGGAAGAGGGAGTTGTGAGCCCCTGAAGTATGTTGGCTATTATTTATTAATCTTTTATCAGCATGTCAGGATCCAGAGCACCCCCAGGTGGTGCTGAGCCAGGTCCTGCAGTTCCTGTGCTCGCCTGCGCCTGCAGTTCCTGTGCTTGCCTGCGGGTGTCTCCAGCCGCCAGGGACTGTAAGGAACCTGCAGCTCCAGTACTCACCTGCGGGTGTGCCCCAGCTGTGACTGATCATCCCATCACCTGGAGCTTCCTGGGAGGGTATTTAGGCCCTACCTGCAGTTAGGAAGCTGGCTCAGTATTGTGTCGCCTGCACTTGACTGATTTCCATAAACCTAAACCCTGCTTCCTGAACCCTGCTTCCTATCTGCAGACCTGTCACCGACCCGGCTTGTTACCCGACCACTCTCTTGGATCCTGTTCCTGTACCGTGCTGCTGCCCTCCTGTTAACGACCCGGCTTGTACCTGACCACTCTTCTTTTATCCTGAGGCCTGCCATATATCTGCAGGCCTGTTACCCCTCCTTGTTGCTTCCCCCTGGCTGTAGGTGTGTGTTTGTCCCAACGGTGGGTTTATTACTTCACTGCTCAACCTGTGGGGGGTTGAGGGGGGTTTGTAGTTTTGTTGTTGTGTAGCAAATAAACTGTGTGCATAGAACCCTATCCTGTGTGGGCATATTAATTTGGTCATCCTGCGAGGGTACCTGCATGTGGTGTGAGGACGCCTGTCCATGGTACCCTGACACAGGATTAATAAATCTATACTGGATAAACTATTTACTTGTGGCACTTTCATCCTTCACACTTTCTTTGGATTGCTTTACTGACCCATGGGATACCCTATATGATGGAAAGCTGCCTCTTGAGACTAGAGATTTAACCAAATCACATGACTATTGGGCCCAGTGCTCCACCAACATCTTTTTGATATCGATCACCTGAAGCCTGAGTCCCTAAGCCTTTCAAACTACCTTTTTGCTACTACTGACAAAAAGATCAGTTTGCAGAAAAACTTGCAATCCATCTACTGGTTAGGAGGCAACAGCTTTTGAGATACTTTAGTGCACATGTTATAGGATATCAGCTGTGACATGTTCTCGAAATAGAAATATATGAAATTATTTTTCATTAGACAAAAAGCCTCTTCACTAATAATTGTATAATGCAACAAATAATGTAACTGACATAGACAGAAATTATGGGAACACCCATCCTGAATTTAACCTAACATGCATATTCAGGAAAAAAATGCATACAAAATCATAATACATATACTGTAAGTGAACGTTTTTATTTTTCAAAGAATTAGGAATTCTGTTTAGCCAGTTTTTTTTCCCCATCTGCCAGACTGTATAGACAGGAAGATCTTTCTATTATTTCTTGGTCTGGTTTTACAGCTTCCTCAGCTTATTGAACAGACATTCTGGGGCTAATTCCACTAGGTTAATTTTAGAGGTGCACCGAAATGGAAATTTAAAAACCGAAACGAAACCGAAATAAAAAAAATTTGTCAGGCCGAAACCAATACCGAAAATGTTTTTTTTTTTATTTTTTCAAATATTTATAGGTGATGTAGATCACTCCCATTCATTCATAATTGAGGATATAGTTAACATACTATGTCCTCAATTATCTACAAACACTCAGCGATCACTGATCGCTGAGTGTCTGTGTACCTTGCTCTTCTCTCTGATACGCTGTCACAGGAGGCTGAGTGAGGAAAGCCCAGCCACCTGTTACAGCGATGTCTCCGCCCCCGCACTGCCGGACTGTGATAGGCGGCTAAGCGGTGTGGGAGGAGACACCGGCCGCTCACTGCGCTTTCTTCCCGCAGCGCTCGACCGGCTATCACAGTTTCTCTCCTCCCGGCTGGGACATAGAGCAGCGCCCAGCGGGGAGGAAAGAAATCAGGGATGCGCCAATGTATCGGCAGGAAAATGGCACTTTCGTCATTATGCCAAAAGTGCAATTTTCGGCCGATATGTTTCGGCGGCCAATATATCGGTGCATCCCTAGTTAATTTACTAAAGGTGAATAGGTTGTTCACTTTGCACAAGAAAGCTTTCACTTTGCAAGAGAATTTTCCCGTAGTGAACATGGTGAAAAAAATCACAGAATACACAATCACATCCAAGGAAAATTAAATAAAAGCAACCCCATTGTTTAGTGAGCAAACTTGGGATGGACATGTAATTTAGAAAGTTCCTAAAGCAGTAACTAAAGACGTGACACTTGCCCTACAATGCAGTGCAGCAAAGGTCAGTTAAAGTGTAGCTCCAGTCAAATGAGGTTAGAGTTAAATTCTATGTCAGCTGTATATCGCTGTTTATGTCACCACTGGATAATGAGTGGGAATCTCCATCAGGGACAAAGTCAGCGATAAAAAATAGTTGCTCAGGAGGTTTTGTCTTCTTCTGAAACAAAGTTTGGCGAGTTCTAGGAGGTTGAAGTCAATGGACATTATGTATATTTTTTAACCTTAAACTAGGGATGCACCGATACTAGTATCGGCATCGGTGCCGATACCGAGTATTTGGGCAAGTTCTCGTACTTACCCAAATGCTCCTGATACCGGAACTGCCAGAATCAGGAAGCCGGGCGGCGAGTTTTTACATGCTACCCAGCTTCCTGATGGTCCAGGAAGCAGGCTCCATGCCCCCTCGTCACTTGGTGACAAGGGAGCATGGAGTCAGCTTTCTGGTCAATCAGGACGCCGGGCGGCGTGTAATGATTTGCCACCCTGCTTTCTGATTGGTGAGTCATAACCCCCGGCTTCCTGATTGGCCAGAAAGATGGCTCCATGCTTCCTCATCACCTGGTGATGAGGAAGCATGGAGACAGCTTCCCGGCTAATCAGGAAGCTGGGCGGCAAGTCATTACACGCTGCCTGGCTTCCTTAATAGGACTTCCGGTATCAGTATTTGGTGTCAGTGAGTACCGGAAAAAAAAAGATTGGTACTCATACTTGATCCCGATAAACCGGTATCGGTGCATCCCTACATAAGCCTGCCGGAGGTTCGGCTCAGCCGATCCAGATGTTGGATCGGCTGAGTTGAACTCCTTCTGCACTTCGGGTCGGCCGAACATGCTGAGCCGTCGTACCAGCCTGAAGTGAATAGCCGAACAGTGTTCGGCTCACTTCACTTCAGATCGGTCATTCACTCGGCTGCCCTCGGCAGCTTAGTGAATAGACCCCTATGAGATCGTAGCCTTCCCTTTTGTTTGGAAATTCACTTTAATCTACAAAATCTAAATGATTTGCCAATGACATATATTTATTTAACTATATATTTAGCTTGCTATCCAGGTGCTGCCTTTTAAGACCGCATAAAAAAAATTATAATATTAAATATTTGGCCTTAAGATCCATTTGGCCTCCTGGCAAATGCAAAATGCCTACCCATTCCGCCCTCCAACCCCACTCTTTCCCATTCGAATATTGTCAAAACCCTCCTTAAATGCTCCTTTTTTGCTGACTTGAATCCATCGTCATGAGTCATTCGTCTGCAGGAGTGGAGACTGGTGATCTAGCACTTCAGTCCCTACCCACCGCCAACAGGTCCTCTTATCATAACATTATCACTAGTAATGAGGGAACCTAGAAGGTTCAGTTTGCTGGACAATTGCTAAACAATTAAAATCATTTGTGAACCCTGAACATAGTGCCTTAACCTTACTGAGGGTCTGGTATGGGTTTAAGGGGAACTCCATGCAATAAATTCAAAACAAAAAACTGTGGGGTCCTTTTAAAGCATTGAATCCAGGTTCATAAGCTAACATCTAGACAATATTACAATACTGCAGCTTCTATGGAAAATAGCTAATCATAATTATAAAAACGAACTGGCTAATGGCCACTCTGCTTCTATGTTTTGGCTACAGTGTATGGTGTGCAGAAATAGATGCTAAAAGAATATCCCAGGCCATCTGCCTATGGATTGCAAGGCACATCTGCCATAATACTCCAGACACACATGCACACAAAAATACAGTTTAATTTGCATGTGACAGTAAGCTGCATAATCACACGCCAATGAGTTTATGTACAGGCCTAAGACAATTGAAGCTTATAGAATTCCTAACCCTTTTGGAGGCACATACATTTTAATTTAATGAAAATACAGTAAAGAAGAATATTACAAAAGGAAATTGAAAGGATTTGCATAATTGTTTGTGACCTTTTCATAAGTGGATTTTTATATTTACAGACTTGACCAGTGTTTACATTAATGCTTTTTTTCAGAGAAGGAATTTCCTCGTCGTATTAATGAAGTGTATTGTCCCTTCTGTTTCTGCTTATTAACTCCTAATTTCTTATACCATAAATTGCTAAGTGAACATTCAGTAAAGTATGCGTGGATGCAGATGAAGCATCTTTTATGCATATGTTTCTTTTATAGGATAGACAGGGTCCTCTGCACTCTAGAATATTAGCACATGGCCAACTGTGTCAGGTCAAATATATAAAATACCATGTAAAATCCTATAGAGAAAATATCTACCTCCAGTGTCATTTGTGTTTTAATCTCATGTTTGTTCCTGGGGTGCTGGCCTATGGCTTATTCTAAATATCTACAAGGACATTTTCTTTTTTGGTTACGGGAAATGTTGATTATGTGAGCAAGGACTTTAAAGTGACATTAAACCCTCAGATTTTTTAACATAAACCAATACTGTAATGTGTGCCTTACTGCAATCCATGGTAGTTTCCCTTCTCTTTGCTGCTCTTCCTTTTAAATCTGTATCTCTTCTCATGCGGTGGGAGAACTTCCCTTTGCAGCTGAATGCCTCTTCCTGTAGTGCTGGCTCAGGTTGTGAACCTACACACAGACACCATGGGGTTGATTTACTAACCTTATAAACACACCACGAACATGTATACACCTCTGTAGTGTGTTTCCTCCCAGCATGATATATTGGTGGAATCTAAACACCTTTGTAGTGTGTACACACCCAGCAGGTGTGTACAAAGCCAAGCATGAATTGCAAGGTGATGTTGTGTAAATTAGCTCTACATTGTGTTGCTTGCGTTGATGAATGCAGGAATGTAAATGCATGAGCTAACCATTTTTGTCTAAACTGTGAAGCAGCATTATATATGCATCATGTGCATGATTTTTCCATATATGGCATTAGTGGAAATATGCTTTTATAGACTTTTTGGTTGATAAATAAGTTTTGCTGTGTAAAAATCACACGCACCTAGTGCGTGCGTGTGTTTAGGTTAGTAAATCACCCCCCATATATCCATTTCAGAGACAAGGCAGTCTGCTGCAAAACAGAAGTTCTGCCCAGCATGAGAAGAGATACATATTTAAAAGGAAGAGCAGCAAAGAGAAGGGAAACAGCCATGGATTACAGTAAGGCACACATTACAGTATTGTTTTATGTTAAAAAATCTGAGGGTTTAATGTCACTTTAAGGACCCTTACACATGAGCACCAGATGAAACACTTGGTAAGGGTTCCTAAGATTTATCAACTGGGGAATAGCTAACAGGAAGTGCCAAACAGGGATTAGCTCCCAATTTGCTCTGAGCCATGGTATGTTTGGAAGCAGATATTTCCTTGAGCAAACATGATCTTCTCAAGGGAACTGGTAAAGTGATCCAAAGGACCCATATGCACAGTAAACAAGAAGCAGGAAGAATTCATCTGGCTTATGTGATGAGCACCATTGCTCAATTTGACATCATCAACCTAATAAAGAAGTAGTTTTTTCTTTGATAAGGTGCTATGCTTATTTAGGGCAGCAATGTGATATTGGGAAAATCTCTATTTTTGGCACATTATTGTAAGTGCAAATCCCTTTAAATTAGAACTCCAGGCAAACAGATAAATACAGAATGTATCATTCTGTTCAACCACTTTTCTGATTTGCACCCCTCTGCCGCGCTATAAACTACTGTGCTATTGTCCAGCTTTACTACTTCTTGGTTCACCTCCCTATTATTGGACAGAAGTATTGACTCATTCCTTATGCAGTAAGCAAGCTGGAAGGAAATAGATGAAATAAGACCCTGCAATGCTGAACCAGGAAGTTAAGGTGACACTAAACTCAGGAGCTAAATCTTAAAAATGCATTCAAGTACCTTAACTGTCCTTCCTTCTGGAGGGTGGCTACTTTTGTTCCCTATGCACCCTGTGTGTGTTGTAAAGTAGTAACCGCTCAAAGCTCACTCCTGTGATAGACTATAATTTTAATACAAATTATCTAACTAAACATGAGATTGTAGTCCATCACAGGAGTGAGCTTGGAGCGGTGGCTGCTATATCCCTACCTTACTCTATCTATATTGGAAAAAAAAATGTTTACCAGCAGTTGCTGCAGTGACTACATGGATGGGGTTGACAAAAAAAATGGCAAAATGACACCAGCACACTAATGCTGCACTTTGGTGGAGCTTCATTGTTGTATCAGAAGAATGTGTGACATTTCAGGGCTGCACAGGGCTTCCTTCATCAGGTAATAGTGATGATTACTTGATGAAGGGGAACTTCGCGTGGCCACAAATTGTTGCAGCTTCTTCTGTTGATAAAATAAGGCTCAGTTAAAGTGATGCATTGGTGTGCTAGTTGCATACTGGTAATGGTTGCTTCCAAGCTGTCTGTGGCTTTAAAAGTTTCCAAATCACAGACCGAAGAGCAGCAGATGAATAAAATATATCATGGTGAGGATTGTAGAGTGCCAAAAAATACAATGTCATTCAGCTTATGAATAACATTTTCAAAGTGTTTAATTACAAAGCTTCCTTGTTTTTTATGTTTTTATGGTTATATAATCTGTTTTTGTTGTGTCTGTGATACATTTTGTATCTCTGCCATCCTCTCAGAATGTTTGGTTGAGTAATGTCATGCTGTAGCTGATCTCTTTCTATTACATTTAATCCCCTTTCTTGGAGAGATTACTTAAATCAGATAATATTTTCTTTGCTAAAATGTCCATGATGTCGGATCTTTTTAAGCATATCTATAAATCATTGCAAAGTAAGTGTAATTTGTCTTCAATCTGGTAGTCTTCTTAACACAACTCAGAAAAAAGCTAATGTTATATAGCCTGTCTCTTGTATGTCTCATACTGCAGTGAAAACTTTAGAATTATTTGTATTTCACATTGTAATAGGTACAAACTGATAATAACAGATCCAGTAATAAATGCAAGCTATAGCGTTTTAAAAAAATCTTTTTATCTGTACCCCCGTCAAGGAGATTCCTTCTCACTTTCTGTGTGATCATTGGGATGGGATGTAATGGGAAAATCTTTGATACAAAAATACAGACAGCAATAAATACCTACAATATTTAACTGTTGTATATCAAAAATGAAAAAAAACATCCTGAATTTGGGATTAAAATGTTTTTAGTGTATGACAGAATAAAGATCAAATCGTTATAACAGAAATTATGATGGTGAATATATGTATTATCATGATATACAGAATGCTAGATGATGTGCTATTTACAACATTCCACTAAGCTCTACATGCTGACTACTGTATTTTAAACAGCCCAAGTAGTGCTCAGTGCATTTGTCTCATTAGGTTTCCTATTCATGTCAATGGGGGAGTTTCCCACAACCACATGATGGGTTTTGGGAGAAACAGCCAGCTAAGTATACAGAAGAACAACATTAGGTAAAAGACTTCACATACATCTCAGTGAGCTTCATTTGCTGAAGACCTCCTTGGCCCCTATAATAAATGGTACATAAAGTGACATCCTGAATACAATAACTTTTATTATCTTTGTGGACACCGCAGTACCCCCAAAACATGTGGAGTTCTGCAAATCATAACATTTGCAGAGAAAGTTGGTATTGCCCTTCTTACTTCTCCCTACTGGAGACTGAATTGCCAATAATGAGTTGTGAGGGGTGGCAGGAAGCTGACCAGCCCTTCATTAAACATGAGATTTGATTATCAGAATGTATGGTGCTTTAAGGTTCCCAGGGTGCTCAAAAATGTAATAAATTTATGTGATCAGTGTAACTGGCCATCTTTACATTATGCATAAATGTTCCTCTTTATATAGCAACAGATCAGTACAATGGTGATCCATTGCATGCTGATAACAACAATCAATGGATCACTATTATATATAATTTGTTACTACAGAAGTACAGTGCCTTGCTAAAGTATTCAGCCCCCCCCCTCTCCCCTTAGTGTTTTCCCTATTTTATTGCATTACCACCTGGAATTAAAATGGATTTGTACCTTGTGATGTCCACAACACCACAACATGCCAACAACTTTGTAGGTGCAAAATAATTTTTATTGTGACACAAACAATAATTAAGGCAACTCCCCCCCAAAATGTGCATAAGTATTCACCCCCCAAAATGTAATATGCTGTAGAGCCACCATTTGCTACAATTACAGCTGCAAGTCTCTTGTGGTATGTTTTCATTAGCTCAGCACATCTTACCTGGGATTTTTGCCCATATTTAAAAGCATAACCGCTCCAGCTCCTTCAACTTAGATGGGTTGGCTTGGTGTACAGCAATCTTTGTCATGCCACAGATCCTTAGTTGGACTGAGGTCTGGGCTTTGACTAGGTCATTCCAACACATTTAAATGTTTCCCCTTAAACCACTCCAGTGTAAATTTAACATTATGGGGTCTATTCACTAAGCTGCAGAAGGATCTAGCCGTTGCTTCTGCTGATTCTTCTGCTAGCTTCGGCCCCAGGACCCCTTTGGTTCAGTAGAACTGAAGGGCTGCTGTACGGGCTATTCACTATAGCCCATACAGCTCCCGAAGTTGGCCGAGCGGCTCAGTCGAGCCAAAGGCATGTGCTTTGGTTTTCTCCATCAGGTCCCCTCTAGTGATTGACAGCAGCAGAGGGCGGGTGCAATAGCTAGTTTGCTATTGGCTACTGCAAAGTGAAATAGCCAATAGGATCTAGCTATGAATCCCTATGGTGGTTTTTTTTATTTTATTCTGACGGCAGCAGAACCGGCCGGCCAATAGAAAACAGTTGGGCTGTCAGGAGTGCCAATAGTTTGCAGAAGAATGGAGTGGAACCCACTGGCAGGAAATGGCCTGAAGCGTCCGAAAGCAGAGGTACAAAAGGGTTAATCCAAAGAGAAGTCAAGTCCAATCTGAGTCGAGGCAGACAGCAAGGGTTCAGGGGCGAAAGGCAGTCCAAGGTCAGCAACAGGAGGTCTAGATAAAGGGGGTCAGGAAACAAAGCAAGGCACATGGATAGGGAGCTAGGTAATCACACTACAGGATTAGATAACTCAGCAACAAGCCAGAGCTATGGCCAAGTTTTTATAGCCAGAGGGTGTAAGTCCACCCCCTGTCACCGAGGCAACTAGGAGGCTTCTCTCCCCGGGAGCCAATGGCAGGTGAGAGGTGGTATGGGTGTGTGTGTGTGGGAACCTCCCCCAGCAAGGCCCACACCTGAGGCCTAAACGGGTGCACTGCAAGTCACTGCTAGTTCCGCCCAATCATTTTCTATTTTATTTCTTCTACTTTTTTTTCTGTTTTCCTATTCTGCTTGGTACCACAGAGGTACAGAGCAAAATAGCCGGCTATTCACTCACTGCTGTTCGGCATCTATGAGAATAGACTGAACAGCAGCGAGTAGCCATATGTTGGTTCGCCTGTTTTGGCTTTGTGTATTATGTTTAGGGATGAGCCGAACACCCCCGTGTTCGGTTCTAATTCTATACAGTACTGTACTAATGCAGTACAGTACTGTATAGAGTTCCTCACTTAACGACCAATCCGTTTAACGACCTGGTCGTAGGAGCGGAACTCGGTCGTTAAGTGAGGAATACCTGTATTATAACTCTATAACTCTCTATAACTCTGATATAACTATCTATAACTCTGTATCAATCTGCTGTAACTAACTATACTAGAACCCTCTCTATCTCCTACAACACACTACATAGGGCCGCGGTGTCAGCAGCCTTATATAGTGTGCTGCAGGGACTTAGCTGTGAGACATGATTGGGCAGAGTCATCGTGACTTTGCCCAATCATGGCTCTATATTTGTACTGAGCCCTGATTGGCACAGTCTTGCACCTGACCTGTGGTCAGGTGCAAGACTGTAGCCAATTACCGTTTCGGACGGCGCCGTGCATTGTGGGATGTTCCGCGGTCGAACAGACCGCGGACATCCCGTAATGTTCGACATTCAGCGAACGCTAGAACAGGCTATGTTCGAGTCGAACCTATGTTCGACTCGAACATTCAGCCCATCCCTAATTATGTTGATTTATTAAAGGCTGGGCTGCCATACTGTATGTGTCCATATGTTCTACTGTATATCAGTGACCACCCACTCAATTCACAAATCCTTGAAGATTCATGCATCTGCAAAAGCTAGGTTAGAAACAATGATGAGAAAAATGACAGGAAACAGGAAAATGACATTGCTGTTACTGACAAGCCCAAAAAACATAATTCCAGGTGATCATTGTTGGCCAGGTTTTGTGCGTTTCTTTATTGTAGAAATCTTGGTTTAGCCTATATGGTTTCTCCTAAACCTTTAGCTATCCATGTGATGGAGATTCTTATATGTTTACATAATATAACATGACAGTAATTATATCATATAATATGTTTGCTAACATATTAAAATCTTGTTTTTATGCATAATTTATATGTGGGATGTCACTGCTGATCTCTTATGTCACTGAAAGCCTATCAGAGAGGGTTTATGTAAAGGAAATAAATATAATCTGCAGCCTCCAATGACTTATACCAGAGACCACATGATATGGCCTGGCTTGGGTTAAAGGCCAGGGATTTCTCTTTTAATGATAGCACTATCGTCCTTATTGATAAAATTAATACTTAAAACAAAAGGTGTTTGTGTTGCCCATAGTGACCAGCTTCAAACTGTTACATTTCCAGTGTGGTTCCAATATAGAACAATATTCTGGTTGGTATAGGAAAAGTGCCCTTTAGGCACATTTGATAGATGAGATTAGCAGTGTCTGTATTCTTGTTAAATATCTCCAATGCAGCAAGAGAAATTGGCTTAAAAACGGCTGTTTTTAGGAGAGTAATTTACAATAATTACTAAAAAAATTATTTCAGGTTGCCTTGTGCATAACATCAGTTCACATTTATTCAGACAGATGTATAAAACTACATTACACTGAATAGAGTTCAGATATACATGATCCTTTTTAATTGTGAAAATGGCAAATGTCAAAAATCACTACACAATGCCTATGTCTGATAATCCAATTACATTTTCTTGCAATGAACAATGAACCTATGTTGTAGATGTTGCCGTGGCAACTGCTTCCATAATCTTTAAATCACCATGAAGGCAGTAGTCACATAAGTAAAGTATTCTGGATTATCCTACTTTAATTATTTACATTCATAGCCTCACAAAGACTCATCAAAACATTACATAACTCATCAAGTGTACTGAATTAAACATCTATAAAATATTACTCTGTTGTTCATATTATTTGGCTTTACTTTAATGACTTATGCTTACAATACAGAAACTAATAATAGCACATCATTATTATTATTATTATTATACAGGATTTATATGGCGCCAACAGTTTGCGCAGCGCTTTACAATATAAGGAAGTCATTACAATCACAATACAATTCAAGAAAAGATGGTAAGGAGGACCCTGCCGCTGACGGCTTACTATCTAAAAGGGAGGGGGAAGTGATACAATATACCTCTGCCTTACTACATAAGACATAAGGACTTATGAGACACATTTTATTCTGTGAGACAAAGTGCTATGTGAGGTTATTTTTTTTTTTTTTTAAATCCGTGTTTATTCAACAAAATGATAAACAGACAGTTGCATGTATCACACAAGAACAAGGACTGCACGCAGGCAGTCAACAGATACACGTTTGTAAGGTATAGGCATACATGACATTAAAGTTCTTGAATTCTCGTGTGATTGAAATAGTACCTAGACTCAGTGACACAACTATAAAATCGGTCCTGGTGAATAAACGTCACATCTGTCCCTGGTCAAATACTATACACATTGTTTTCCAGAATTGCATCTATTTCACCTTATCACATAAAATGACAGTGCTGTGGGCTGTTCCCACCTGTCGTCACTTCTGTCCATGGGGCGTGGTAACCCGGTCACTGGGCCCAGGGTAGGCACCAAGCGCCCAGCACTGTATCCTTTCTACTACAAAGGGGTATGCACTTTGAAGGTAAGGTGAGTACGGCAAGTACCCCGAGGGGTAGAACGGGAAGAAGAAGAGTAGAGAAGGTTGAAAAGCAGTAGGCAGTTTAGGGCAGGGGGGACAGTGTGAGGAGGGAGGAGCAAGGAGGAGAGGGGCCTGTCATTCCCTGAACCCGACTCCCAACATTGGTCAGCTGTCAGATTCCTCGAGCGGGCTGTAGCACTAGCAGAAGACCAGGGCACAGGTCCCCCCACTCCAGGGTATCCCCGAGGTTTCAACTCTCCGGGGTCATGATTTGCAGGTAAGGGCCAGTGGTTATGTAGTGGGTTCACGCTCTCCAAGTGGTGCGGAACTTCTCTTCTGTATTATGGACGGTGGACGTGAGATCCTCCATTAGGTAAATCTCGTTAACCTTTGTGAGCCATAGGCGCAGTGACGGGGCCAGATTTGATCTCCAGAGCGCTGGGATGCAGGCTTTCGCTGCATTTAGTAGATGCAGCGACAAGGAAGCTTTGTATTGGCGACGCGTGAGTTTAGTCATGTGCAAGAGAAACACCTCCGGACTCAGCTCCAGACTCGGCGACACTAGGGTATTGAAGATATCTCCCACCTCCGCCCAGAATCTAGTCAACAGGGGGCAACTCCAAAAAATATGAAGCATAGTACCTCCAGCTGTACCGCATCTCCAGCATATATCTGGGATGGCTGAGTTCATCTTGTGGAGAACATGTGGGACCCGGTACCATCGGGACAGAACCTTGTACCCCTGCTCTTGGAATTTATTGGCGATGGAGCACCTAGTGGCGAAATGAATCATGCTGTCTTTCTGTTCGGGGGAGAGGGCGATGCCTAGTTCCGCCTCCCACTTCTGTAGGTATTGAGGGGTGTACTCTTCGGGGGGTGTCACTAGTAATTTATAGAGCAGAGACAAGGCATGGCGCACCGGCTCCCCTCGCCCGCAGATATCTTCAAGTGGGGTCAGGGGTCTATCCAATTGAAGGGAAGCCGGAATAGCCAGGAGAAAGTGCCTAAGCTGGTAGGCGGTCCAGACATCTAGGGGAGGATCTATCAATGTCTGGAGGTCAGGCACCGGCAGCCAGGAGCCTCCCGCTCAAAAGTCCCGGACGCGAAACGTGTTGAGGCCCACAAGGCTGCGTAAGCGCCTGTGCTCCAGGCCCACCGGGAAATCCTGGTCCCCGATCACTGGGGTAAGCGGAGAAGGGAATGGGGAAAGACGGGATGACCTAAAGAGGGATCGCACGATCCTGAGCGTGGCTCCAACTGTGGGATGCTTAGAGCACGCTACCGGCATGGCGCCAGATAGCCATGGGAGTCCCGTCAGCGGCACCGGAGAAACCTGTACCTCCATGCGCACCCACTGTTTGTGGGCTGAGTGACAGCACCAATCGATTACTCTATTGAGGTGCACAGCTCTATAGTAGAGGGCCACGTCAGGCAGTCCAATCCCTCCCGAGGCTTTTGGCATTGCTAGGAGGCGTCTGCTTATTCTGGGTGCCCCATTCGCCCAAATGTATGACAGGAACAGCCTGCGGAGGCGGGCAAAGAAGGCTGGCGGAAGACAAATAGGCAGCGCTTGCATTATGTATAGGATCCTAGGTAGTATGGTCATCTTGAGCGCGGTGCAGCGACCAAACCAAGTGACCGTGAGAGCTTGCCATTTTTTCAGGTCTAGTTTAATCTGAAGCAAGAGAGGGGTAAAGTTGGCGTCATATAATGATTCCAAATCAGAGGTGAGAAAAGTGCCCAGATCAGGGCAAAGATCGTTCCTCCCATCGGAATGGAAATTGGGCCTGGATATACCCCATCTCCGCCGGAGGTAGAGTGATGTTCAAAGCAGCCGACTTTGTCCAATTAATAGCCAAATTCGAGAGAGCTCCGTATTCTCTAAACTCCCGCATAAGTTCCGGGAGGGAAGAGCGAGGCTGGGATATGAAAAATAGGAGGTCGTCAGCGTACGCTGCGACCTTATGGTCCACCGAATGGAGCCGGTGGCCGGCTATTCGACCATTAAGTCTCACATGACAGAGAAAAGGTTCCAACGCTAGGATGTACATCAACGGGGATAGGGGGCAACCCTGTCGCGTCCCATTCGTGAGAGGGAAGTACGGAGACCTGGTCTCATTGACCCGTATCGCCGCTGTGGGACAGGAGTAGAGGGCGAGTAGCCATGACAACATGTTTGGGCCAAGTCCGATGTGCTGAAGGGTGAACCTTAAAAACGCCCAATCCACCCTGTCGAACGCCTTTTCGGCGTCTGTGGAGAGGATCATCAGCGGGGATGAGGTGCAGCGAGCCCCATGAATGACGTTCAGGGCTCTAGCCGTGCTATCCCTGGCCTCCCTAGTTAAGACAAACCCTACTTGATCGTCTTGCACTATGTTCCGGACGATAGGCGAGAGCCTGTTGGCCAGAATTTTCGAGAACAATTTGATGTCGGCATTGAGTAGGGCTATTGGACGATAGCTCCCGCATTGCGCGGGGTCCTTCCCTTCCTTAGGGATCACCATGATATGCGCCCTCAAGGAGTCTAATGGAACGGGGCGGTTGAGAAGTATGGAGTTATAGGCGTCTATGAAGTGGGGCGACAACAGATCATGAAACCCACGTTAGTACGGGATCGTGTAGCCATCCGGGCCTGGGGCTTTACCCGACTTAGACTGCTTTAGCGCTCCCTGTAGTTCCTCCGGGGAGATGGGGAGCTCCAGTCCCTTTCTCTCCTCCACCGATATGTTAGCCAGGCCTGACTGTCGAAGGTACAAGTCCATCGCCGCTAGGCGGGCCGGCGACTCCCGGATGAGGGGATCCGGCTGTAGATTGTATAACCGGCGGTAGAAGTCGCAAAACTCCTCCGCCATGTCCTTAGAGAGCGTAAGCCGGGAGCCCTGTCTGGAGGTTAGGTGGGAGATAAAAGTTTTATGTTTCGGGCCTCGTAATGCAGCTGCCAGGTATTTGCTGGGTTTATTGGCGTGTTCATAGAAGGCCCTACGGCCCCACATGGCGCGCCGCTTAACTTTCAAGAACAGTTGGGCGTTCAGATCTGCGCGAACATGTACCAGTTCCTTGTAGATCGCCATTGCGAGAGACCGCTTGTGGATCGCCTCCAGCTTGTGGAGGCGAGCCAGCAGGGCCTCGGTAAGGGCAATACCCTCCCGCTTCCGCCGTGTTCCATGTTTAATGAGTACGCCCCGTATGACACATTTGTGTGCCTTCCATACATTCAGAGGATCAGTCCCCTCCCCCCGTTAACATGGAAATATTTAAGAACAGGCGAGGTGATGGGGGATGGGGACTGGTCCCGGGCCGAATCCAAAGCTTCCGCCGGGGGAGCCGCCGCCTTGCCCCTTGTTTTGGATGGCGTGGGGGCCGCTGCCGTGGATCGCGTGGTCGCCATGTTGGCCTGCCCACTTACCCGGACCGAGATGGCAGCGGGGGCGAAGAAGCCTGTCAGGGCTGACTGTCGGGAACTCCGGAGCTGCGGCTGGGTGTCCTGAGGTCGGGACATACGGAGGATGCAGATTATCGTCCCCTGTAGAGTGGGTGAGTGAGTGCCGGCCGGTACAGAGCTCCAAGAAGACGCGTCTTTACGGCGCCATTGTTAAGCCACGCCCCCCTATGTGAGGTTATTGACTATAAAGCCTGATTACCTCTGAATGTAGTATAAAGTGGCATGATTATCCTTACATTGTGAATATGTCAAAATGAAGGTATCAGAAATGCACTCATCAGTAAAATGTAAGAGCAGTGAATAGCACTGTGAATACTGAGATCTTAAGACATGCACTAAGTGTGACTGAATTAATTCTAGGCAGAGTTCAGAGGTGTCTGGGCATTTCAACTTACTGTTCCACTAGTTTCTGTCTTTGATGCCATCTGGATGTCACTGTCCAGAGCCCATTGCAAAGCCAATAAAGAGACCCTTTGTTAAAGCGCAATTGAACTTTTTAAATTGAACTAGTATAAATGAGCTAACTACATACCAGGTAAATTAAAACAAAATGTCTACAACTTACAGTTGTTCAGTCACAGCCTGAGTAAAAATGTCTGTCTTCTGTCAGCAGTTGCATAGTAGGAGCCATGATCTCTGTGTGGAAGCAGTGTTCCGTCTGCAGTGGTCAGACACACTGAGGCTGACCTATAGCTCACCAATTAGCAAAGCTTAAGTCCCCTGCTAATTCAAGAGTTCAAGTTCTGACTCAGCAAGAGGTGTATCTGACCTCTGCAGAGTGACCACTGCTTTCACACAGAATACGGGTCCTTTTCTGCAGTTGCTGGCAGGGGACAAGCTTTTCTACTCAGGCCGTGGCTGCTTTCTCAAGAAAAGTCATTGAAAGACAATGCACACCTTTTGTTTTGATGCATCTAAAATGTGTATACACTGAGTGGCCAAATTATTATGACCACCCCATCAGTACTTCGTTGGGCCACAAGAGGACTCCACAAGATGACTTTGTTGGGCCGCCTCGTGACTCCACGAGATGTTGAAAGGTGATGCGTGGAATCTGACACTGCACTGTTGCCCTTCTGTTGTCTTGTACCAGTCTTGCCTCTCTCTGTTCTGCCCTAACATTGACTAGTCGCTGACGGCCACAATTCGCACGTTCAGACCCAGATTTTCGGCTGACAGTCCAGTCTTTAAACACTTTAACAACAGCTGCTCTTGTACATTTAACTAATTCTGCTGTTTTGCTTATACTCGCTCCATGGCTTCGAGCGTCAAAAATCATCCCACGTTCAAAGGCTGTTAAATCGCGTTGTTTACCCATATCTTCAGAAAAAAATCACTTCTACCGTCGTGGTAAACAACCTGCTTCCCTATTTATAATGGTCTGGCCCTCTAGCAACTTCAGCGCTTAATTATAGATAATTTGCCTAAAAACGTCAGGTGGCTAATCTGGCCACTCAGTGTATACCTGTTTTAAACTGAAAGTTCTTTTGGGCTTTAAAATACTGTATATTTAAATCCATTTTTTCATTTTGGATTGTGAAGGGGAGGACAAAAACGACCATCAGTGATTTTCTTTCTGTGTCCCATTATAGAGATGTCTCTTTACTTGCTGTCCTGTGTACACAAAAGGAATAGATTATGTATTTAGATGAACCCACTAAAACATGTTTTTGCGATAGACGCGTGAAGAATACTCACTCATTCAATTGCTGTCTATGATGCTGATGAAGAAATTTGACCTCATTCCCAGGACAAGAATTTTGTCTTTTAAAAATAATCATCGTTCAGGTGCACTAATATAATCCTGCTGGCTTTCCAGACAGAAAAATGTTTGCTGCAAACAGCCTGTACACTGAGAAAATATGTTCACCACTTGTTACCTTTTTAAAAAAAAACCCTTTCAATTCAAAGGCTTTATTTTCTGGCAAACGCATTTTGGCCCCAACCGCTTAGGTTTCTATGATAACCCATCGATGAACCTTTGTAATAATATTGTGGTGAATTTATTATATTTTTTAGATTTTTAATATACCTTTTAATGTACATATTTTCACCATTTTATGGTGAGAGAGTAGTTGCAGAAGAGTATTTTCTAAATCTTTTGCTCAGACACACAAAGCACCACTGAATCTAACCTTTTATGCCTGCTTTCCAGAAGTAGTTTATCCATCAACCGTAGCAGTGTGATAGCTGAGCCCCTAGCAAAACATTGAGCCCAGTGTGCTAGATGATGCTGCTTCAACATATGGAGAAATCCTAGTAATTATAATTGTCAGATTCCAGACTTTACTGCAGAAATTCATGCTGATATGACTAATTAGAGAAAAGGCGATTTTTTAAAATGTATTTTTCTCAAAAGAGACTTTACAGAAAATTACTGACCAGATCCACCAGAAACTCATAAAGCCAAAACCATATGCAAAGTACAGCTGCTAGAAACCCACAGGAAATTCATACATTTCAACCACCAATGTGAAACATGGGCCTGCTGTCCTGCAGGCTAATGGCTTATTCATATGGGTGAAGAAAGACCATGTTTATGTGCCCAGGAGTCACAGGTGCTCTGTGCAGCCACAGCCAGCAGCCCATTAAAATTAAATAATAGGCTGACACACGCAGCGGCTGTATGGATCTTACTGCACATTCGAGCGTATACTTGCATAAAGGGATGGATGAACAGACCTGCATGGAGACAGAATGCAGTAATGAGCATGAACTGTGAACAGCACTATGATGATGAGTATTCTGACTCCGATCGTTGTGATAGCGAAATATATCCCTTGCTGAGACCTCTATGCCTGGCCTGTACAAGCAGATATACTCACTGCGGACAATCCTCGTCACATAGCTGAACTCGTCAATACCGATTCATTCAAAAGAGGTGTTTATTCTTTAACATCAGGGTTACAGCAGATGGCAGGAACAGCAGATGAATGGTGATAGTATTGTGCGGTCAGAAAATGATGCCTTTCCTACGTACTGTGCAGATTACCTGTGTGTCCTTGTTACATGTGGCTTTTAACTGTGGCCATGACACAGGAAGTACTGCACACAGGAAGAAGGAAGGGGCGTACACTAGGGGGAAATACATTGTCACATGAGGAATAATTACAGAAAAACATGTACATTACAACAAAAGGCCACTAGATGGCAGCATAGGATAACACATGGATTTAACTATGAGAAAATATATAGGCAAACACACTATGTAAAACTTCTATCTATACTAACTTCTACAACATATTCTATGCCCCATTGGGGCAGCACAATGAGAGACAACGCCTGCCTGTAGATGACACAGATTATGCCTGGCTAATGGTTATACAAAAGGCAGCTATTATGCAATTAAGACATTTTCAGAATTGTACATAACATACACACAAACATATGCAATGTTGCATTTTAAAGGGAAACTGGAATTCCACCTATATATTTCCTTCAAAGAAGCTAGTTATGGCATATAAAAGTGATACCAATCTGAACCTTTCTGATGATCACAGCATGGTGCAAATGGAAGGATTGTTCTCCTTACTAAGTAAAGGTTACCATATGTACGTAGACAATATTTCCATTTATAAAATTTTGTTTGTATGGCAAACAAAAATCCTGGCCAATGGCACAGTCCAACACAGACAAAAACCCTTTGTTTAAAAAGCTAAATGGTACAACTCAGCACTGTTTAGCTTTGAATTGTTGGCAATTAACTTCTTCAACAAAAAGTATGTATTTATTTTAACCACAATACATAGTGAAAGTGGAACCTTTCTGTATGTGGTACAAATACTAACAAATCAAATTGCATTGTTATGGGATAGACCTAGCTGACTCAATGTTAAAGACCTTGCTGTTTCATTAACAGGACATGGTACAAATGTACTTCGAAGGTAGCAACTTCCTGTTCTACCAGGAAGAATTAACATTTTGTTTTTGGCATGCTGCACCTGTTCATACCCCTAGTAATAAGCATAAGGCAGTCATTATGTCAATGGTCACTGGTCTAATTCCTCTACAGCAAAGAAGTGGCCAGAGACAGGGCCGGTGCTAGGATTGTAGTCAAGGTGGACAAGGTGCAATTTTGCACCCCCCTCCGATCCCGACCCCCACCCCCTGTAAAAACAGGGCATTTTGACAAGTATTGTACTTGTCAAAATGGCCCGATGTTTGCGCTATGGTTTTTTCTTTCACTTACCTTTGGTGCGGAGAGCAGCGGCAAGTCAGCGCTGGTCCGGTGGGAGGAGCTCCAGGTGGGGTCCTAATTTAGCTGGCCGACGACTGCCTGAGGTGTCGGGATCCTCAGGCAGTCGCCGGCCAGCTAAATTAGGACCCCACCTGGAGCTCCTCCCACTGGACCAGCGCTGACTCGCCGCTTCTCTCCCGCACCGAAGGTAAGTAAAAAAAAAACTAAAAACATAGCGCAAACATCGGGGCATTTTGACAAGTACTTGTCAAAATGCCCTGTTTCTTCCACCTTCACCCTGCAGCGCCGTAAGGCGCCCGCCTTACTTGCCTTGCGCTAGCGCCGGGCCTGGCCAGAGAGAAAAAAAATGGTAAGAATGATGACATTCAAAAAGATACCTTCTATCAGTGAGAAGTCCTTTCCATCCAGGGCTTTGATTATTTGAGTGCTCCAGCAAATATCACACTATGAAGTAGATTTACCAATGGAGTAGGAACTGTGCACTTAGCAAAGTGAATGTTGACTTACCTTAGCTTAATTTAACTTTGTAGATAAGATGAAGCTTTGCTCACCTTAAATATCCAATTATGTGCATGGGAAAGTTAATAAAATGTTTTTTTTCTTTTACATTATTGAAAGTATTAAGTTTAACCCAGCTTTCCCCTATTTCCTAAACTAAATAGACATTCCATTTTCAATGTGAATAGTCTCTAATCCTTTAGTAAACCACTTCATACATCCCTCTTTGTCTCACAGTCTTTCCCTCACTATCTTAATGTTCTCCTTTCTCTCTTACTCCTTTTCCTTCTTTTTCCTCCATCTCTCTTTTCTTTAATCTTCAATTTTCTGTCTGCATCTCTTGGTTTTAAAGACTTCATTTTTTTTTAATCCCTTTAATGATTTTCCTTTTATAATTCCTTCTGTCTAACACTTTATTTTTTTTACTCTCTTTATCTTGCAGGCTTTTATTCTACATATTCATTTCTTCTATGCAATCTTTATCTTGACTATATTTCTTTATTCCTTTCTCTAAGAGATCTGTTGCTTGCAGCTAACAAACTAGTGCCCTAAAAGAGAAAAACCCATGCCTCAACACAAAAAGTGTCTTCATCAGGGTGAGTTCAATTTGGTGCCAGTGATAAGTGCATAGTGCACAAACAAAAACAACAAAATGGCTGCTCGTCCTCTATTTGTCTTATATTTATAGTCTTCTGGACATGGACTTTATGACGGGTGTATATGAACATCACTCATGCAGGACGTGCACGCAGGCATTTAATCCATGCACTCAAGCACATACCTCTCAGGTGTTACCGTTATGCCACAGCTTTACCTCCAGGTCAGCACTTTCTGTCTCTTGTGCTGGCATCTGTCTAATCTGCCATTTTACATGCGGGCAAAACAAAATGACTTTTTCTCACACATTCTGTAATATTGAACCTAACATACATCATTGGCCCTCGTATAAGCCAGGAACTAGAGAGCATCTAATATTATTATCTACATACTATTATTTCTCTGTTTTATGTTAAATATTAACATCTCTAATATAATTTAGAATTAAATAAACTACCTTATACTCAAAAACCATAATTTGTGTTGTATCGGATGTTTTTCCTATATTTCCCTGTTTGTCTCTTTGGAACCACGTATAGAATCTACCATTCTAAAATTCCTGCAAATCTGTGACACATTTTCAAATGTTTTTTTTCGTTTTGGTCATTTCTATTTTGTCTTTATGTTTTTGTACATAGCCATCCTTCATTATTTTGTGAGCTAGGTCTAGTCGACATTCGTAGCCCTCATACAGTAATTTCTTCTTCAAAGTACATTTCTAAGTTCGCCACCTCGCACTATGACCTAGTGTGCTGTATACTTTGAAAAATCAAATCTTTAAAAACAATAGTTGTGATAAAAATATTTGATTTACATATGCAATGATGCTGACTAAAAAATGCTACATGAGAATGCATATAAATTAAAATAATTCATAAATTAATGCAACTACATACCCACTTTTGTAATGTGCATTTAGCAGGCTATATGGTGTTTAAGAGCAGGAGATTTTTAGTAGCTGAGTCAGTTGTAATGGCTAGTGCTTTATCTCTAAGAGTAGCAATCGATTGCCACAAAGATGGCATAAACTGCTTCTTACAATATACACAAATAGCATGTATTAGTGGTTTATTACACATAATTGCAGAAGGTATGTGATAAATTGCTATTACGTACAACCTGAGTAGCTCACACCATTGGCATCCGTTTCTAGCAACTGTGTAGCAATCGAAACCTACTCTTATCCATTGCCATGTGTTTCAATAATGCACATCATTGCACCTTACATGCTTTATTGGATTGCTTTGCCATTAATTTTCAACACACCTCTGACAAACAAACATGTGTTGAGGTTTGTTGCAACAGAACAAATGGTGCATTATCCATTTTGGTGCATTGGCAGACCAAGGGGGCTATTCACAAACCTGCCTAAGGCAGCCAAGTGAATAACCCAGCCGAAGTGAACAGAGCCAAGCGACATTCGGCTATTCACTTCAGCTCAGTACGGCTCAGGTAGCGAGCAGAATAGAAAGAAATGGGGGAAAAAAGACGTGGGGTCCCCCCTAAATTTCCCGACCAGACCCTTAATCCGAGCACAGGCCTGGCAGGGCAGGAGAGGTGGGGGGACGAGCGAGCGGCCCCCCTGCCATACCAGGCAACATGTCCTCGGCAACAAAGGATTTTGACAAGTCCTTTATTGAACAAAAAAAACAAAACCCAAAAATGGATCCACCGACGTAATCCTAAGGTCAATCACGACGTCTACGACAACAACGACTTGATGAAATAAAAATAAATAAAAACTATTTTTGAAAAAAAACATGCACGCAGACCCGACTACACACAACGGACTCCCGCTGCAGAATGAAGAATCTGACAGATATTGGCAAAATATAAACAATTGGGCGGAGCTAGCGGCGACATCACCTCTAGCTCCACCCAACTGTTTACTTTTGGTCGACGCCTGCCAGAGTCTTCTAGTAGGTCCTGGGCAAAAAAAACAACTGACGTTATGGCTGGCTACACCCTGTTGTTGTTTAGTGACAGATCAGCGTCCCCAGGTCATTTGAGGATGCTGATCTGTCATTACAACTGGGCGGAGCGAGCCGTGAGATCATGGCTGGCTCTCCCCAGCTGTCATTTGCAGGAGAACGGTCGGCCTTTTTCCACGCTTCAGCTGTCACTATGGTTCAGCCGAGCCCAAGCATATGCGTTTGGCTCGGCTGAGCCACTCGGCTGCCTTTGGCTGCTGTACGGGCTATTGTGCCGAAGGGCTCAGGCAGCTGAGCTGAGCCAAAGGAACAGCCAAAGCTACGGCTGGATCCTTCAGCTCCATCATGAATAACTCTCCAAGTGAATGGGCTGCCTTAATGTAATGTGTCCCATCTGCTCATCATAGCCACTAACTAACATGATCCCCCCTAATGAGTTCCCCAACACGAACAGGCAGCACTTGTACGTTTTTTATGTTCTGTTGGCACCCAGCCTTTTCACACAGAAGTAGGCTCCCACAGCAGAGAGACAGTGAGAGAGTCCTGAACATAAGGCCTGGTTGTAACGGACGCAGCTCGGTGGGAGCCGGTACCGCGGGTCGTGCACTCCAGGCGCAGGCACGCCGCGGGTCCGTGCGGCCGAGACTCAAGCAGCGGAGGGTGACGTCCGCCGCCGCCGACCAGCAACACCCTGCGCAGGCGCATAGGCGGCTTCCTCCCTCTCTCTCCAGAGACGCATCCTCGTCGGGCGCAGGCGCGCCGCGAAGCTCCGCCCCCTCCAGGTCCAGCACTCGGCTTAAAAGCCGCAACTTGTCAGTGGATCAGCGTCTTCTGTCGAGTGTACAGGATCCTGATCCTTACAGCTTCCCCACTCGCCTCCCAAAGAACCTGGCCATTGATCCTCTCCTGGAGACTCACACAAGGACCAGCAACCTGCTCCTCGGGGAGCATGCGAGACCACCTAAAACCGCAAGTATTCTGGGACTTCATGTTTCCTAGGAAGAACGTTACAACCTAGAATGAACCAGTATTTGCTAAATACTTATATCTGCTAAAAGCTAATTAGAAGATACCTTGTCAAACCATACTTACCAGAACTGAATTGCTAACCTTTCACAATACCTCAGTGTTTTTGTCTCTGATTGCCCTCAGTGGTCTAGCCCTGCTACTCACAGCTAAAACCTCCCTCTGGTGTCCGACCAGAGGTATAGCAGGCCTAGGGAGACTTCTCCCAATTACACCATCCAGGAGACGGGGTATGATGTGTTGCAACTCCCTCACGGCCTCATCCAAAACTGGGTAAAGTGAGAAAGAGTTGCGTCCTGATTCCCGTCCTAAATCCCTACAACTCCACATCCGCAGTTGTGATCCGCTACACAGACCTCCGCAAAATAGGCGAGCGTGACACTGGTTCACACAAAAAGCAATGCATTGTTATGGGGCTCGTTCACACCTGCATGTGCATACGTGCGTACAAAAGCGCTGAACGCGTCAAAAAGTACAACCTCAATATTCTGGGTGATTTCTGCGCGTTCTGACTGTGGTTGTAGCTACAAATGCGCAGAAAACAGCGCATCTATTAAAAATTGCATTTTCATAGGACCGTGCATTTTTCTGTGCAAAAAAACGTGCTGCACTCAAAACGCTATGTATGAATGAAGCCTCAGTCTACCCGAATATATAGTATAAAGATCTGTGGACAGCTGAGACAAATAATGAGGTCTGGTTACCAGTTAAGATTTGGACCTAGGAATGGAGGCTTTATCCCACTCAGACCTCTGCAAAGCCCCAAGGCTATGTTAAGTAGCTGAAAAAAGTACAACTGTAAACTGAAAAATTCTTGATTACTTTGAGATCAAGTAATAAAGCAGGAATAATACATTTGGGAAATAAAAACTGAGGGAAATTGCTTAGTCTTCACATCTGTCTCTAATTTGTTAAGTTGTTAAAAAGTTACTAGCAGTTGAAACTAATGAATGTATAAAATAGCCCTAGTCAAGAATAGGTTAAGCTAACATATAAGTTTTGCATGTATGTGCATATCTGTAGGATAAAAACCGAACTTGTGGGAAAACAATGATAAGCAGTAACTAGCCCCGGCAGGTGATATTAAAAAATTCCAAGAATCTAAAAGTACCTTAGGGAGAAAGAAACTTATTTTCACAGAAAACTAAACAGCTGTTCAGTCACTCATGAGAATAGAGTAATTACCTCTGAACAAACATTACACTCTAAATTAGGTACACGTGAAATAAATATAAGGAATTGAGAAATGTAACAAAGATACACACTACACAAAACATACAACTTATGGAGTAATAAATACATTTCTGCTGCATTACTCAGGATTTGCAGTCATTAGCATACTTGGCTAATTTCCAAAGTCGACAAGCCTAAAATTGGGGTGGAGCAAAGAAAGGGGCCAATAGTATCTCACAAAGTTCTGTGCTCCAAAATTAGGGCAATGGTTTAATAGCGGGTCACATATATTATATAGGAATATGGTGCTCCAAACAAACAGCGCTGTTTGAAGAGACATAAAAAAGGGAATTCCTCATAATACCTCGACTACACAAACATGAGCAATAAATGAGCATGCATGGTTAATAGGCAGCAATGGTCATCAGCATGTAAATGACTGCAATGCTGTACACGATCTGTTGGTGTGCCATTGTGGTGTATGACCCAGGTAGCCATAGGCATCAGGTAATTTGTTTTCTTCAACAAGCAACATATCAACTGAACCACATTTTGCACAAACTAGGGTAAGTTACAAATGTAACATTTGTGCGGCTCACAGTTTAACACTTCGCTGACCAAAGAGTATTACAGTGTTAGAGCCACAAATCAGCATGTGTTGTTGTCATTGGTGTTATATTAACATGGTTATTCACAAAAGGATGAAGAGGTGGAGACGGCAGGAGAAGTGAACAACCTAGGACAACATAGCTGAACTGGAAAGTGAGCTGAACTAGAGAATTTTTCCAAATCAGCTATTTTGGCCTTGATTGTTCCCTTCTCCTGCCTTCTATAAAACTCACTTCACCCTTTTGTGACTAACCCTGTAAATGTTTTTAAGCAATCCTCTGCACTAATAAATTTGGCCAGCTACATATAAGTCCAACGGTTTCAGTTTAAGTTGGATCAATAAAATACAATTAACAGTTACAATTACAATTTGGTATAGATTTACACTTTTCACTGCCTTGTTGGATAAACTCACAGTTAGCCAAGAGAAATAATGCTACAAAATTGCACATTTGCACAAGAAAATAAAGCCCCAGTCCATCCAAAACTTTTTCTAGATTTATTCAGAGTGTAGAAGGGTTACGACTTCTGTATACTTTTTATTTAATGCCGTCAGTGTCCTTATTTGGGAGATGTATTTTCACTTTTTATTTAAAAGGGGAACTGAACTCTGTAAGCTGTGCTTGTACTGTAAAGTAATTACTTCTTAAAGATCCTCAAAGATCACAACAAAGACTGTAAAGTTCATTTCAGTCAGTTTCTCTAACTGCTTAGAAACACCTGCTGTGTGTTTACATTAGAGGGCTGGCAGGCTGCCAAGATTCTGTTGTAATAGAAAGCAGGAAAAGATTTCAGTGCTTCTGTTGTGAACGTTGAACACGCTTTTTTTCACAATATCTTTAGTTACAGAGGTGAATGGGGCTTGATTTAAAGTACTTTAGTGTGCCTAGTCCAGGCACACATTCATTTTAAAGTATTGTGGATACACAATAAAACCACATTGTTAAACAGCAAATTATTACTCTAATTGCCTTTGGATTTTGAAAAACGTAAGGTTATTTTACTTTTTACATTGGGACATCTGTCTGTTCTGGTTGCAAGGTAATATGTGTTTTGGTTTTGTATTGATTGTGACATGCATCTGCCACCCTTTCACTACCATGAGCTCTACTTTGAATCTAGATGGGTGATACACTTATAGGGATGTAGTATTTTTGCTAAATTCCTTTTTGTATTTTTGTAAATTCAGTAGTCAGCAGTGGACCATAGCTAGCCTACCTGTACCTCAACAGGAGTGTTTCTCTAAGCACAGAGGGTATTTTCTCTGCCACATGTTATTTGTGCTTGCTTCACTGAGGTGTGCTCGAGAAATATGTTCCTCTGGTAAGGATATCTGATAGCCTGGCCAATCAGTGCAGATTGGAGGGAGATCTGCAGGCTTCTAGCAGCTTATCTCTCCTTCAATCATTGGACCCGAAAGTGATGTGCATTACATCACTTCTGGTGTCACTGTACACATTCTCTGGCTCTTAGAGTCAGGAGAAAAAGCTGGTGAAGCAGATCTCTGCTTCATCAGCTTCTTTGGGGTCCCTAGGTGACATTAGGGGTGTGGGAAATTTTGGATATTGTAGTTTTTTGCGGTTTCACAGGCACACACAATTTTAAGGCTTGACATGTTTGGTATCTATTTACCCGACGTCACCCTACCTTTTATATTTGACCAAGTATGGGTATTATATTCTGTTCCTGTGCACTTAATTTCATTTTAGTGTATTTTGTCCTAAAAATACTGGTTTGATAAACATGCGCAAGTACTGTGTTACATAAAAAATTGCAAATAGCATTTTTTTTTATTTTACAGGGCCTCTGCTTTCAAAAAATATATAATTGTTGGGGGTTTTAAGCTGTTTTCTAGCCAAAATTCAGATTTTATCATGTGTGTGCAAATAGTAAGAAATCGCTCCGGACAGCAAGATGTTAGAATGTATTAAAGTGCCTAGCACTCATTAATTCTGCATAACCAGAGAAAAGAACCATGTCTAAGGTAAATGTTTCTGTGACTTTACTTCAAGTAAATGGACTTAGAGCATTCCTAATGTAGCCGAATATCAATATGCATGTATAAATATCGAAGATGAGTACACTTAGTGCTTCATTATGGTAAAATGAAACACACTTCATTATGGTAAAATGTATGCTTATTTTTATCTTATGCATTGGACTTTAATGGGCCTTGTCTTATATACTCTATATTATTTACATTTTTTGTGTACTTCAATAATTGTATATAATGATGCTTTAAAGCGTTTGTCTGACACAGTATGTATAGATACTATATATTAGAGCACTACTTAGTGAGAGCACTTTGGTAGTTTATCTCCAGATTTTTTTCTACCAGCTATACAGGTCTTTTCAGGATCATATACCTGTATGCACAGTCTTGATTAGCTTCATATTTTTAGGTTTACCATATTCATATATCTATTGCACATTGTGGCACATATCTATGTATTTTAGGTGTACGAGTGAGATGTTGCTTGATGATATTCTGAGGTATTTAAATCATACCATGCAAATTACTGAATAAGATTCAGACATAAACCTGAGCTTCTTCTAATAAGGACAGCACAGGGCTTATTTTGGTCACAATTTCCTTTCATATATTTTTATATTTTCATGCTTAGTGAATAGGTTTTAGAATGTTGTTGATTTTCATTTCAAAGAGTTCTTAATTTGTTTTGACCTTACATACATTTTATGCTTTAAATGTATTCGATTTTAGTATACTGTTTTGGCATGTAACCAGTTTATGAGCATTTTTTCTATTAGCATAATAGTTGTTGCAAACTGTTGCAGTTGTTGTTTAGTGCCCAGGATTGTGCATTGCTATTAGTTTGAGCTTTTATAACCTGTCCAGGGGAGAGAAAAGATATATTATGATCTCCAGTATGTCTATATGTTTTTTTTTAAAACGAGCAAGGTAAAATAATAAGGAATCTACAGACTTCAGCAACTTCAGTTTGTTAGATTTGTGTATTTTATTTTTTTCTCTTTATTTTTGATTTGGTAGCATAATAGAAGATCTATGTTTACTTTTGTTGGTAAGTTGTTAACACTTTCATTGCCTGATCTATGGAGGTGATTTTGAGATTGTTGCATAACTTTTAATATTTGGACTGCATATCGCTACCCTTAGTTGCTAGTAGGGATGTCCAGATATCGATACTAGTATCAGTATTGGGGCCGATGCAGGGCATTTTCAGGAGTATGTGAGTAAAGCTTCTGCACTTCCTGATTGTGCGTGGTACCATGGGGCTATACTTCACGCCGCTGTGAATTGCCCGTATTAGGGGTCTTGGAGACCCCTGATGTCTCCATAAAGAGGACCTGTCACATATTTTTCTATCACATAGGGGGGTTTTATTAGCCCCCTATGTGATAGCAATAAAGTTAAGTGGGGGAAAAAAATTGGAAATAATTAAGTTCCCCCCCAAAAAATTTACACATAAAATTTACACATAAAAAAGAATTTAAAAAAATGTTAAAGTCCCCACCCATACATACATGCATGCAAACATGCGTCATGGGCGCATACGTGCAAAAACGACGAATGCGCCCATTACGCCGCACGTTACATATCGCCGCGAACGTCGCAGTAAGAGCAATAATTCTAGGCCCATCAATCACTGATAACACTAAACTGATTAGCGACAAAAGCTTTTAAAGCGTCGCCTATGGCCAATTTTGGGTATGGTAGTTTTCTGTGATTTCGCGGGTGGCGCAATTTTAAAGCTTGACATGTTTGGTGTCTATTTACCCGACGTGACCCCGTCTTTTATATCTTACCAAAAAACTGGGTAATAAATGTTTTCTAACAATGTAACATGTAACATGTAAAAACAAATTTTCAGTAATTTTTCCTAATTATAGTAAAAAATAAACCCCCCAGTGGTGATCAAATACCACCAAAAGAAAGCTCTATCTGCCCCCAAAAAATGGTATAAAATTAATTTCAGTACAGCGTTGCATGACGGAATAAATGTAAAGTACTGCAACGGTGAATACTAAAAAATGGCCTGGCCAGGAAGGGGATCTAAACACCTGGTCTTCAAGTGGTTAAATACTATTTCATATCAATTTAACACCAACATATTGCTTCTGACCTGAAGAAGAGAAGTTCACTCTCGAAAGCTTGTTTTTTATATATTTTGTTAGTCCAATAAGAAAGGTATCATTGCACACTGCAATACTACGTTGTTTTTTTTTTTGACGTCTCGTGTATATATACGTATAGTATATTTATATATCCCAGACACTTTCTGGGACACTTTGTGTGAGACAAAAGAAGCCAGCACACTGATCTGTGAAATCTGTTATTGCATCTCAGAATCCATTCACACTTTTAAAAGGTCCTCCTTATAATGCATTTTGCTCAAATGGTAGTAATGTAATAAGCTCCAAGCTTTATCCTATTAGAGCAAAATGCACAAGAGGGAGGAGCTTTTGCAAGTGTGCATAAACTCTGGGATTCATTAAGGATTTTACAGCAGGATAAGCATATAAATGTGAACTCTCCTTTGTTTTGGATATGCAAATGGCGGTGTAAGCATTGTGTGTATTTAACATTGAACCTTAGAAAAAAATTAAGTATTCATTATTTGATTAAAGGAGAACTATGAGGTGAGTGCTTTTCACTCACCTCATAGTTCTAGCCGACCTGTGACAATGAGACTGTCACAGGTCAGCTCAGTAGATCGGGAGGTGAGTGAACACATACCGGTGTTCGCTCACCTCTCGATTCTGTCACGGCTCTCTGCCGCGACAGGGGAGGGGCTGAATTTCCCCCTCCCCGCTCCGATCCGCCAGCACTGACTGGCGGAATGGACGGTGGAGGGGGCCGGAACAGCTCGCTCTGCCTCTAGATAGGCAGAGCCAGCTGTCATTCAAGCAGCTGGGCGGATCCCGGCACAATTGTCGGGATCTGCTTCAGCAGCGGCGTCTCAGTATACCGCGAGCTACAGCTTGTGTCCTCCCGTTACCCTAAGGAGAACTGTGGGGAAAAGCCTTAACCCCATAGTTCTCCTTTAATTATTATTTTCTTTAACCTCTCCATTACCACTACAAAGAACTCAGTAAAATAAAGCTGTGACACAAGATTCACTAGAGTGTAATTCTAATATTCTGTAAAAAATGTTTAAAAATATATATAGTGATATGAGATTTAGAAAAACGGGATGGTTATAGAGTTTGAAATAGATTTTAGATACCCTGAAAAAGCACCTTGCCCTAATGTTGATGGGGATGAAGGCCTGTTCCCCACAACACTGGCTCAGCAGTTGTGGAGGTCTGTGGGCAAGGGGGCTTATCTGAATCTGTGTGCCCCTTTTTATAAAGGGGGCACCCATGTGCTGCCCCCCCCCCCTTGTGAATGAGTAAGGGGTAGTTGTTATCCCTACTCATTCACCAAATAACAATAAAATAGTAATAAATAACCACACTGCACTATGCTTCAAAGTCCTTTTTTTGACAAGTCCTTTATTCCAAAAAAAAAGAATGTCCATCAATGTAATCCCTAGGTCAATCACATCATCCAGTGATGTAGATCCTCATCAAGTACAATGCCTGCCACTCACCGACCTGCTGCCACATCCGAACTCTCGCCACTAATGACAGCTCTGCTCCTGAATGTAAAAAAAGGGGTGGACTGAGTCATGACGTCACCAGCAGGCAAGAGTTTATCGGTTCGACGTGGCGGGGGCATCATGATTGAGGAGCGTTTATATCGCTGGATGACGTGATTGATCTGGGGATTATATCGATGGAAATTTCTTTATGGGGGTTTAGCAGAAAGGACTTGTTGAAAACTGTGTTTGTTTTTTTTCAAATAAAGGACCTTGTTTATTTATTACTATTTTCATGTCATTTGGTAAATGAGTAGGGGTAATAACTATCCCTTACTCATTCATGAATGGGGGGGTTCCCCACCGGGCCAAGGTTGTGGGGAAGAGGCTTTTGTCCTCAATAACATGGGTACAAGGTGCTTTGCCAGGGGGTCCCACCTTGGCAAAGCACCCTCCCAGTGTTGAGGGCATGTGACCTAGTATGGTGCAGGGGGAAAGGCGCACGATTGTCCCCTTTCTTTCCTGCTCTGCCAGGCTGATAAGTGATTTTGGTGTGGACCCCACACACTTTTTTTTGCCATGAGGTCCCCCGTAAAATTTCTGCAATTTTCACTCGCCAATTGCGAGGGGGCAAGTGGAAATTTTGAGCCCTGTACTAGACCTAAAGGGTCTGGTATGAACTTGAGGGACCACCAGGCTGATTTTTTTTTAAATTTAACACTTCAAAACAACCTCCATCTAAATAGGTTCAAATAGATCTGATTTCTGAAAATGAAAACTTTGGATCGATCCAAATTCGAAATTACGAATATCGAACAGATTAAAAATTTCAGAGGACGGGAAAAAAATCTGGATAGAAACAAAACAAAATTTTCAGCCATGCACAAGTCTAATGATTATATAACCCTCTCAAAACCAAGACATATCTGTTTATTTCGACTGAACAGAATGACTATATAACTTTCCTAAAAGCAGATAATTTGTTTTCTTGGTGTTTTAACCACTGTCTATTTTGCAAATCTGTCTATTTTTTCCATTTCACTTTCACAGTGTGACATTGCAAAAACTCAATTTTAAAATAAGGTGCAATTGGGCAACATGCAGTGAAAATAAATGCTATTTTTCCACCCGAAGGACCCATAAATTCTCTTGGGTTACACAAGAAACATATATGGACATGTCTTGTGGAAGTGTACAATACTAGAATATTGAGTTCTGTGTGAACCACAGTATTTAAATCCTCAAGAGATGTATTCAGCCCTAATGGAAGATGAATTGAAGATGCATTCATAGTTTATCATTCTGTTAACTTTTAAAAGGAATCTAGAGGTCAGGAAATGGCATGTTAATTTAAAGAAGTTTATAACCCAAGTTAAATGGTTGATATATTTGCCTTTCTTCTTTGCAGTTTTTAGCCTACTAAATTTAGCATGTGCCTATATGTATATCACTGGAAAATGTACTGTTTTACTTACCTTTAATCTTGATTTTATGTTTTAGTCTTCATAGAGTCCTCTCTCAGGAGGTGATGTGAGAAAAGAATATTTAAAGCTGCACTCCGGGTAAAATTTAGTTACCGTTGTAGTGGGACTTCCCCGTGCTGCAAGGGTTAAATGCCTGTTTTTGTTTAGGGTAACATTAAAAGCCTACCCTATCTCTTACTCCCACAGGATTCCTCCAAGCTGCACGATCTGTCCCCCACAGCCACTTCTCTTTGGTGCTTCGTCAGTTGCAGGCACTTTGATGACATCACGTACAATTCAGGACAGCAGTTGCAAGTGAAGATGCCAAGGGCTGCCTACAGCCCAGAGCATTGGAGAGAAGAGGAAAGCTCTGGCTGCCTGGGGAGCCCCACTGCAAGGGTAGCTTTGGAGTTCAGCTTTAAAATTTCAGAAAGTATTATCACTACAAAATTCAAACCTAAAATTGTTACTCAATATGATTTATTTAAAATGTTTTTATTATAACAGAAACAATTGCTCAGATAATCTTCTAGAAAGCACAGCAGCCTTATAATGTACTACATGTAAAGTCTGTGACTTGTGTTCCCCAGAGGTTGTGACTAGAGCCACAGATAAATGACTATTAATTACTGTATGTAGTTGCTAGTGATATAGCACTATAGGATTGTGCATATCTATAGAAGATACTTCCTTAAAGAACTTAGGATAATATATTTTCCCAGTTTTTCATGTGCATACTGTTTTAAAAAATTTAAAGAAATTAAGGAGTTTAAGCACTTTGGCTAGTAAGTCTGAAGATTTAGGTAAAAACATTTTGCGAGGGAATTAATTCAGAAAGCAAATGAAAGCAGAAAAAAGTCCTAGAGGCAAGGCAAAGGAGACATGTATATCCTTTTGCATTTATTTTAATGTTAAGTGGAAAAGAATTACATTTTTAATTCACATGAAATTTAAAAATGAAAAGTTAGCTTAATGCTATTATACACAACAGATCTATAACATGGTATAAGAACATCTGAAAATGATATTGTAACTTAAACAGAGATTTACGGGCACCATGATTAATAAGAAATTGACCGCTATCCTTTATGACAACCGTGCTAAATTTCTGAAAATATGGTCCCCATGGATTGATTTTCTTTGTGCGGGTGGTTTCGACCCTGCTGTGCTGCTTTTTTAATTTATTTACATCACTCCCCATGGCTCCCTCTTGGAAGTGAGATTCTTTCCTTTCTTCTCTTCCTCATTTCTCTTTCTTACCTTTTTTTTATTCTTTTCCTTTTGCCTTTTCTTGTCTTTTTCTCCATCCTCCTGACCTTTTTTTCTTCTTTCTTTTTGTATTTTTTGTGCTGTTCTTCTTTTTTCTTGGTTGTTTTTTGTTACCCCCATTGTTTAATATTTTTCATTGTCACACTGTGCACTTTGACCAGGTGGTGTTTTTTTTTTGTGTGTGCAGGCGCCCTTGCAAATTCTTTTTTTTTTCTGTAGGTTCATTAACCCCATCCACCTACTAGTCTGTCTTTAATTAGGGCAGGGGAGAGACATGCTGGCTCATCAGTTGTGCATGGATGACCCTCTTTCATGATGCTCTGATAATTAATATGATTTCTCTATGGTCTTCACTGTACTGCACTTACTACATGTATATTTTACTACTGGATGAGTGGGACTTGTATTGTGGGAGATTGTTCCTGTTATTCTGTTACCTTGTTAAAATTCAATAAATCTTTTATAAAATAAAAATAAATTGTACTGACAAATCACGGCATAATCCAAAACAATATACAGTATGTCCTTATCACTGCACAGCGAATAAACTACACTGTACTATATTGCACTGCCTTACTACGTTTTATACTAGCAACATTCTTTCAAAGTGATTCCAAAGTGTGCTCAGAGTGTCCTCTACCATACCTATGTAACATCTTCAAAATAGAAGCTACAGTATATTTGAACTACAGTTCTAGTGTTATTTTTGTTCTGGTTGACCAGAATACATATGCCTTTGGGTAACTGAATCTAAACTTTTCTGACTTTTTTTCATTTATTTTAATTAATGGTAAAAGTATAGATGGCTATATTGCACAGTGTTGTATATAGAAATAATTAATTTCACCGGCGCCAGCACCCGCGACTGTTCGTGAACATAGCCCAAGTACACTCATGAGGCAGCTCCCACTGGGTAAACCAGCAAATCTATGAAATACAAAAACAAAGGAGCGCCTCCATAGAGTAAAACAGTTTTAATAAAGAGAAAAGCACAGCTAGGACTTATTTGAATTACAACTGTGATTTCGTTCACCCATCCAATTTTACATGCCTGAATTCTAAATTGGTTTGTAAGTACGGTCCTAGCTGTTCTTTTTTCTTTATTAAAACTGTTTTACACTATGGAGGCGCTCCTTTGTTTTTGCATTTCATAGTGTTGTATAAAATGCAATAGAGGCTGATGATGTAAACTACACAGCGTGTATCTGTTCTCCTCAATCATCTAGATATTTTACAACAAATTTCCTTTTGCTCTTAAATGACACTTGATTTTTTTGTTATTAGTTTCCTCTTGTTTGATATTGAAACCAGTGTCCATGTGTTTTTTTAGATGTCTCTGCACTTATAAGGCATCTTTATAACATATCATCAGCTTCCATTCAGAACACACTGGGCTCATAGTTTGTAAAAAATGTGATACAATGGTTGGACTGAAATAGACTGCATATGTTAATAGAGACCTTTTCTTTACCAAACTTGCTTAAATGTAGTAAGGTCTTCGTGAATGTGTATTGATTTATAAAACTACTTCTAGGTGCGAAGGAGAATACATTCAGCAGAACAATGATATTTTGCCACCTATTTACATAAATGCCAAATTAATATATAGTTTTCTAATTTTTACAATACACAGATGTGAAGTAAACCCCAAAATCCTGTGTTCTCAAAGCAGTTTCTTATTTGGTTCTTATATCTGAATTGGGTTAAAGCTAAACATACACTATATTGCCAAAAGTATTGGGGCACCCCTCCAAATCATTGGATTCAGGTGTTTGTGAAACTTCCTTGCTACTAAATATTCCACAGTCAACTTTTAGTGGTATTATAACAAAGTGGAAGCAACTGGGAACAAAGCAACTCAGCCACAAAGTGGTAGGCCACGTAAAATTACAGAGTGGGGTCAGCACATGCTGAAGCAAACAGTGCGCAGAAGTCGCCAACTGTCCACAGAGTCAATAGCTACAGACCTCCAAACTTCATGCGGCCTTCAGATTGGCACAACAACAGTGCCTAGAAAGCTTTATGGAATGGGTGTAGATGGCCAAGCAGCTGCATCCAAGCCTTACATCACCGAGTGCAATGCAAAGCTTCGGATGCAGTGGTGTAAAGCACGCCTCCACTGGACTCTAGAGAAGAGGAGACGTGTTCTCTGGAGTGATGAATCACGCTTGTCTGGCAATCCAATGGACATGTCTGCGTTTGGCCGTTGCCAGGAGAACGGTACTTGCCTGACTGCATTGTGCCAAGTGTAAAGTTTGGTGGAGGGGGGATTATGGTGTGGGGTTGTTTTTCAGGGGTTGGACTTGAGCCCTTAGTTCCAGTCAAGGGAACTCTTAAGGCATCAGCATACCAAGACATTTTGTATAATTTTATGCTCCCAATTTTGGGCGAACAGTTTGGGGATGGCCCTTCCTGTTCCAACATGACTGCGCACCAGTGCACAAAGCAAGGTCCATAAAGACATGGATGAGCGAGTTTGGGGTGGAGGAACTTGAGTGGCCTGCACAGAGTCCTGACCTCATCAGGATAGAACACCTTTGGGATGAATTAGAGTGGAGACTGCGAGCCAGGCCTTCTCATCCAACATCAGCACCTTACCTCACAAATCGCTTCTGGAAGAATGGTGAAACATTGCTATAGACACACTCCTAAACCTTGTGGACAGCCTTCCCAGAAGAGTTGAAGCTGTTATAGCGGCAAAGGGAGGGCCAACTCAATATTGAACCCTATGGACTGGGATGCCATTAAAATTCATGTGTGTGTAAAGGCAGGCATCCCAATACCATTGGCAATATAGTGTATACTACAGTATAGTCTAAAATCCCTGTTAATACAAATAGGAGTTGACTTACTAATGGAATAGAGATGTTAATTCGACAAAGTGAATGTTCACTTAGCTTAGTAAATAAGATAAAGCTGTGTTTATCAACCAATTATGTGATACATTTCCATCACCCAAGATTTGGAATTCATGCTCACCTCATTCACTATCATTTACTTTGCAAAGTGAACAACTTTTGCTCCTTTAGTAAATAAACTCCATAGTGTACATGGACATTAATATTTTTGTTATAATATGCATAATATAATTATGATTGTTGTTATTATTGTTATTGCTACTACTATAGCAATTATATTATTAACTATGACTTTGATCCAAAGCACTGGTCCCTAACAGTGTACTGACTAAGCTGACAGCTCTCCTACTACTTCTCTTTGATTTAGGCATACTTTGTTAAGATCAGTGATACATATTGTCACCGTTGATGCTGCCATCTGTTACAGAGACGGTCCCCATCAAAATGTTGCAATGGGGCTCACTGATTCATAGTTATGTCCCTTTTTCCTGCACTTGGACATGTTACACCACCTCTCAGACAGATGCACTGCTACAGTGGGGAATCATTCATTTAGTTGTGGTACTAGCACCATGTAATAGTGGTGGCATTACATATCAGAACTTTCCACTCCCACCCCCATTGATTTCTAGGATGCTGGTGGCCTCAAGCGTCATAGCAACCAATGATCCTACTGGCTTGTTTCAAATTGCGCCCAGAGCTGCATGTCCCGGGCGTTGGGAGATAGGAATTCCACACCCTTACTGCCCGTCTACTCCATGCTGCCCCAAGTCCAGGCCTTGGTTGGCCTTGTGGGAAATCTGGCCCTGTGCTTCGGCTCAGCTGAGCCGAAGTCACAGCCAAAGTGGGGAGAATGGTCTGCCATTGCTCCTATAAACCAGAAATAAAGGAAAAACAAGCTCAGTGTATAGCATAGGGGGAACATTGTGAGGAGAAAAAAAGGATGTGTAAACATCACTGGTTTATTGTAATAGAGTGGTGTAGTTTAGTATATAATGCTGGGTTAGATCGTTGTTTTTAGAAACAGAGTTTAGTGATACTTTAATTACAAGGAATATTACATTGCAATTACTGTAACTTCTTTTGCACATATTTTATCTCTGAGCTGGGAGGCAAAAAAAAAATTCTGAAGTATTCAAATGCAAAAGTATGTAAGGAATTTAAGTCTTTGTGAACTATATAAGAGCCTGGGGTTTTACTCAATTTAGATTCTTAAACTGGCTGATGGCCACAAAACTAGCAGGAGGGAGTTGCATGCAACCTAGAAAACACTTTGTTAAAGTGCATGCCTATTTATAAAAGCCAATATTTATCAACGTACCCACTGGTTTATTCACCGGATTCTAATTATGTATAAAGGATTTTTAAACCTCCCTGTGTTTTCCTGAAGGCTGTTTTGCATATTATTTTTAATTTGTTAAAGGTTTGATACTGATATCATAAATATACTTTACCAAGCAGAAGTACTACTGGGATACAAGATATGTACCACTGCCTGAGGATCTGTATTCCAATACATGAAAGGGGAGGTCTTATTGGTTATGAGATGCAAAGGTTTCTCTTTCAGACATAGTTAGTCATGAAGCAATAGGTTCTAAAGGTGGCCATACATCTTACAACCATTGTACAACTTTCTTTGTCCAGACATCTCAGCCTCGTTCAATTTTCTTACAACTAGCCCATAATGCACAGACCAATGTAGTTTGCAATTAACTCTCATCAGCACCACCACCTGGCTGATTTTCATCGATCGAAATGACAGATTTTAATTTGATAATGTGCAGTTTGAGCATGTGCAGTTTGCATCTTGAGATTTTTGTGGTTAAAGCACGCCACTAAGCTATCAATCTTCATCCAATTAGACAAAAGTTTTCTAGCCTGCTTGAAAGACAAAAATCTGCCAGTTGCACAGTCCCCATGAACTGGCAGATTTTCGGATGAAAACGCAATCGCAGACAAAAATCTCTGAGGTCAAGGACACATGCTGCATGCCCTACCACTCTGGGGAAGAGGCATTAAGTACAGTCTCCTGTACCCCAGCAAACTCTAAGTGTCAGCCTGCCGGATTAGTCACACTCTTTGATTCTCCTTCTTACAAATGATTTCAGGGGCTTCGTTCTCTGCACTTGCTGCCATCTTTATTTTTCCCTTTCAGATGAGAAGCAGAATTTAGAAATTATCCTCAGAAGGCATAAGTGAACAAAGAACAGGAGATTAGGTGTCCCCAAAATTAGATGGTGAAATCTCAAATCAGCTCCTGAACAGGTGGTGTGGGATGCCTTCAAGGCATTTATGAGGAGAGAGTATGTCTCTGGCCATGACTGCAGCTCAGAGAGCAAGACAAGGTCCTAAAACAACTTCAGTAGGTATAGAGTAATTGTTCTAACGTCTATGCTGACTTCACCAATCACCGGGGTTTGCGGAGTTGGTAGGAGTCACAGACAGGAGGGATATCGGGGATGTAGGTCACAGGGAGATAGGAACTAATGGTCTGTGCTTTCTCAGGACGCACTAGAGGCGCAGAATCTAAGAAGGGCCAGGTATTCGACAGAGCCTCTAGTGGTGAGGATGATTGGCTGCTGGACACCTTCCAGGTTGCAGCCCTCTAGCACACCCACACAGACGCAAATGACTAGTTGAAGCCCCGGGGAACTGGATACAAACAAAGATAGGGAAGGAACTTGTAACCAAGTGGAGGAAGATAGGAACAGTGGCACACAATGAGAGAGAGAGAAAGACACAAGCAAAGGTGCAAAACGCACAGCAGAACAGCAGAGTATACTGAAGAGGGTAGATAAGCAAGGACACCTGGGAAGGGTAAGTAGCTTAGAGGCACACCTAGAAGCAGGAAGGTGTAACGTACAAAGGTAAGCAAGAGATGTGCATTGTACATGCATACAAAGAAGCAGGATAACAGAGGGAAAAGTACATAAAGAAGCACAAAGGGATGTATGCACACAGGGGGTGTGCAGACAAGGACGAATCCAACACAGCCACAAGGTAAGAGAGGAGCACAGAAATAAAGGTGGGAGAGCGAAGCATAGGAAGATACGTGTCGGAATTGAAGTACAAGAAAGCAAGTAAATAGGAGGAAGCAAACACACAAAGGCTGGAGAGGGAAAAACACAGAAGGAGTGAGGCAATGAAGGCAGTATAGAGAGACTCACAGCACACAGGTGAAAGCAATTAAGGTCTATATACTAAAGGTAACCACTGAAATACTATAGTAGGGGCGCAAGGAGCAAAGCAGGGGATAACGCCAAACAGGGATACCAGATGGTACAGGGAAGCCAAAGGCACAAGGATCCAATAGTAAGCGCAGGGAATAAGATCACAGGGATAGTTAGAGCCACAAGGGGTACGGCACAAGGCATAAGACTTGTTGCTCGCACGAAGAGCAACAAGTGAGGAAGTCCTAAATAGGGGAGGAGGAGAGCAAATTGGCTCCAGCCTTGTGAAACACCATAGGCTGACAGCCCAGAACCAGGGAGCAAAGCGAAAATCCGGCACGGATTTCCGGATATTGTGACAGTTTGCTTTATTAGTGGCAGAACAACATGACCTAATAAAATACAATCCAGATGAAATAATGTGCTATAAGCAATACGATAAGCAATTAGTCCCTAGGCTGGGGACACTTTATGCAAACTGCTTGGAGAACCAACATCTCCAGACTCCATGTATAATGCTCAGGTAGTCTTACTTCCCAAACGGAGTAAGGACTCTCTCCTCTGCTCATTGTACCACCCCATAGAATTACTTAATATGGATTTTAAAATCCTAACCAATATATTTACCTCCAGACTTTCTAATGTTAATTGCTTCCATTGTTTATATCAATCAAATGGGCTTAATTCTTGGCAAATCCACAGATTCCAAACTGGTCTTCTCTAATCACAAGATCAGTCATGGAGACGAGAGCAATTTTGTTATTAGTCATTGAAAATACATTTTATTTGGTTGACGGGGGGAGGTGGATTGTCATATTATATAAGTCACTCAGAGCCGCTTTGAAAATCTGTACCACTGTATCTAAATCATTTGTAATCGCCAGGGGAATCTGACAAGGCTGCCCACTATCAACAAGTTTGTTTGCTTTGATGATGAAGCCTGTAGTAGTGGCCCTTTGCTCTACTTCTATCCTGAAGGGCCTAATATTGAAGGTATTAAAGAGTATCTAGCTCTATATGCAGATGCCTTAATTCTGTTTCTGGCAGGTTCAAATCTCATACTTCCCAATCCCATAGACTCACAGTTCTCAGTTAAGTTATCTGAGAGTTAAGTTTTCTAGTAGAGTGTAAATCTTAACCCCCTGCTTGTTATGCTAAAAAACTAACTCTTGCCTGGAGGTACATCCCCCTGTCTCTTATAGGACACATTCTCCTATGGTGAAACCCTAATCTTCTTTCTATTACATTCCTTCCATGCACACTTTGGTACAATGTCCAGATTTGAAGTGTCGACTTTCTGGGGAAGCCTCTATCCAAGGTCTACAAAGCACTTCTTTCCTCCACTTAATGTTCACTGGTCATGTACAAGGAGAGATGGACAGTGGATGTCCCAGATTTAGTTGAGGGTGATTAGGCAGTTGTCTGGAGTTACTCATTAATCCACCTCATCTCTGAGGCAGATGGATCCAATTTAATTTTTTGCATAGAACATATTACACCTCGGTTAGATTAGCCATCATATATCATTCCAACTCTTCTTAGTGATGCCATTGCCATGTCTCCCCTGCAGATATTTTACATGTTTTTAGTAGGGATGTTACTGATTAAAACTTTCGTGTTCGATTAAATCGAAAACATTTTTAATCGATTAATTATAACGCACATACAGAATTCTTTCTAAGCAACAATGGTAATGGGGACAGGGCCACATATTTTTCCTCACCTCCTGTTCCTTTGACAACTTTGGATCATTTTGTTTTGTTCCTCTCAGGACACCTTAGTGTTTATGTCACATTGTGCCTGCATTCATAAAATACAGACAGCTTCCCTTCCCTTCCCATTAAATACACAGAGTTTTACTTACTTAAGGGAAGCAAAGGGCACATTTGTAAGGCACACTGATTTTTTTTTTAAGCAGCTGTATGACCGCTGTGAGCCAATAAGACCTGCTGCTGGATTTCCTCCTCTACCCTCGTTAGTCTCTTATCGGCTAACGACGAGAGACGTCACCGGACTCCTCCCCCCTTCCCTTCGATAGCGTCACGGACATCGACGTCACCGGATCTCCGACGGAACTCCCGGAAGACCCGGAAGCCGGCGGAGAGGTTAGTACCGATCAAAAACATTTTAATCGATCGAAAAAATTAACGAATAATCAAGGAATTAATCGTTAATTTCCGCAGCCATAGTTTTTAGGACTGCCCTAAGATTAAGGACTTTTGGATCGATGTCACCCAGTTTGTCTTTCCAGTATCAGTCTTAATGGTTCAACCTATGATCTTACTCCTCTACGCTCAGAAGATGATTATCTTCAACTGACAAAAATGTATCCACTTTCCTTAGCCTCTTAGAAAGGACCAATATATTCATCTCTGCATCTTTACAGTTTCACATATACTCACAGAGCATGCACCAAAAAGCTCACTAGGATTTGGAGTTGATGACTGGATACAGCACTCTCATACAACTGAATTTGGACATCAGCTGCACTCATAGTTAAATACATACTCTAATATATGCTGTACTGCTGGCTGGGGCCTGTTCATCACTTTAGCCTCACATGTCCCCATCATCTATTGTTCCTGAGGTAGTGGGAAGCAGCAAGAGAAGTGGCATTCCCCAGTCAGTCCTTTAATGTGCAATTACTGTATTGCCTGCTGACTTATATTAGGGATCTGTGTGTAGCCCCCTGTCATTTTTTCTCTTTTTTTCTTCTTTTTGAAAAGTAAATTTTCACTTAGCTGAGTGACGAAGGAAAAGTTGTTCTGATTTCAACCATCTATTCATGCGTTTAAAATTTTCCTTGCACATGATTGGGTGTTCTTTGTAAAGTGAATTTTCAATTTCTTTTACCACATTTGCTAACAAGAGACAAAATTCCCTTTGAAGATGAACATACTCTACTGCTTTGGTAAATATGAGTCTGGTTATTACACTATTGCCAGAGAATTAAAGCACCCGGAGACAGAGCTATTTAGGGCTGTAAATATTTAACTTACAGTATTTTATCCATATACAGTATGTCTGCAGTTTTTTACTGCTTTAATAGTTGTAAGATTTTACATAATGGTGCTGAATCCTTTCTAATATGCAATGTATGGGAGTAGCAGAAGCTGTATTATGCATTCTGCATTCTAGATGTAATAGCATATGGATTCTCTCCAAAATCCCTACCAATATACAGTACATCTAAAACAGCTGTGTATTCTCCATGATGTTTAGCAATAGCTTTTTTAATGTAAAATCTTTTGGCTGGTGATGATATAATGTAAAATATGAATATCAATAGGGCTCACGTCTTCAAAGTTATTGTTATGAAGGTGGACATAGTATAAGATATTTTATTGTATGTTCAGAGCATGCAAGCTAAGTAATGTTACGTCTACAGGTATTATTACCCCTAACAGACATCATAGTACTCCCCATGACAATGCTTTTAGAATCTACCTTTCAAGATTGATGGACATATTTTTTTTTTTTAGGCTGTGTTTGCAAATGTATGGCACAGATCATCCCCTGCTGCAGTATCTTAACTTGTGACTTGCTGCAAAATGACAGTGTTCTTGTGGAAGGAGATTAAGAAAATGCTTCCTCCTGCTTGAGGCAGACTGATGGCATCATCTCAGCCCAGAGAAAGACACCTGCCTGGTGCTAAAAAACAGCTTTTTAATAATAAAAGGCTTAGCTGTGTATCTATACTGCTGTGTACTGTGACATATCAAGAATTTATTAATGTAGACTAGTTAGTTATTGGAAGGTCCACTCTAGCATACCTCCCAACCTTCTGAATTGACAAGGAGTAGATAGAGACACCTTCCAGCACAATGTATTAAGCCCTGGCACACCTCTGCCACTCCACCAGTTATGCTAATATGGGATTAAAGAGAAAATTATGCTGATTGAGTGCAGATTAATACAGTTGATAGGTAAATAGAACCGTTTAATAGATATCTGTACATCAGATCAAAAAGAGGGACAACTGAGGAGAAAAGAGGGACAGGGAATTTGGCTCTAAATGAGGGACAGACGCGAGGTATGTAGTATTAATAGTAGTATCAGCAGTAGTAGGAAATATTAGTCTACTCATAGACATGAGATGACAGACACATGATAGTCTTCATCTAGTTTGAGGAACGATCTAGAGTCTATGGGATGATCCAAGACTGGCCAACCTACTGCAGTTGGGGCAAACAGTCAAACAGTCAAACAGATGAGTTTGAAAATCTGCCTCAGTCATTACTGTTCTTCTGCTAGCCCCCTATTTGCTCCCTTCAACTATGTTTACACTGCAAGCATGCAGGTTTATGCTTCTTATGTTAGCAGAGGGTGTGCGATTTCTGTCTCATAAATACATAGGAGGTTCTGGGGTAACAGATGAGAAAGAAAAAAGGTGAAAGCTTATGTAATCAAACTTGTTTTATTTACCTAGATATATTAAAACAGATAAGGTGTGTTAAAAGTCATTTATTCATTAGGTGTGAAATGAATGTCAGACTAGCTGCTCTATTGTGCTTGAAGGGCTGTTGCTTAGTTTCTTGTGGAATTTAACTAACATTAGCAGGACAGAGGTCATACTAATGAGATTATAGTGCAAGAACAAGAACACAAGCTTTAATGTGCAGCAAGCAGAAACATTGGAGAGTGAGCAGAGCACCCGGCAAAAAAAAAGAAGAAGCTATTTTTAACCCATTATTAATAAAAGCCTAGCAGTATGCAGGAGGGATATTCCGAATGTATTAAATATGGAATAGCACAGGCATATTAGGTTACAAAATGCTTAATAATTACTATTTATATTATACGTTAACGGTAATAACACTTTGGTTGACACAACAGCCCTCCCACAAACTCTTCTGTCATAGAGATACTTTCATAAAGAGGACTCCATTGGGAGTGTCTCTTTATGCTCCTCTGTAACCAGATTGGTCTAATTGGAGTGTTGCAATAGATGCCATTGTGATAAGTGCTATGTTTCATGTTTGCATAGAGACTAGACAAAGTCCTTAAATACCAATGTGTTAGTTATTGGGTATAAAGAGTGTATGATGATGAAAAGATCTTGTATGGGCAATGGGAAGCTCTTCTGTCACAAGGTTGTATGTGTGTCACATCTAATTTTTATCTACAATTGTGGAGCAATATCATAACAGAAAGCTTCGCCATGACACCAAAGACCTGAGTCATTGTGAGCTACATGGACATCACTCAGCCTAATTAAGACCCCACTTTGTTCTTGGGAAAGATTAAGCAGATGCCCTACTTCTCTATGATGCAGTAACGCGCAGTACGTTCCGTGCTGGGTGAGGCATTCCTCCTGTCCGCCCAAGCACTGCCCCCAGCCCGCCCTGCGGACGCCCTACCCTCCAACCCAGTCACCAAGCTATGGGTGGAAGAGGGAGAAGAAACTTCATACGGAGGAAGTTAGGTTACACAAAGCAGTGGGGAAGTCTGCTGCTGTGTAACTTAACTTAGCTGTCAAAAGCCAGATGCAGCGCCGCCTGTAATTAACAGGCAGCGCTCTGTACATGATAGGTTACACAGTGGGGAGGCTTTCCCAGCTGTGTACCCTGTTAAAAGCCGGTCTGAATGGAGAAAAAGCTGTCAGCTTCAGACTTGCTGACAGATTTTTCCTCCATAATACTAGGTGAGGCTCTGCCTCAACTGCCCCCCCTGGCCACACATCCCTGCTATGATGCCATTTGCAGACACGCTCCAGTCTTCTGGTATCTACATACCCCAGGTATCAAATGCTAGTTGTCAGTAAGAGGATATTCAGAGAATATACAAAGAATGGGTGTCTCTTAAAACAGATGACTTCTCAGCACCAAGTAGATTGGACTCTTGGGAGAGGTCATGTCATTTATCTTCTACTGACACTAATCCTAATTAGGCCCTTCTTCCATCCAATAGCAATCTCTTATTACAGAGTTTAGGGAAGAATATAAATGCTTAAAATTTGGATAGAGTATGAAAGTGTTAGTACCTGTTTTTTGGTGTTTGTGTCCCTGGGGAGATAAACCATTGTCACCAGGACAGAAAGTGATGGCAAATCGCAAATTTTTCAGTTGTCACCGTATCAGGGAAATTAACCCATGGGGACACATGTCATGGTAACAACTGTCTAAGAGGAGAATACTACTAACTGACCAAGTGACAGGGGTTCGAAGCCTTCCATACTTTTTCAAAAACAAACAAAACGTTTTTTTAGATATACTTTAAAGATACAAACACACCCCTATACATAAAGCAGTGTTTAGGATCTTATATTGTAAACGGCAAATGAAACATTTTTCTGGTTGGATTCAAGTAAAACATTTATGGCTGCAATTACATATGTGCAGTGTAGTAAAGCACGTTTTGAAGGGCTGCAGTGTGTTTCAATACATACTGTAAAAATTGTGGTCATATTATTGGTGTTGAAAGGTTGTGGTTTAACAGGTCTTTGTGGGGAATTTTCAACAGGCAGCCCAGTAGCAAAATGACACTGGCAGCAATGCACATGGAGTATCTGCAATACACAGGCAGCCTTATGGCAATACACAAGCAATTGTGGCAGCACAGAAGCAGCCTTATGGCAATACACAAGCTATTGTGGCAGCACAGAAGCAGCCTTATGGCAATACACAAGCAATTGTGGCAGCGCAGAAGCAGCCTAGTGTTAATACAGAGGCAGTTGTGGCATTTCATAGGCAGACTGCTGGCAAAACATAGGTAATTTCAACATTATATGCGCAGGCTGGTGGAAATACACAGTCAGCCTACTGTCAATACAGATTGCAAACCACTTAACACACAAAACAGGAAATAAGAGGAATCAATGTGTCAGTTGCAACAAAACAGTAGTAGTAAAATGGTGATATACCATTTGTTAATTGACTTGCTTTGTATGTGTATGTGTTTGTAAGTGACCTTGAGAAGTTTTTTTTTTTCACAATAAATTACTAACAAAAATATATATTTTTTAAAATGTTGAACTGTCTATAAAAGGTAACATATATGTTTACCTTGCAGGTATCGTGTCACTCATCTCATTGGCTTTCCTCTCATATGAACGCTACACTACCCTGACCTTATACAATAAAGGAGGTCCAAAGTTTACAAAAGCACTGCTTGCTGTGGGCAGCACATGGCTTTATTCCCTGATGTGGACAGTGCCACCCCTCCTTGGATGGAGCAGCTATGGAAAGGAAGGTGCAGGCACCAGCTGTTCAGTACGTTGGACGTCTGAATCTACAGAGTCCATTTCCTATATCATCTGCCTTTTTATCTTCTGCCTAGTCATTCCAGTCTCAGTTATGGTATATTGTTATGGCAGGCTACTTTGTGCTGTGAAACAGGTAAGCATTTTCCCATAAATAAATATATTAAATATATATTATTAGCAAATGGACTAAACTAATGTGATTTATTACATGTACCCTTACAATTGCTCATTGGCTAATTACTAATTTTTTATACATGTAAATGGAATGGGTCTGACTCGATAAATAGATTGTAACCATCAGCATAGTTGGGGCTTGTGTACATAGGGGTTGCTTTTCTGTGTTTGATGCGTTTCAATTGAATATCAGTAAAGGATGGACACCAGCACTCCAAATCAAGTTCAGTACGTGTTTATTAACGTACTAGTTGCAAGTAGAACACTCTAAACAACGTTTCGGGGTCTCACAGGATCCCCTTCATCAGGCAAACAAGTGACTTGCTTCATCACTTATTTGCCTGATGAAGGGGATCCTGTGAGTTCTACTTGCAACTAGTACGTTAATAAACACGTACTGAACTTGCTTTGTAATGCCGGTGTCCATGCTTTACTGATATATTGTCAGAAGCCACCCGCTGACACCTGCTGCACCCACCCTCCATTTTTGGAGCAGCAGCTTTGAGTGCGATGGGTACACAGACTGTATCCTCAATTGAATAACAAACACAGGTCGGCAGTTTCCCATTGACTGTAATTTAGGATTATAGATGACAGTTTAGAGGCTCTGTTTGACCTGCTTTGTGTAGCGCCGCGCTCCATCGGAAACAGCAGGTGCTATGAAGGTGCATTTGGATTGAAGGCAAAGTAGGGCAACTGCAGCTTTTTCTCGTCAAATTCTGCATTTTTCATTTTGAGCAGAGCTGAAAGAATGCAGGTACAGGACATCGCTTGAAGAGGTTTTCTGTTTTCATATCCAGTGCTTGTTCTATACTAGACAACTTTAGTTGTGTTTGTGCAAGGCAATATCACCAAAAGAAGCCTTTTTTGTCCTTAAAGAAATAATATATGTATTACTTTGTTATCTTATGTAATGACAACATTTCAGGCCCATAGTGGAAATTAAAAATGACTGGTCCATAGGGGGCGTACAGGTATGGAAGATGAAGTGGTTAAAGTTCATATAGGGCAGCACGGTGGCATTGTGGTTGCAGCGCTCAGGGTCCCAAGTTCAAATCCTGGTCAGGACACTATTTGGAAGGAGTTTGTATGTTCTTCCTGTGCTTTCCTCCAGGTACTCCAGTTTCCTTCCACACTCCAAAGAGTGGAAGGTTAATTGGCCCTCTTCAAATTGTCCCTATATGTATACATCTGAGATAGGGACCTTAGATTGTAAACTCCTTGAGGGTAGGGATTGATGTGAATGTGTTTTATGTAAAGTGCTGCATACATTTTTGGTGCTTTCTAAATACCTGTACTAAATACGTTAAATAGTGGTAGTCATTCAAGACCTTTGCTCAGCTCACTCTGCTCCCCCCCTCTCAGAGTGCTCACTCTGTGTTTACATTAGATATTTGAATCACTGCTGGAGGGTAGTCAGCGAAGAAGGGGGAAGTGAGCTTGCTTACACAAGAATTCTATGCTTCTGCTTTGAAATTGAGGATGAATAGCTCCACAGTGCCCACAGCCACGGAGATCAGTGAGGGCTTGTTGTAAAGCACATTTATTGCTTGTTACAAATATGGAAATATGTGAATGCCCATGGCCTGGCCACATACACTTTTTAAGGAACAAAACGCCATTCCACTAAACAAGCAAGATGCACACCTTCTTAAAACAGAAGGTATCTACATATTTTACTTCTAGCACAAATCCTAAAAATAGGAGGTTTTATTCCTCCTTCTAGAACACTTGGCAGAGCCATGTAAATTACTCAATTTATATATCTAGAAAACTTTTTAAAGACTAGATATTCCATTTAGGAAATGCAAATTATTGTCAAGAGTTTTTCGTTTTGTTTTTTTACTACTTTTATGCTTTCTCTCTTATACACATATTTTGACAGAATATAACGTTATTTCAGTTCATCTAATTACCCCACTTGAAGTAAGATATATTTGAAAACTTTTTTTAAAGGTTCCATTTGTTTTCAAACTCTGCCACCTAGTGGAAAAGCTATCTTAGTGCAAGCCACTTTTCCTTTTGGTAATTTAAGTTACCAAAAGAACATTTTAAATTATTGATATTTCTAATAAAGAAATGACAAGAAGTGATATTTTAGTGGAATAAGTAATATGTAACCAAATATTGTACATTTGTTTTAGTTATAAATACTGATTCTGAAATAGTAGTGATAATAAAAACAATATAAAAGAGCAACAATCTTTTAATGCTTTTTGCAAAAAAAAACAAAACAAAAAAAAAACAATATTTGAGTTGAGTTAAATATTTTTTCTTGGGAATAAGCAATACATTTTTTGTGTCCATTTTTTATTCATTTAGGTTGGAAAAATAAGAAAGTCTACAGCCCGAAAGAGAGAGTACCATGTTTTGTTCATGGTGCTCGCCACAGTCGTCTGCTACTTGATTTGCTGGATGCCTTATGGTGTGGTTGCCCTGCTAGCTACCTTTGGAAGGCCTGGAGTTGTGACGCCAGTGGCCAGTGTGATACCTTCAATTCTGGCCAAAAGCAGTACTGTATGCAATCCACTAATCTACATTTTTCTGAATAAGCAGGTAAGTGAATACAATATAATGGGGTTATTCTATAATAGGAGAGGAAAGTCCAGAATACAACTCTAGCCTGTTACAGATAAGTTAATGTCATAGAAATCAGTTAGTAGTGTGTAAGGACAAACTGCTTTCTTGGCTCCACAGTGCAAAATAAGGAAATGCATAATAGAGCAGTAGGTAATCGGTGCTGTTTTCAATCAGCCCATGTGTACTTTTAATTTACTTTTCTCTTATGCAAGCACTGTATTCTGTGCACAATTCATTTTTTACAGATTTACCACTTTTACCTAAAGGCTCTGATTTGTAATGAGCTATTCATTTATTTATTGATTAAAGTTTGTTTAATGTTAGGGGCGTGTGCATTATGTATTAAAATGGCATTAAAACATTTTCCATTGTGCTGTAATAATAATTAAAATGCAGAAATGCTCCTTGAACCACAGCTAGGTCATATCTCAAGGTGCGTGTCAGGGCTGAATTAACCATTAAGCAAAATAAGCTTTTGATCAGGCTACATGGTGGAGAGGATCATACATTTCTTTCCCTAGCTATCATGCCTTTAATTAATAAGGGCACAGTAACACAATGTGCACTTATCCTTTTTGCCCCTTTGTCCTGAGCTAACTGATTCCACCCCCTCCCTCTACATATATTTGCTTACTGAGATCCAACTGCTGTGGCCTCTGTTGTTTACAGTCCACGCCGCAAGTCCTCCTCATAGGCACATTTCAGCTCCGTAGGCTTTTATGGGGCTCTTCTACCTTTGTCTCCTGGCTGAAAGATGAATGTAGATTAAATCACATAGATTTATTAATTCTTTATGGTCATTTATGTGATTTCCCTCACCCTCTTAAATGAAAGGCCTCAGTCTGTTGTCCGTCAAATGAATAAAATAAAACATTTTATTTAATATAGTTGCTGGTATGGCCTGGGCTGACATGAAACTGATAAGGGTTTATACATTTTTTTAAACTTTTATTTCACTTTCAGCACTTATTTAGTATTTATGACTTGCCAGTCAAGCAATGGTAAGGGGAATGGGGGTACCATTGTTGCACTGCACTTAGGGCATGAGCTGCCGTTATGCCAGCCCTGGTGTGTGCTGTGTATGTAGGTTTGTGCTCCCAGACTACATGGGCAATAAGTCCTTGTGTGGCGCTCACCCCCGAGGGAGCTGCTGTGATTTTCGTGTTCTTCTGTCTCACACCAGAATAAACTGCCCAGACTTGATCCACGACACACCAACACACCTTGTGGATTGTATGTATTGGGCTTGAGTAATAAAAGCAAAGTCCTGGAGTTTAAGCAGGTAAAAGCTGGCAACTGACTAAAGAGCAAAGCGGGTAAAATGAACATTAATATAGGAAATAAATGGTTAATAAAGTCTTAGCAACTAAAACAATAATGCTGAATAGCAGGTACCATTTGAGTGATATCTTGCATGCAAACAGGATTTTACTAACACTAGAGCTATTTACTCCTATAGTACAGTCCTGTACTATTTGTTACACTATTGGCCAGTAGGACTAATGATGCCTTGATAGTCTTGTGGCCCTTTTTTAAGTTGGAGCACTCTTAATGGAAGAAGAAAGTCACTAGGTGGATAGCCTCTTACCAAACCGATGGATCTGTCTCCCTCTTATGCCAGTGAAATGGATTCCCCTCTCCAGCTAGCGTCCAGCAGATCTCCACCTGGCTCAGGCGGAAACAGGATACTGGTCGCAGCCTCAGCAATCTCTGAATCCTCTCTCTGTGGTCCTCCAGATGTCTGCTATTCACAGTGACGACTGCCTCGGTCTCCAATGACGACGAAAACGGCAGCGGTGGCAACGTCCTTAATTCACTTGAGCAGTGGGTCAGCAAGATACTACCCCACTTAACATGGCATCTGGAGGAAACTGAAATGCGTTCTGGCGCGTTCATTAAAAGATGTTTCACAGTCCTTTGGTCCAGTCTGGGATTTTTAGTTCTATGCTGCACTGGTTGGCTGTATCTCTATTGCACAGAGACTCCAACTCCCAAAAGTATTTTCTGCTCCCAACAGCAGCTGACCTGAGTCTGTGTTACGGCTAATCAAAGTTTCCTCTGCTTGTGGTTGCTGAGGGTGGGATTATTCAGAAAGCAACAGTCAATGGGAGTTTGTTCAGTTTTTTTCCAGCTAGCTATCAAGTAGAAACTCTTTGCTGTGCATCTACAGCTAGTGTTTATTTAAAGGGAACCAGCCATTATGTGGGCCTGCTCTTGGGTGTGGTTTGAGGAGTCCTATGGCAAGTGATGTGGGCAGAAAGGAGTGGGGTGTGAGTGGGCAGGTAGAGCGCAAGCAGCTATGGCTGCAGACAGCTTCTGCACCAGTCGGTACTAAATTAATGATGTCAGTGCTGCCTACTGGAGACTACATATGAGTAGGCAGGGGACCAGTCACCTCATGTATGAGTAGCCAGTGTTAGTTACTGGTCACCACAACAGGACACTGCAGTGATCAAGGTTTTTCCTCTGCATGAATAATCCTTGCTGTTTGTTTTTTTTATCTCAGATAAAACCTGTTTTTTATGTCTTAGCGGCAAAGCAGCAGATTTGTTTTAATCACCCTCACTTGCAAATCACTAACGTTCCTTCTCTCCCTCACCACTCTTTTCGGCACAGAAATACATGCTACTCTTCATATGGGGGAACTCATTGCTCGGGACAGCACAGGACCAATCAGCGCTGTCACGTCTATAGCTATAGCTATAGTAGCTCTGTTTGAGCTAGGGCTCCAGGAATACATAGCTTGGTACTTTCCCTCCCTCCTAGTGGCTGATCAGAATGGCAGGGGAGCAAAAGGAAGGTTTTTGCAACCACATGCTGCCGGGAGAGCTAAGTTAAAGGGAACCTGTTGCTTTGACCTGTTTCGGCAAATCGTAAGATCAGTTTAACCAAGTAGTGAAATTCTTTTTAGAGTTATAAATATTCCAATATATATATATTCCAAATATTCCAATAATAATTTGACTGTGAAGAGAAAATTGTGAAGAGGAAAACAGCAGATCATTTGCAGGTGTCTGAACCTTGATTAGATCATTTATACAAAGATAGGTTAATGGTAGGGATGTTCAGATACCAAGTACCATACTTGGTACAACTACAAGTACTGATACTTTTCCAGCTCCAAGACTAGACTAGAGAAAAACTAAAATGTTAGGAGGCAGCTGTCATTTTTAAGGAGCATACGGGGCTCCTGGGATTTGTGCATCCCTGTTTTGATGTAGGATTTGATATATAAAGGGATGCACCGATACCATTTTTTCCAGACCAAGTACTGATACTTGTCCGAGTACTCACAGATACAAGTACTGATACATTTTTGTTTATTGTCATGTGACAGTTTTTTTCTAAAACATTACAGACTAATGATTTCAGGACAGTGGTGGTATTACGAACCTGGTCTGGGAGACTGGATGGTTGAGGAGGCTTCCCTTGCACCTCGTGTAAGCCTTTGAGGATGGTGACAGAGGCCAGGCAGACACCGAGTGGCACGAGTGCCAGTAGTTATGAAACCGTGCAAGTAGAAGGGTAATCCAGAATTCAAAGTCGAGGCAAGCCGAGGTCAAAATCCAGGAGGTCAGTTGCAGTACCGAAGGAAGAGGCAGAAGAATAATCAAAACAGTCCAGGGTCAAAAAGGCAGGTGGCAGTCAAGGCAGGTAGTGGAGGCAGGAACGGGTCAAAATCCAGGCAACGGCAATCTAATATTCAAGACAGGAAACAGGAGACACAACACAGACAGGAGCTGATAAGACAATCCAGCAAGTAAGTGACAGGCTGGCTTGGTTTAAATAGGGAAGTGAACTAATCAATTATGTCACTTCCTGTGCGCCTTTGGCACATTTTTCTTAGAACACGCTCCATCTGCGCATCACTTCCTGTGCGCCATCCTGCGCGTCTTTCTGTGGGAAGTGGTCGTTGTGCGCATCCGCATATTCTTCTGCCTAGCGGTACTTGGCGCATGCGTGGAACCGGCATGGTGCTGACAGGTGGACCGTCAGAGCAAGATCCCAGCTGCAAACGCTGCAACCCTGGTAGTTCTCATGAAAATTACAATTATCGGCACTGGTATTTGAACTGGTATCTGAACTTCCCTGGTTGATGATGCATTGTAGCCAATACACAGGTCATCAGAATGTGGAATATTGGAGGGATCTGCAGTACCCTGTTCATCTTCACATTCTGATGAGACAAGACACTGCACTGATGTTGGATCGGCTGAGTCGAACTCCTTCTGCACTTCGGGTCAGCCGTACCAGCCTGAAGTGAATAGCCGAACAGTGTTCGGCTCACTTCACTTCTGATCGGTCATTCACTCGGCTGCTCTCGGCAGCTTTGTGAATAGACCCCACTGTTAGAAGTCTGTTCAAACTTCTGGAGGTACACCTACACTACACATATGCCATTTGATTGCCTGCCACAAATTGAACATAATCAGGCTTCTATACTACACCACCATTATAGTAAACACATTGTACATCATTCTGGCATGGGATGCTTATATTCAGGCAGCTAAATACCATGTACGGCATGTACGGCAAACTCCGTTCCCCTAGCTGTGGTGAAACTACAAATCATATTATGTATCTGCGTTTGGAAGTTATGTCTGTGGCTGTCAGAGTCTTGCAATGCCTGTTCCCCCACCCCTGCTGTAGGTGATAGCATAAGTTATTTTGTCAGTTCTCCTGTCACTTTACTACAGCTCAAAGACAGTTGAAAGAATCAGCCATACTCAGATTTCCGTTCTGTCTGCCAAGATCCACATACTGCTTTAACTGCAAATAAGCCAAACACAGCTAACAATAGATCCAACAACTAGCTTGCTTTATTATAATTCCATATTTGTGTGTATTTCTATTTTGGATTTCATTATTAATTCATGTTTCTGGGAGCCTGGGATTCAAGATATATGAGAATGTTCCTTGCTGACATACTGTAGGTTTTAAAATGAAGAGGCTCCATGGATGTTACCCTAATCCTTGCTTCACTTCCTAAAGGGTCCCTGAGCTAAAACCATCATGAATAACAGATGATTTGACGTTACAGACTTAAACAGTAGCACGTTTGATACATGTCAGAGACACACCAGGTTGTAAAGCCAGGATTCTGAATTCTAGAGCTTGCACTTTTAGAAACAAAGTCAGGAATGTCACATCCCATCCTAACGGGTGCCTTTAAAGTTGAGTAGTCTTTACCATTAATGGTTACTTGTTTAGGTAACTAACAGCTAAATGCAAATTTAAAAACTGCCACAAGGTGGCGAACCAACCTAAGAATTCAGTTCCTAACAAACTGCATCCTTAAATTAGATAGGCACTAGACAAATAGATTTACCAACTGTCAAGCATCACTGCACTAAGAACCCATTTACATGTATATTTATACATTTATTACACACACTAGGATGCATGTTGGTGCAATGCTGTGCCAATTATTCTTAATGATACCTCAACCCACCTGCCTTGCAGCACACCACAATGTAGGCAATGCACTACTGTGAGTTTTGGCGCACTGGTTTGCAATAAATAGTGCATGCTATTACACACAATTTGGTGGCAAACTTTAACTTGAAATACAGTTTTGATAAGGAGAAAAAAAAGCATCTTCTGGTAACCAATGTGCATTTCAAGAACTTAAACAAACCCTTCATTACTCTGTTCTGGACATACTGATGTTTGTTCAGCAACCCAAATGACTGCTACACTGGGAGGGTCTGCTTTCATTTTGATCACCTGATCAGTCTTAGCGTTATAATAAAAGACATACACTCTCTGCACCCACTTCACATTTTGAAGTATCTCACTAAAACGCACTCCTATTAAAGGGCATGCCCCTAATTTGACTTCAAAGTGTAGTTCCACTTCTGCAGTCAAATTTGAGAAAGCCCCTCTATATGTTATATGTCCTATTCACAGAGCATACCGAAAACATTTGTAAAAATATATTTCTTACCTTTTAGCTATTTCTTTGGTGGAGGCCTTAGTGCTAGTTCCAGGCTACTCTGAGCAGTTTGAGATTAAAACTGTAGTCTCAGACTAAAAGTCAGACAGAGCTTCCTCTCATTAACATATAATGCCTTCAAGACTTTAACCCTTTGTTAGGACAGTGTTCAAACCTAGTTTACAACTGATAATTAAATCTGCCTGCATAACTTTGCACAACCATCTCCATAAGATTAAATAGGGGGGAAGCTAGGTAGGATCTTTCAGCAGGTATAAAGCACTAAGAATGTATGCACATATTTTTTCATTTATCAGTTATGCATTGTAAAAGGGAACATATAACAAGCATAAAATGGGTGTTATCCCAATTTGGCTGCAAAACTGGAAATATACTTTAAGCTCTAGCAGACTTTTGGGGAAAGCTACAAGCCAATAACACAAGCAGGAAATTTCAGGGATGTTTTATGCACTTTGCATAGAATACCCACAGCTGCCTTTATTACAGAAGCAATCTTCCATGACACCAAATTGGAGAGATGTCTTAGACATTAGAAAGCTGTTTTCATATCAAAATATCTATTTCCCTAATATTTGCTGCCAAGTGAGCAGACACCTAAATGAAAACCTTTTTTTATGTGAACAACTAATGCTAGTGATGCAATGCAAGAATAAAGCCACTCTACCTTCTAAGACGCAATATTCCATGGGGACCGTGGTGCTCAGCGTAAATCTCTGCCGGACCCAATCAACAAAGTAATGTGGAAAAGATCTGGCACTCATAGGAATCCTCGTAATGGCCTTTCTTTATTGAAAAGGCATAAACACAGCTACAAAGGGTGCTAAAGCCAGTGATGGGATGCTTCTGTATGTATTGGTCAATTAACCATTTTAAGTTTATGTCAACTGACACTGTTTAATGCTTAACTTCCTTTCCAGTGGCTTTCCAGTTGTTCCTAAACATATGTTACTTTATTGTGTTATAGTTTTGTGAGGCAGGGGGATGCATTAAAAAACATGTGAAAAAAAAGGAGTTGGTATATTGTACCATACAGGACATCTGTTTGCTGAGACATGTGTCTTCTTAATACAAGATTACACATTACCACCAAAAGGATAAGCTAAAGAATATTCAGCCACAGTTTATTATTAAAAATGTGGGTATTTTATGTCCTTGAGTTTAGCTTGCTTTAAAGTGTATGTCTGGACAAACGTTCAAGAATGACACATATATGACATACATGATGCAGTCTTTCAAGAGTCCCCCCTGTAACATAGTTTTAAACTTTATGATTTTAATACCTATTAATCCTGCCAGCAGATCTGGTATTTTCCCGCTTACTGTAAGCTGCCCAGCAAACACAACAGTTACAGTTAAAATAATACTAAACGCTTAAGCTTTTTTTCAATAATGAATCTAGATCAATCAAATATACATTGGAGAGCAAAGTATTTTGTTAAAATGTTGCCCAAGTACTTACAGTCATCATGTTTCCAAACAGCTGACTCCAACTCTATGTTTCCCTGAACTTCCTGTCCAGTACAAGATCACAAGGGAGAGCACATTCTCCAGCACTGCCCATCTCCTAGCAGAAATTGGCTTGCTTTGCCCTGCTGTGTCTGTGTGTTTGTGGAGACACACACAGATTGCTAGCAAACACAAGGGTGGCTCCATAGGACCTTGCAAGGCAAAAGAGCCACCCTAAAACAGGATATCAGGACCAGTGCTTTATATCTGCTAGTGTTCTCTAAAAACCCCCTATAAAATTAGTTTATCATACCCTGAACGTGTATATTGTAATATTATTTTCACAGATTTAGATAATTATTCTAATTCTAACTTAAATTATACATTTACTTTGACTAGTAGGTGAACTGCTTGAGAATCACTGCTTTAACCAGACCATGTCCCATTAGCTCCTCTCTGTCTGTGACTTCACTGGCTCCCAACAGCTCTGATTAGTTTTCTTCGCACAGCACACCACTGCTCCTGACCTTGTTGCTCTCCCGCTCTTCTGATCTAGTGGGCAGGAAGTCTGTCCTGGCAGCAGTCAGTCTGCCTTTCTTTCTTCTCTGTATTTCCTGCTGCACTGTCCAATCAAGCGGCAGAAGACAGAGAGATGAGCGGAAATGTGGCTACCAGGATGCCCGGGCTGTGAGTGTCTGTGTTATTGCAGACACTGACTTGGGCCCTTCCTTAAGCCTTCTGTAGCGCTTTCATCGAGATTACCTCAGGGGTTCGAGATTACTTCAGCTCTATGTCGGAGAATCTCTCTTGATATGCATCTTGCTCTAACACAACAAAAGATCCCGATTGGTACCAGCTCAACTTCACCAAGGCTTATAAACCCTCCTTACCCTCTTGTCTTGAATTGTATTGTGATTGTAATGTCTTCCTTACATTATAAAGCGCTGTGCAAACTGTTGGCGCTATATAAATCTATCTAATATAATAATAAACAGGCCACCTCCCCTAATTCATCCTCTCCGGTCACATAACCTCCCTACTCCCTCTATTGAGGCCTTCTGTTCTTGGACCATACGCTGGTACCACAGCTGCAATATGGGGTGTACATCTTCCAATGGAGTGTGACATTTAGAAGTGATGGGAGTCGGAAGCTCATCAAATCTGTGTTGGTCCACACAAAGAGTTTTTCGTGGATCCTAGGGGCCAGGAGCAAACAATGGCTAGCACGCCAAAAGCTCCCTGGCTGTCTGATGGCTAGGGGGCCAAATAACAGCTAGATCTGTAGGTGTCCAAAGTAAATATACTCCTCTGTTCTGATTACCCAAATCTCTAAATTTTTACATTTTTAAGGGATTTGTCAAAAATATCCGAGTCACTTCCTGCTTTCAGGGGCGATAGGCATCAGTGCCTGCATTTCCGGTAGAGTGCAACCTGCCAAGATGCTGCAAGCAAACACAACGACAGTGGAGAGATGTGCCCTGATTGGTCCGTTTTCAATCGTAAACCCAAGTCTCTGGCTAGGTTAAAATCAAGGTTCTGACGAAGGGGGTGTGTCCCTGAAACGCATTAACCGATCGAGACACAGCAGTGGGGGAAGTCAGGAGGGACTGACGACAGCAGCCTGTCTCACAAAATGGAATCCCCTCTTGAAGTTTTCATTGTGACGGCAGTTTATGCACCTTACTGCGTTCAGTTCAATGTACACTTGTGAGTACATTTTAACCATTTGTTTTTAGTCCATTAGTCCACAATAAATGATTCTTCGCATGGAGGTGGCACTCTGTGTTTGTTCTTTCGTTGTTAAAAGTTTGTTTAAAGGTGAGCTCTGATATTATTTAAAAGAAAGTACCCTTGCTGTGAGGTCCCCACCATGCAAGGGTTAAATGCTCTTGCAGGCTTCCACCATGCTGTTTGACTGGTCCCCACAAGCCTTTTTTCTTTGTTGCCCCGGTCATTGGTCACAATCTGGTGTCAAAGAGTAAAATGCTGGACCAGCATTTGTGAGGATGGCGAGGGCCCACCCACAACCCAGAACGTTGGAAAGATGAGGAGAGCACTGGAAGCTTGCTGGAATGAGGAGTAAGATGAGTGCTACAGTGTATTCCTCTACCCCATAAGGCATGAGTTACCTTTTTACAAAATATTTAACAAGGCTGTGTTTTTATTTTATTTTTTTACATTTTTCTCCTGCTAGTCACATGAAGTGCAGGGTCTGACTTCATAGAGCACCCTCAAAGGGTGTGTCCATAACTCCTGAGATCATGGGAAGTGTGTTAACCACTTGATTGCATTCACAGCCCAGAGGGAGATCAGCAAGGAGCTGAACTCCCTCCCTTCTCCTCCTGACGCCCTCCCGACCCAGGCCGCAGATGGGCCAGCGGATCCCGGAATTGAAGGGTTAGGAGGGGGCGGGCAAAAAAATCACGCCATACAACCGATTGGCGGCTATAGAGCAACCCGCTGATGCGAGTCAGCCGTCCGTGCATTTTTTTTCTACGGGCGGACGGCAACTGGTTAAGGGATGTAGGTTATCAGTTAACCAAGAAAAAGACTCTTGCTCTGGACCACAGAGTGATGACAGACAGCAACAGAGAGAATGTGAGTATTGTACTGAACTGGCCTGGGCTATTTATTAAACAAAATGGAATCTGCATGGGGAAGTCAAAGGGGTTGATTTACTAACCTATAGGTGCCCATACACTGCACGATTATCCTACGATAATCGTATGCGATCGGTTTTTCGTACGATAATCGAGCAGTGTGAACGGAGACGTGCGACCGTTTCTACTGTACGGTCGCACGTCTTCTGTCGAACCAGCATGTTCGAAAACCAGCCGGGAATCGTACGATTCTCGGCTGGTTAGAACGGTGCTCGGAAGACAAATGCCGAGCGGGCCGGTGTGCGCACGCGCACACTGCCCGTTCAGCATTGCGGTCATCGGAAGCCCGCCCCTCAGGGGGGCGGGCTTGCGATGATCGAGAGTGCGATCTGCCTGTCCAAGATAGGCAGATCGTACGTTTTTTTAATCCCTGTACAACCATCGCAAGACTAAAGTCTTGCGATGGTTGTAGAGTGTATGGCCACCTTTATAAACACACCACGAACATGTTTACACCTCTGTAGTGTGCTCCCTCCCAGCATGATCTATTGGTGGAATCTAGACACCTTTGTAGTGTGTACACACCCAGCAGGTGTGTTGTGCAAAGCCCTGCCCTGAATTGCAAGGTGATGTTGTGTAAATTAGCTCTACATTGTGTTGCTTGCGTTGATGAATGCAGGAATGTAAATGCATGAGCTAACCATTTTTGTCTAAACTGTGAAGCAGCATTATATATGCATCATGTGCATGATTTTTCCATATATGGCATTAGTGGAAATATGCTTTTAGAGACTTTTTGGTTGATAAATACGCTTTGCTGTGTAAAAATCACACGCACCTGGTGCGTGCGTGTGTTTAGGTTAGTAAATCACCCCCAAAGACTCACTTCAAAGGCTAGTACAAAAGACGAGGTTAAAACATATCTAAACCACAAATGTAATATATTGTAGCTTACCACGCCTTAGATGTAGTAGCTGCATTAAGGTCCCCACACACCTTACGATAATCGTACGATAATCGCGGAAAATCGTACGATTATCGTAAGGTGTGTGGAAGCCGTGCGACCTCTACTACTGTAAGGTCGCACGACTTTAAACTTACGGACATGTTCGAAAACCCGCCGAGCATCGTACGATGTTCGGGGGGTTTGTGGCATGTCCGTACTATAACAGCCGTACGGGCCGGTGTGCGCAAGCGCACACTGCCCGTTCGGCATTGCGGTCATCGGAAGCCCGCCCCTCAGGGGGCGTGGTTTGCGATCATCGCAAGTACGATCTGCCTATGCAAGTAGGCAGATCGTACTTTTTTTAAGTACCTTATAACCATCGCAAGACAAAAGTCTTGCGATGGTTGTAAGGTGTGTGCCCAGCCTTAGTTTTATTTTTTCAGGCTTTGTTTCCTTTAATTTCACCTGATAATTCTGCAAATAATCACACTTCCTGTGGGTGGAGTATTACATATTCAGAACAAGTAGTAAAAGGACATTAAACAAGCTCTCATTGATATCTGTATCGACAAGAATTGTAAAGAAATTAATTTCCAAAGTCCGCAACACAACAATAGACATGTGCACTGGCAAAAAAATTGTTTCATTTTGATTAAGATTTTGCGTTAGTTCGTTTTTCAGGATTCGGGTCCAAAATTCAATTTGTTTCGGGATTCGGATAAGATTCGTTAGCGGTAGTCTGGATGAAATTTCGTTTGTTGGCCGAAAAAAAATTTTTTGTCTGCAGAAGAGGAAAAAAAAAAAGCGTGAGGTCCCCCCCCCCCAATTCATACCAGACCCTTTAGGTCTGGCAGGAATGTTAGGAGGGACCCCCAAGTTAAAACAGAAAAGTTTTGGGGTTCCAGCCCCCAAAAATGGGGGAAAAAAACGTGGGGTTCCCCCTAACATTCTTACCAGACCCTTGATCAGAGCACTGGTCCGGCAGGGCAGAAAAGGGGGGGGCGATCGAGCGCCCCCCCTCCCTGCACCTTACCAGGCCACGTGCCCTCGGCATTGGGAGGGTGTCCCCATGCCGATGGGGACAAGGGCCTCTTCCCCACAACCCTGACCCGGTGGGGGTCTGTGGGCAAGGGGGCTTATTTGCATCGGGGTACCCCTTTAATTAAGGGAGCACCAAGATGCCGCCCCTCCCCCCCGTGAATGAGTAAGGGGTACTTGTACCCCTACCCATTCACTAAGGGGTTAAATAAAATAGTTGTTAAAAACTCCAGAAGTTTGATAAAATCCTTTAATTGAAAAAAAAAACAAAGAGACAATTTTTGACTATTCCTTTAATTAAAAAAAATGGTTCCATTGATGTAATCCAGCGTCAATCACGACGCCCGCCGACCCGTCGCTGTAAAAAAAAGTCCTGCCGCACGACGACCATCCGAACCTGACGAAAACTTGCCACAAAATGACATTCCTGCTCGAAAGTAAACAGATGGGCGGAGCAATCCATGACGTCACGGCTCGCTCCGCCCATTTGCCATTCTCAGCTGTAAATACTACATAGCATTCGGGAACTCCCGAATGCCATTCGGGTCTGTGAGGCATTCGGGAGTTTACAAATAGCATTCGGGAGTTCCCGAATTCTATGTAGTATTTGACAGCTGAGAATGTCAAATGGGCGGAGTGAGCCGTGACGTCACATCCGCCCATCTGTTTACTTTCGAGCAGGAATTTCATTTGGCTGCGAGTTTTCGTCGGGTTCGGACGATCATTGTGCGGCGGGACTTTTTTTTTGTGGCAGGTTGGTGGGCGTCGTGCATCGTGATTGACGCTGCCAGCCTTCTAATGTAACAAACCAGCAGGTGTTTCTATGCCATATTCCACTTGTTGCACATGTGAATGTGTGAAAAGCTCATGTGGCACTTCCAGTGCCATTATTATTAATGGCACCCTAAACTTGGCAAGCAAGAAACACGTTTTTGTTCGCACAAAAAATGTGGTCCAAAAAACTTGCGGGTCAAACAGCTGCATGAGCTTATTTGCTGCCCTATGCAGTCGTGCTACAAATACACAAAAATTATACAAACATTCACATTAAAAGCAGCTATGGAAGTCAGGGATGGCTAGTTTTTAAGATCTTCTATTGTATGTTAAGAATATCTGACTATAGTCTGTGCACAGGCACACTTTAAGGGTTTAGGTAAGGATTTAGCTTTAAAGGGACAGGTTCATTTAAAAAAAATTATTTTCCAAGTTTGCTTAAATTCTAGGGCTCATTTACGGCAGACTGTCTGCGGGCACCCAGACCCACATGGATGTGCAGGTTCAGGTGTGCGTGTGACCGCATGTAATTGTGTGCAGCCGCGTCCTCCCATAGGGAAGCTCAGGCTGCTATGCACAATTACACGCACCACCTGTCCCTTCTGGGATCAGGTAATTTTATGGGAGTGCACATCTGTCTGAATGAGCTTTTATGGAGTTTAAATGCCAGACCTAATAGCAATGGGCTCCTGGCACAAAAAAAATCTGAAAATGTGATCCTTTTTTAACATAATCATAATAAAATCTGTGCTGCTTGAAAACCATGGGTTACCATTACTAACCTGTACGAAGTCTGGAATAAATGGCTCTATAATATTAGGCTATATTTGCACTTTACACCAGCGCTTCAGATGTGTATTTGGATGTTAGGGGCATAAAGGAATTATTTGCATGCCTCTGCTCACTGTTCTGAAAAGAGCAATAAACCTCTTATTTTTGGGATCTGTGTTTGAATGAAACTTGAATACTTTCTCTATTAAGAAGGCTTTACTGTGCTGCTCACTGATTAGAGTTGATGGCCTGTTGATTCCTATAGTTCCTTTTCATCATAATATGTATGGTTATACTGTTGCGTTGGGTCCCAAGCCCTACTCCATGGAAGCCATGGTTTCTATATACTGCACTGATTGTCAAAAAGCCTAAAAGAGCTGTATGCAGTTTGGAATAAATTACTATAATATTAAGATGTATTTGCACTATACGTCAGCAGCTCTGGATGTGCATTTGGCTATTTGGGGCTTAAAGCAATGATTTGCATGGCTCTGCCCACTATGCTGAAATGAGGAATAATCCTCTTATTTTTGGGATAGCTTCTGTTTTAAGAAGGCTTTACTGTGCTACACACTGATTGTAGTTGAGAGCTTTTCGATTATTTTAGTCCCATCCCAGCATAACCTGTAGAGTTTAACCTTTGTTTCTGAAATTGCCAGTCGCCTTTATGTCATGCAAATAACTTGCCTTGAATATTCTGAGTCACTAAGCTATGATCCAGATCAAGTGTTTCCGATTTTACTTGCTGCATGCTTATTTCTTGGTCAATGACAAATGACACACATTTTTTAAAAAGATTATTCATCTAACTTGTTATTTAAAATAGATCAGCCAAAAGTAAAGAGACACAGAATACAAATAAAACCAAATAGTTTATTTTGCATGAAATAATCTACACATTGTGCATACATAAAAATTTACAAAACCAAAATAGAAAAGTGTTAAAATGTGTACAAACATTGCTCAAAAATGATGCTCTTGGAAAACATTTTCTTTTAGAATTTATCTAACAGACGATAAGCCAGAAAGTTAAAAACAAACTTTTAATACCAAAAGACCATCAAAGCTAGTAAAAATTAGTCTGGCTCCTATTTGAAAACACTAAGAATACAAAAAGATCAGAGAAAGTTTATGAGTGATCCTGTAACTCAGGATGACGGATTAAAATACTGTAGATTTCTCCTAAGTGTAGTTTTTAACAAAACATTACTTTAGATCAACAAAAGTACAGTAAATCAGCAATTTTAGTTGAGCCACCTGGGACAGAATGTCATTATAATTGGGGGTAGTCAGCTACTGGTCACAATTTTAAAATTTTTAGAGATGTGGCATTACAACGTTTTTGCGGTACCAAGTTCCATAAACGTTCAGGATATGTACACACTGGCATTAATTTTGTTGAGTTCTCCATGTGGACACTACACTACATGGCCCATGGATGCTCCTATAGAGATTGGTGTTCTTTATGGTCACATAAGTAGATCAAAGTAGCACTCATTTAATGTAAAAACGAGTAAATACACCAGTTTGTACACACATTTGTAACCAGAGACCTCAGTCCTTTATCACATTGGCAATTCTAACTGAGGTGCAGCTGCCACTCTATCTAATGTAAGTAGTTCCCTTAGTGGCCAAAACACTGAAGAATCCTGATCGCAGGTGAGTGACCAGCAACAGAACAACATCTCACTGGCTTGGCTAGTGATGGAGCAGACAAAATCAAACAGCGCGCCAGCAGATTTTGGTTCAAGAGAGTGTTAATCAATGATGTTCAGGACTGCAGGGTGATAAGGTGGCAGCTCTCACCAGGTTCAGAACAACCTCAGCACTGCAAGACAAGACACAGAGAGCGCCTCCATCGCATAAAAACTTTTAATAAACTTTTTAATAATTCGTCCTTTGTGAGTACCTATATACCATTTTTTATTCGTTTATTAAAAAGTTTTTATGCGATGGAGGCGCTCTCTGTGTCTTGTCTTGTAAGACCAACAGAGTTTGAACGATGGAGTGCTTGGCCATTCCTTTTTATTGCCACATCAACATGCATGCCACCTCAAAATAAACAAACCTGACCATCAACACACAATAAAAAGACCTGCATTAAGTGGCACTACCCTCAATATACATTAATATACTAATAACCTATTTAAAAACAAGCCATGACTTGTAGCCATAATCCTGAAGGCCAGACACAGTGTACATGCTGTAATAACGACGGGTAACCTATAAAAAGCTATGGATGATGGTGTGTGCAAAATAATGGTCATCAGAAGACTATAAATTCTTCTGCAAAATTGCACAATTGTTGATCCATACAACAGGGTATACGATTGGTCATATTAAACATGAGGATGCATTTAACTTCACAATTGGTGGATCATATGCATATTGCATTAAGGGTAAAGGTGTATGGGATCTGATGTAAAGGTAGAATGCACTTACATTTTTATTCAACTACAAAGCTGTGGATTGCATTTTTTAAGTTATGCTATGTCCTATATTGACGCTGTTGTAAAGAACATCCCCTGCGCAGACATTAGCTGTCAAATGAAATTGCTGACAATGCAAATATAAATGCCAATCCACAGAGATACCACACTACTCTTTCTAATGGCAATAAACAGCCACCCAACTGTCAACCGTGAAAAAAGGCACATATGGGGCTCACAAGTGAAACTGTCAATGTTTCATGATACTCCCATTATTATGTGTGTTTTCAACAGACAGAAAATGTCCACCAAACATTACAGAGTTCACTGAGTCAGTAAAATTTGTGTGGGTATTTTCTGTCTGTTGGAAACACACATACTAATGGAAGTATTGTATCACAGTGATGCTTGGTAGACATTTGCTCTATATTGGAAACACACATACTGGTGGGAGTAGTCATGTGATGCATGTATGAATACCTTGTAATATAGCATATACACCATAACAGGCCTTCAGGATTAGTGGTTTTATGCAATTGTATTGCTAAAGTCTATGACTTTATGGTTACAAATCATGGGTTGTTTCTGTCTGTGTTATTGGTATACTGATAAATATTGAGAGTAGAGCCTAGGTCTTTTTTGGTGCAAGTGTCTGTTGGGTGTTAATTTGATCAACGGTGCTTCCCAATCAATGGCAAATTGAGCACCTAGCAACAAAATTATTGTGGCTCTTTGAAAATGAGTGGGCCTGTTCAACATAACATGCATTGATCAAGGCAATGCACTTGATTGAACTGCACTCAAGCGTGAAGAAACCTTCAGCAATGTTGTCATCAAAACAGAATTGCTACTGTGATATAGTCCTCAGTGTTATACGCTGCCAAATTCGGAACTTGCATACCCCAGTGTTAGTCTCTACATAGTCTTATAATATAACCCGAGGTACCAAAAAATGAGTTGGTCTTTACTAACCACCAATTCTTAGTGAATGCGGATAACTGAGAGCAAGACAGGATTTCCCATCTATTGCGTCTCTTGCCATCAAAGAACCTATCTATGTCTTAGTAACCTTAAAAATGTTACTGTGCCAGGATATGGGTTTATATATAGCAAATAATCCTTACAGGTAATTTTTCTAAAATTCAGTAATGATTGTAAAAGCAATTATAGTTCCCTACTGAATAGTGAACTTCAAAAAACAGATAAGGGTGGCTAGGAATAGTGAAACTTTATTAGATCCCTAGAAAAGTCTCCTCCTGGCTGGATCCAATCTAAAAAAAACATGTGTCTCTTCACAACAAAATTATCTAACACTTGTCCACAAGAGTATTGAGATCCTTAGAAATTATGTGTGACAACACTGAACCACAGGGTTTTGCTTAATAGTAACTCTAGGCATGTGTCTAGAATTTACAAAAGTGAGAGAAATTGCACAGTTCAGTGTCATTCATTTGATTATACCATACTGGTACACATTAAAACTAGGTTTAAAGGAAACCAGTGCCAAAAGGAAAAAAAACAGGCTACCAATGCTAACCTCCTTTGAAAATGCTATTTGCTTGGCTGCCCCTGACCTCAATTGTTTCTGATGTACTGACCGTAAACAAGCGAGCAGCCAGTAAAGTCAGAACTCTTGATGTGCCATTTTTTTTTAAGGCCAGTCACTAACAAATGACGGAAGCCATTAAATAAGCATGACAGTATTTTCAGAAGAAGTCAGCCATAATGATCTACATTACAGGTTACCTTTAAGTGCATCCAAGTACTTCAACAACAACAAACAGTATATATTATGTATTAAGTGGGTGCACAGTGTACCACTGCCTAAAAATGGCAGGTGAGGCAGCTCAGATACTCAGCAGTGTATTGTATCATGTCACAGCAACAAGTGCCATATAAAACTGTGCCCATGTGGTCACTTGACTCAAGTTCTTAAAAAAAAAAGAGACCTCTATTCATTTATATTACAGTCCTTCCAATGCAGATTTTGCTATCTAAGACATTAATACATCACAGAAGAGGCTCAGAACATACTATACATACAGTAGTGTGGTCCTTTGCCCACATATTCTCATCCATTTAGTAATTCAAACACTATATTCTATCATGCGTTATTCGCCAAAGTGAGTGTCTACAGCTGAATATGCAGTCAGACTAACTTTATTGCAAGCTAATTTTAATGCAAATACATTCTAACATAATATGGTTCTGAAATGAAAGAGAAGCTGCAGACAAATTCATTAATACAGATGCTGAACAGCTCCTGGGTAGACAATAAACAACTTTCTATACAAGAACCATCTCTTTTGACAATATCTCATTTCTAATTAGGAGTTTGCTAATTAGACTGTGCAAAATAACAAAAAAAAACATGGATGCAGGTGTGGCACTTAAAAAGCATTATGTTCATCTGTGACCACACACCATTAGTTTTAAACGATTCTGAATTTTTAATCAACAAAACCTTTAAATAATAACTAGTTTTTTTTCAAGCGACATTTCTCTAAAAAACCCACTACATAACAAAAAAATATGCAAGTGTCCATATGTGTCCTCCAGATGAGCCATGTTGAGTAAAAAAAGGCTGTGTTTAATTACGAGCCACATAGACATTGGATCAATAAGGGTATTTCAGCTCCAGAACATCAAGGTCACCCATTCTGGAAGAGGTTTTGATGTATTTATAAGTACAAAAGAAACTCACAGCTTCTTAAAAACATGGTAACGTATGGCACAATATGGATCGATGAGAGCAGCTCCTTCAAGTCCATAGTATAATATTGATTTTTTTTTTTACTAACTAGCACATTCGCAAGATTTCTCCACTTGTTACAGAGCTCACCCTATTCTGACAAAACAGAAATAAATACTCAATGGCTTAGACATTTCTATGTCTACTAGTCAGTTAAAGTTTAGAGACCTGTGCCTTGCAATGGTCTACGAGATGTCTTCTTCAAGTATTGTTGCTGACATGACAACAGTAGCAGATTATTGCACATTATTTCCAAGACAAAGAGACCATTCCTTATGTAATATGATCATTGGCAGGGCAGTGTAAAGAGCTAAATCCAGGCAAAGTGACTTTCCCTTTTCGAAGAAGATTCTCTTCTGTTCCCCTATTAATCCTCTGAATAAGCATTTTTTCATACAGAAGGGGATGGTATGCCCCCAGGGTACATGCTGCATCATAATATTGTTCATGGTAATGGCAGAGGTCAGTCTGTCGGTAAGAAGGGATGTACTCATACACATGGACTTCCCTGCATAAGGACATCATAATGAGGATACCTGAGAAACACAGAAAGAAGCCAATTATTAATATATTATGTTGTAACACAATTTTTCAGAGAATTAGGAATACAGTTGATAAAAAACTGATACCTTATTTTTATCTAGCATGTGAATAAATATATTTAGAAATGTAAGCAAATATCCAAATCATAAAAACTATTCAAGAGATTCTGTCATTTTGTCAATTCAAGGACATGTTCTCTTGAAAAAGCAACCCTCAACCCACTGATATTCACCTTCACCATGCCTCCTGCTACTCTGTTTGTCAGTCAGAAATGGGATCACCCTAGGACTGGGGTTCCTACATAGACCAGATCAAAGGTATCCTGTACAGTCCCCAACAGATGACAAAGGTGCATCGGTGTATGCATCTTTGGCTTCTGAGCTCATCCATGTTTTTTGATGATGCAATTACAAACAGAAGCTGAGTTCATGGATAGTAGAGGACACAAATGCTTAGAAAAGGCCTGGTCCATGTTTGCACTGACATGTGCATATATCAACTTAAGGGACAAAATGTTCACTTGCTGCATAATATATCTCACCCACTTCCAGGTGCCATTGTAATGAGATAATCAATGTTATTCACTTCACCTCACAGGGGCCATAATACCGTGTTTCCCCGAAAATAAGACAGTGTCTTATATTTTTTTTTCTACGAAAAAAGACACTAGGTCTTATTTTCGGGGGATGTCTTACCTGGCTGCAGCTGTCCGCTCTGCCGTCCAGGGAGCCAGGCGTGCGTGCGTGTGGGCGGGAGGGAGCTGCGGCTAGCGCTATCTTCAGGGATGTCTGTAATATGAGATCTACCACCGAACTAGGTCTTATTTTCGGGGTAGGTCTTATATTACAGAAATCCCTGAAGATAGTGCTAGGTCTTATTTTCGGGGTAGATCTTACTTTCGGGAAAACACGGTATTATGGCTGATCGGTGTATATGGGAATGAGGTCTAATGACTATGATGATTGAGCTACAAAACAGAACCCAGTACAAGCTATTAAATAGGTTTAGGACAATGTTAACAAAATAAACAATTTTTCTTATATATTATTTACTGTTTTTTTTTACACGTAACCTCCATTTGTTCTTTGTAAATCCTTCTATTTTAAAAACAAATTGTCCTAAATTAATGGTGGCACTACATAGGGCAAACCATTTTGGAATAGGGGTACCAAACTGATCTTTGTGGCAGATGGTAGCCAACAACTGAAACAGAATATTGAAATGCCAGAAGAACCAGGATAAACCTGTTAACTCCGTCACAAAGACTAGAGGCCACCACCTAAAATTGGTGGAAAAGAAATTCCAGCACAAGGGGTAAAGGGGGTTCTTCAGTTAGAGCGGTTAGGGTCTGGAACTTGCTGCCAGAGGCAGTGATCTCAGCTAAGAATGTGGAATCATTCAAGAAGCTTTTGGACGATTTCCTGAGAAACCATAAAATACCTTATATATGTGTGTATGTGCGTGTGTATATACATACGCACACATCAGCAATAGGTTGGACTTATGTCTTTATTCAACCTCAAATACTATGTAACTATGTAAACCTTTCATGCTGTGACATAAACCTAGTACATTGTGTAGAATATTTTAGTGAGAGAATTGTCCAATGAAGGGGTTGTAAAGTGTGTGCATGAAACCATCTAACTTTTTTCTTGCTTGGTGGTCTGTACAGTTGAAAAGTAGTCCTGTGAATAAAGCGGCATGCATCCTACCCCCTATAGTGCATGCTAGCATTAGTTTGTACTAAAATAATCATAAGAGATAGACCTTGTATGCAAGAGTAACATCATGTGGGTGTATGTATGTCCAAATATAGTTCCACGTTTTTTCTGTTTCCATTTATTACTGCACTATTTCTAAGAGACACTCAGCCACTCTGTCCCCATTCCTGGGCTGACAGCCACTCACTGACACTTGCCCACTTTCCACACTGCTAAGTCACTTGCCCAAGTTGCATCTTTCACACTGGAATGGTAAGCATGCATCTCTTCAGACTGATAATCATCCTTTTACTCCTCTGTCCAGCTGCCCATGTCAACCTACAAAAACAGAAAATCCCCTAGACTAATTTGAGCTGACACCACTTCCCAAGACTAAGTGATACCCATCAGAAATACCTATATGCATTGCATAACTTCTCTTCATCACTACAAGCCCCAACACCTCTTCCAGGCCATTGCTGTCCATACCCAACATGGCAGGAACATTGCAACACATACCCTACTTTTTACAATGTATAGCCAGTTTGCAACACTTTTACTATGTATTTAAGTATGACAAATATAGCCCTGTAAAAATGTTGTGATATTTCAGCTAAAGAAATTGACTTTAAAAGCCTTGTAGCAACTGCAGTATGAATAGGGGACAAATCTCCCTACAGGCAGTCTTCTTTCTAAAACAAATTATTTCTTGTTTTAAATAGCAGACTTTAATGATTGCATGCATACATGTTCAATGGCTGCAATCTTACTTTATTCATTATTTAAACGCAATAAATAGTGGGTAATGTGTTATCTTGCTCTGCATGCCATAATGAGCAACTGGAGAGCACTAAAGGTCATCAGGAACTTTCTATTTAATGAAAAGCGTTTGAGATCTAATGTATTCAGGAAGCAAACTGAGTAAAGAGAAGCAATAAAAATCTACTGAAGTACAAGGGCAACTGAAAAAACATTGTTCATTGCAGAAGAAGGAAAAATGTTGGAATAGTAACATAGATACAGCATCTGTCTTAGATTGTAGCATTGTATGTGACAACTGGAGAGCCACTGTAGTGTTGCACGAGCATATTCTAAACTGTTTCAACATATAATGCACACTTGTATGTTTCATGTAATCATTTAGTAAAGTTGTTTACGGAGAGTGCTGATATTTGAATACCCAATGTACAGTATATTACATTATTGGTACTGACTGCTAGTACATTTTAGTGCTTTTCAGGAGTTTCTTTAGTGTTGGGGTAGGGTAAACTGAACTTTGGCACTGAATGCTTGTGTAGCATTATTCTGAAATTGGCACACTGTGTCACTAATTTCTATCAAAAAGCTGCAATGTTGCCACAGAGAACTTACTTTTGTTCTGCTGACAAGCCCTCCTCCTGTGCCTTCTGTGAACTGGCAGACTGGTCAGCAAGCTGCGTCACTGAAAGTCATTAAGTCAAGGAACTTAGCTGCAGACGACGCTTGTCATGGAGATCTGGGTTTTAGTATTTGCTTATCTGTGCCCAAGCCAGATAAATAATAGGTTTACACTGCTTTTTCCAAGAGTGCTGAGATAGGGTACTGTGTGGGTTACTTTGTATACTGACTTTATTAAAGTTAGTGGCAGCCCATGAAGCATTTCTTGTGATTTATTCTTTCTGTTTCTTTATGTCTGATTTCATACATATTGTAGCCTCTCTTTATGCAGCATTATTTGAACATAACCACTGCAAAGCAGCGTGGAAGGACACATTTGGGTATCTATTTTATTTATGTAGATCTATTCAAACTACCCTAAACGACGGAATATTTTTTTTAGTGGAAAAAAATCTATAACTAGACCAAAAAGTGTTTGCAAAACCTTGATAATAAAAATTCCCTAAATGCATTCATCTGCCTATAGTAACTCTTAGAATGGATCTTTTTGTATGCACGTGTGATAATTATGAGCAACTACTTTGTGATCCTACTGGATCCCTTGTCTTGCTTCAACATTCTGACCTAGCCAAGAACTGAAGCAGATCCATGCTGGCGTTGTCAGTTTGCATCCCTCAGCTACTAATCAGGGTGCTGTGCCAATGTATAGTGTGCCTGTAGCCCAGAAGGTAGCCTGAGTGGCACACCGTCCCACCCAGCCCTGTCTGTTATAATAGACAGCAATACCTAGCAAAAGCCATGCTGCCATAACCAACAGCCTGTAGGAACACAGCATGGACTACGCTGTAAAACCCAATGTTGGTAGATTGAGATGTTTCCTGCCGACTTATATGTCAGGACCCTTCCCTCCTTTGGACAATGCTGCCACCTCACCTGAACTCATTAAAAGGCGGAAACGAGAGCCTATGTGGTCATGGAATGAAGAGAACATTTATAGGAAACTGAAGCTTTATTTTTAGGAATGGAACTTCGTAAATGTTTAAGTTGTTTAATTGTTAAGTTGTCTGGGGTGCTACAAGTGACTTCTTAAGTATTAACAAGTCATATTCACTCTTGGTTAAAATAACCTTTTTTGTTTGTGCTTGCTGCATGACTGTGCCAGGTAAGTGACTCAAAAGGTATTGAAGAGAGAGCATGATGGCCTAGCAGCTAGCATTTTCACAAAGTTAGCAACACAGATTATGTATTTCCTATGGCAGGATTCCTTTAGCTATTCAGTATACTGTACCTTCTGCCTCGGGCTGGGGGACTGGGAGGGTGTATCTATCATATTTTTGCACTGTGCCTTTTTCAAGTTGACACTTCTTTTTTTAACGTTAACTTTCTGGTAAAATATAGTTGTTACCTTAAGGGTAATGGTAATGGTGGGCAGGTTTAATAATTCAGCCACATACAATTTGTATGTTAACAATGTTTTATTTCTTTCTTTCCACAGTTCTACAAATGTTTTCTTTTGCTTTTCCATTGCCATCCTTCATCACCTAATGATGGAAAGTCCCTGTGCCAATCAAATCTAACAGTAATTCAGTTAAACCAAAGACTAAACGGCACTGTGATTGAAACAAAACAAACTCAAATACCAGGCACTGCAGAGAAGGTTCCATTTCTAGCAAGCAAAGACAAAGAGAACATATCTGACCCAATGCCACACATCTCAAAATAAAAATCTGTTTTGTGAATCCCATGATGTAAATTAGAACAGTATTTCATCTTAACCAAAGAACTGAATGCTGTATGTGGTGATGATGTACAGCTAAATGATACACAAATGGGAGATTGGTCTATGATGCATGAGCACAAATTGCTGAACCTTCTTCTAAAAGCTGATATCAAAGTATAATCACATATCAGTCTATTGACAGGACCAGTGATGATGATGTCTTTCCAATTCCCCATTAAAGGTGGCTGTTCATAAAGAGACCCACTTTGAGATCCATGCTCCTCCCCACTGAAGAGAAGATGTTTTAGCAGCAGTAAAGTCAGTTAAAACTGAGCTTAACGGCTAAGTATTAACAACAGGCTTGTTATATTGGTATGGAGGATGCAATACTAGATTTTACTGCAGGACAAGCTGTAAAACTTTGGCTTTCCTTTGAGATACTATTTTTCTAAGCAAACTACATTTGTGAAGAAACTAGGGAAGGTGTGACAACAGCTTCAATGAAGCCCCTGACATGTTTGCTGGTGCAATGCATACAATATGTGTTTTTGGGTTGAGAGATAATAGACTTTTACATAGGTAGCCATATTTTGTGTTGTGAATGTGACTTTTAAGGTACCACGATGGTGTTAGGCCCCGTTCACATTGAGCGGTTCGCAAATCACGCGTTTGTCGCGCGATTTGCATTTTGCGCGATATCGCGCAAATGCTTGCATTGAGCAAGCTTGAATCGCGGCTAAATCCGCTCCAAAAAGGGTCCTGCTGTAGCGACGCACGACCCGCGACAGCAGGACCCTTTGCCCCATTGAGAAGCATTGGAGAGCGATATCGCGTGGTAAATTGCCGCGATATCGCGGGAATTACCGCACGATAAATCGCTCAATGTGAACGGGGCATTATACTACAGTCACTATCTTACTTTCTCTATTCAGTTTATTCAAGTATTGCAAGCTGAAAAAACTAAGCACAAAGTTCGGTACACATAGCAGGCAATTAAAATACAAACTGTATTGGTATAACTTTAATCAAAAGAATGCTGGCTGGTTGCTATGGTTTAATTCACCATTACATTATTTATTTAATACATCTGTATGTTTCGATTGTTGTTATATTGTAATTTGTTTTTTTTTTATAAAAAGAAGGCAGCAGCTACATAGGGTGTAAAGCATGGTTAATTAAAATATATATTGAAATTATTTTCAACACAGGAAAGTGAATGCAGCTTTATCCACTCACTTGTTATCTCTCGACTATTGCAACTCAATCCTCATTGGCCAACCTCTACACAGGCTATCCCCCTTCACTCTATCATGAATGCTGCTGCTGCTAGACTCATCCACCTAACCAACCGCTCAGTGTCTGCAACTCCCCTCTGCCAATCCCTCCACTGGTTTCCAGTCGCCCAAAGGATAGCATTCAAAATATTAAAAACCACCGACAAAGCCCTCCACAACTCTGCCCCTGGCTATAACTCCAACCTTCTCTCAAATTATCACCCTAACCACTCCCTCCTCTCTCTCAAAGACCTTCTGTTCCCTAGCTACCTTATCGACTCCTCCCATGCTCGCCTCCAGGACTTCTCTAGAGTCTCTCCCATCCTCTGAAATGCCTTACCCCAACCCGTCCGTCTATACCTACTCTGACTGCCTTTAGGCAATCAAAAAAGACACATCTCCACAGGGAAGCCTATCCCGCCTCAAACTAACCACTGAACTATCACTTTCTCAAACAATTCATCCCCACACAGCCACCACCTCTTGTATTTCTTGCCCCTCCCTTTTAGTTTGTAAGCTCTTACGGGCAGGGCCCTCCTTACCATCTTGTCTTGAAAAGTATTGTAATTTCTTCCTTATATTGTAAAGCACTGCGCAAACTGTTGATGTTAAATAAATCTTGTATAATAATAACAATAATAATAATAATGTCACTTTAAATAGACATTGCCATTAGATATTATTTAGCGGAGATACTCTTGTTAAGTTTACTTAAGAAAAAAACATTTATGTGATTTTCACATTATTTTTATTGTGACATATTAACCAATTGATGACTGGGGTGTTTACACCCCCTTCCTGGCCAGGCCATTTTTCAGTATTCAGCGCTGCAGTACTTTGACTGACACTTTTTCAGTCAAGCATATCATTTTTTAGGGAAAGACAGAGCTTTCTTTTGGTGGTATTTAATCACCACTGGGCTTTTATTTTTTTCTATACAATAAAAAAAGTACCAACAATTTTGAAAGAAAAACTGTTTTCCCTATGCTATATTATGAAACATTTATTACCCAATGTTTGGTAAAATATAAAAGGTGGGGGCGGGGGACTTTAAAATGTTTTGGTATTTTAAAAAAAATTCTTTATATGTGACTTTAATTTTTTTAAACTTTTTTTTTTACACTTAACTTTATTGCTAACACAGAGCAATAACAAGCCCCCTATGTGATGACCAATTTACAGTGACAGATCCTCTTTATGGAGACATTAGGGGTCTTCAAGACCCCTAATGTCACCCCTAGGGACCCCAAAGAAGCTGATGAAGCAGAGATCTGCTTCACCAGCTTCTGTAGCCAGAAAGTGATAGCTAAATGTGGAAGTGATGTACTATACATCACTTCCCACATTCAGAGAATGGGGAGGAGATTATAGGGAGATCGTCTACAGCCACCAGAATGCTTTTTTCCCGTTTTTGTCCGTACGCTGGGCGGCTCGCACGAGGGGGGGCCGGAAGAACGTTTTAAAACAGCCACCCGCATCTAGAAGGCAGGCAGCAATTGGTTAATGAAGTACCATATTTATTGTACTTGTTTGCAGGTACTGCCTCCACCTGCAGGTACAGATCAACTGATGTAGAGAATATCAATGACATCATTAGTTTTGCAAGATGTGACCCTGTCACGTCTTGCAAAACATCCAGCTAGCTTCAATAGAAGCCGAATACTTACTTCTCTGCAGGATGGCGTGTAAAATCTTTGTTGTCTTTATGAGCCCTGGGTGTTGTGGTTCATCCTGCCGGAAGCTATGCCACTACATATTATTGACTTAAAGGCAGCAGCAGGAAGCAGGTAGTACTGATGGGGACACAAAAGATCAACACTTGTAGCAGATTGTGGGGTAAAATTCCTGTTCCCTGGAGCAGTGTGTGGTAATTTTGGCTGCTTTAAAGGCCCAGCAGCTACAACATCGGTCTATGGGCACTGTGCATCTTGTGGTAAAAGTAACAATACCCTTACTCAGAAATTAAACTAAGGTGGAGGATGGAATGTTAGGATGGGAATATAAAACATGTTTGATTCCATTTGAGCCATCAAAAATAAGCAAAAACAAATATCACACACTACTGCTGTAGTTTCCACTACTGGCTATAACTGCACCTGTTCACACTAGTGACTGCTGAATTATTATGATTGGCTGCTATCACATCTGTTAATTGGTCAGTGCCAGATCTGTGAGCAGTGAAACAAAACCAAACTTGATTTTGTAGCCAATATTTACTTAAAAATTAAAAAGAAGCACTAGTTAGTAATCAAAGAGGATTCATGGTCGATTACATGCAATTATTGTTTGCATGGCTGCAACCTGCCTGTGTAGTTTGGGCAATATCCTCCACCTAAAACCAAGTAACTTGTCCTTTCCAGACAGAACTCTACTACTTACTCTTACATCTGAATTGGTAACAAAACACATATCCCAAGTAACGTCAGCAAAAACACACCCCTCTGTGAAAAAAAAAACAAAAACATTATGTTGATGGGCTCGCCACCCTGGTCAAAAAAACTTGGAAGAAATAAAAAAACAAAACAAAACAAAAATTGTGCAGATACTCCTCAGCCTCACAAAGCTACAGTATAGCTCCCACCCAATACTAAGGATTCCAAAACAGTGGTTTTAAGTCTCCATTGTAAGGGATTCACTAGTTTTCATATCAGCGGCTATCTCAGCTAAAAGGGATAGCTAAGAGATCTGTCTTAGACTGTTCTTCATGCGTAAACAACAATAACATTCAGAACTGTGCTATCTGTATAGTCGCATGCCATTATATTCCAGATGAGATATATAGTTATACAGTATTTATGTTAGCGTTTATTTTTATTATATCTGTTGTTATTGATGTCTTGTAGTGATATCCCTTAAAAGTGTTTCTCAAATGTATTGAACTCTTTTAATGCCAGAGCTTTCCATGTATCCCCTGTCTTTTTATCACAAGGGGCCATGGATAAGTACAATTATTGCCTGGTTGTGTGCAGATTTTTTTTATAAAAACATATATAATTACTAGAACCGTTTTACATATGGTTTTGCTACAATTTTACACTTTATTGTTAATGTAAAGGGCTGAAATAGCCCTGAACCTGTCAAATACTCCTTGATGTACAGGTAATGCTGCTTGAAAAGCTCTGCTTTAAAACACAAATAAATCAAGCTGTTAATTGACCCCTGTCATGTCTCATGCACAGGAAACAATGGAATCTATTCACTAAGGTGCCGAAGGATCTAGCCGTAGCTACGGCTGATCTTTCGGCTAGCTTCGGCCCCAGGACACCTTCAGTTCAGTAGAACCAAAGGGCTGCTGTACGGCTATTCACTATAGCCCGAAAAAGCTCCCGAAGTTGGCTGAGCGGCTCAGTCGAGCCGAAGGCATATGCTTCGGCTCAACTGAGCTGAGGTGAAAGCCGAAGCTGGCCGAACGGCTAGCCAGTGGCCGGCCGACAGCCTGATGCTTACTTCAGGGGCGGAGCCAGCCGTCATTTCACGGCTGGCTCCGGGCCACTTGCAGGGACACTGATCTCCAGACAGCCCAACTCTCCCGGACGCTCCGCGAGTCTCCCGCTATTAGATAGCGGCTCCCGGCCGCCCGGGAGAGAAACACTTTCTCCCAGAAAGTTTTACTCTGCTCGATCGAGCAGAGTAAACCTTTCCCTGCTCTGTTTTTTTCTTCTTCTGCCAAAGCATACCGTTCTCCCGCAAATGTAAACAAATAATGAAAAAAAACATTGTGGGGCCCCCCTCCTTATTCATACCAGACCATTTAGGTCTGGTAGGAATGTTAGTAGATACCCCAAGTTAAAAAGGAGAAAAGAAGTGTGTAGAGGTTCTCCCTAAAAGGTCTTTAGGTCTTGTAGGAATTTTAAGGGGCAACCTCGTCCCCCAAAAATGGGGAAAAAGCGCGAGCGAGCGCCCCCCCCCATCCCTGCGCCATATCAGGCCACATGCCCTTTGCACGGGTCCCACCCTGGAAAAGCACCCTGTCTCCATGCCGATGAGGACAAGGGCCTCTTCCACCATAATCCTGGCCTGGTGGTTGTGGGGGGTCTGCAGGCAGGGGGGCTTATTTGCATTGGGGTACCCTCTTTAATAAAGGGGACACCCAGATGCTGGCCCCTCTTGTAAATGAGTAAGGTGTACTTGTACCCCTACTTATTCATTAAAGGGTTAAACAAAAATGTAAATAAACACACCACACTTTTAGAAAAAATCCTTTATTTGAAGAAAAAAAAGATCTTGACTATTCCTTTAATTAAAAAAGCCCCGAAAAATTCCAAAAAATCATCCAACAAAGTAATCCAGGGTCAATCACGTTGTCCTGTGATGTCCATGCTGCCGCAGCCTCGTTGAGATAAAAAAGAAGAACCTGACGCCCGCCAGCCTGCTACGCAAAATGAACAATTTGACCGATGGCGGCTGAATGTAAACAGATAGGCGGAGTTAGAGGTGACATCACCGCTGGCTCCGCCTATCTGTTAAAATTTGGTCGGCATATACTGTATATAAATATATTGTTATACTATCATTTTTATAAAAATTAACCCCTTACAATGAAAATCTGCAGCTGAGCTGCAAATTTGTTTTTCATCCTAAGGGGTTAATTTTAACCCCCTCATGATGGTGATGTTCAAAGTATATCGCTGTCACCAAGTGTGACACTTAGTGACAGTGACATTGTATGCCAGGTGACGACTATTAGCTTTTATAGAAATAAAATAAAATGTTAGCTTTTAGTTTTAGGCTGAGAAGTACAGAAAATGTTCTGAAATCCTAGGGATGTGAGGTGTTTCCAAATAAAGGACAAATAAATTAATTTTTTTAATGCATTTTTTTAGCTGTGCTATTTTTCTAAAAAATAATAATAATCAAACCTGGGGAAAAAGTGTTTTCTTTAAGTTCTTCCTCTTTTTTTAAATATTTTATTCATCCTAAATGAGGCTTTAGGCACACATATGTGATATAAATATATAGACCTATCTGTCCTCTGAAAAACAATGTATAATATGTGTGGGTGCACTTAGTAAGAAGGTAAATTACTGCCGTGGAAGAATCAAACAGCAAAAATGTAAAAAGTGCATCAGTCATTAACAAACAAAAACTAAGAAAAACTCAGTCATGAAGGAGTTAAAATACAAAATGGCTTGTGCAACAATTATATATTCTGTTTTAATTTTTTTAAAGATTCTTTAATTTTTATATTTTTTAAGTGTTCCTATTTAAAGTGGATTTTTTTTTAGCTAAGTTCATCTAGCAGTGCCGCATGTAACAATTAGAGTTGCAGCATGGTGAAAAAGTCCATCATTTCATTGTGAAATATAGTTTGGCAAAATTGACTGCTCATTCATAGTCGAAAGCTGGGGTCACCTTTCATGTAAAATGAAGTCTAAATTATATGGTTTACAACAGAACAAGCTTGCAGAAGGTGGTTTGGAGAAGCACATAATTAAGAATTCAAAATGATCGATAGAAACATATTTTTCTGTAGATCAAATAAAGCAATTTCTTGAATTCGTCTTGGTAAAATGAATTGACCAGCAAAGAATGTTTTGTAGCTGAACCGAATGTATTATAATTATACTGTATTATGAGAACACCTTTAAAACACTGATAACAATGGTGTGTTTAGTTCACAGAAACTGTAAAAAGCATAGAGAATCTTTCCATTTGTTCTCCGCTTTATTATCGTAGTTATGATTCATGACTAGTTAGGCTAATGTGCTAATACTAATTTATATTCCTTTGTCCTATGGAACTCAGTGCATTCCAAATACACCCTAGGGCATTGTAACCTTGTGGAATGTTAATTGATACCAACACTTAACTGACTTCTCCCACTTACAAAATATTCCACCACTCACTTGTGGTAGCAAGCTTTAATTTTGTGTGGAATAATTATTTTCAGATCAATAGCAGCTATTAAGCATTCTACTTGAGGTTATACAGCTAAAAGCTGCATTGTGTCGTCAATGATCAGTATGCTAAACACACCTACCAATGAAACCAGATGATGGAGGGTTCGGTTGTATCTTCTCCTCACTGTTCTCTTGGATGATTTTCCACAATTCCCATGTGAACTTCGGGTGAAGAATGTAAAATGGCTGGTCTGGATTTTTTTTCCGATGTTGCTCATAGGGTGGGAAAAGATTATAATCTGGTTTGTGGTACCACTATGGAAAAAATGTGAAAGGAAATAGGTAAGCCATTAAAAACAAATACTGGGCAGACCAGTGCTCCAGTATGAAAGCTGAGGCCCTTTACCTTCTACTTGCAAACAGGTGGTAGCAAGATAGAGGTGACATTGTAGGAGAATGCCAGAAAACACAACATTGCATAGTAGTTGAGTCATAACCTATATACATGTGTCTTTTTATTTTCTGCACTGTTTGAAACAAAAAGTTTTGGATCTGTGGAGGGAAATAAGGATTTTCTCACCAAGTTACTATTCACACAGTGCAGTCCAACCCAGAACCTCCCCATATATAATAAATACCTTGACTAGAAACATGTCCATAGCTGTAGGGAGGTGATTTGTAAACTTCACTGCTGATACTGCTAGAGTTCAGAATATAAAAGCAACAAGTGCACTGTCTGCCACTATGCAAGTGTTGTGATGGTTTTCATCCAGGTTACAGTACCTCTTTAACAACACTGGGTTACCACATCAGACCTCAAATGCAATGTATAATTTTCTACATAGGCTGCTACAATTACTGGACACCAAGAACCATATGAACACCTTTCAATGTAGAATTCTATAAGCACTTTGGCAGCCCATCAGAGCAAAACAATTCAAAACACTGCTGAAAATATTACAAAGATGCATATATTAGGGAAGTGTTTGCTGAAAAAATTGTCTTACCATATGAAGATCAGCATAATAAGGAGAAGGATCCCATGCAACTAAGGTGACATCTTTATATAATGAGCTGTCAGTAAAGTGATGATTGGGGTTGGTAAGGATCTACAGAAAAAAAAAGGAGCAAGCTTAAACCATTTGTTGTTTAATAGAGAGTCAACATTAAACAAGCATAAGCTATAGCAAAACCCAAGTGCCTCATTAGAGGGTACAGTTCCACCACCAAAAGATCCTTCATTTCTTTTTAATAACGTTTATTGTTACAATAAAAAGAAGTATTACATATATTACAGCATTTCAAAGCATCGTTATAATGCACACTGAGTACAAGCTCTAAAGCATTGGTAAAGTCTATGATATATTCCTCATGGGAATAAAAATTGGGGCATTGTGATTTAAAGGTTTAATTCCCCATGAAAGTAATACCCTTGATATTGACAGGTTTTAAATATGGGCTTTATAGTGGTCATAACGTTTTGAAAAGGCTTAAAAGGTGTAATTTTTTTAAAGGTATATCGCAAACATTAAAAAGTGAATGCTTTTGTGTGAGAGGTTCAATGAAATATATACCTGGAGTATGCTTTTCCTTTATAGATGTATATCTAGGGAAATATAGGGAATCAGGAGATTGGTGAATGAGAGGAGTATTAGAAAAAGCAGGGCAAAGAGAGAGGCGGGACATGAAAAAGTGTACTTAGGGAGAGGGTTAGTTTACCCTTGGGACCTGCCTCATCGAGCATTTAAGGCTTCTATTGATAGATATGTAATCCAGGGGACCATATTTTTTAAATTGTTCTGCATTAAGTAGAAAGTTGAGTTTCTCGTTAGTCATTATCCATGTCAATTTCAATTTGATTAGTAGAAAATTGATTAATGGGGCTTTATATTTTTGTGCAATTATGATTTTTGCAGTTAAAATGAAGGCAATCACCTTTCTTTTGTATTTAGGATTCGTATTTAGGATGTATGTATTGGCATTCTTAAGGTCAATTAAAGCCTTGATTAGGGGATTTACTAAATTAAAGATTAAAAAAAGTGATAAAGTTGTAGACACTAGTTTACTTGGATGAAATTAACAGCAATCTAAAGAAAATATTCAACCTGGCCAGTTATTTTACAACCATAGACTTGTCAGCCGCAGTATCCTCCGTAATCTGTTGGAACCAACAGACATTCGGGTCATCGCCCAATCAAGCCAATTATTAGCCTATATCTATTGGTACCTTCAGTCTAAAAATGTTTACTGTGTTTGAAGCCACTCTATATGAAATGAAGCTCAATACCAATCAGATGTACACCTTGTCAGCTCTGCATATCGCTCATGGACAGTTCTCCTTTCTACATTCAGAATTTGGCTTAGAAGCAGACTTTTGTATGCAAAATATATTTATTATGCTAAATGGAGTTTAACATAATTGAAAAATTATTTATTCTTGAGATTATCCCTACTCCCAAATTATAATTAATTCAAATTTATGTTAAGGGGCTTAGTTAACATCTATCTATATTACACATTCCTACACACAAAAAATGTATCTGCGTAGAAGAGACAATAAGAACAAAGCTGACATCATGATGGTAGCACAAGTGTGGAACATGCTTTATTCTTTTTATGGACATAGCATACACCTGCGTCTTAAAGGATAACACCACCCAAAAAGCATAAGTCCTACAAGGTTTTGTTCCTAGTTGACTTCTTAAAGCTCTCAGATGGGAGGTCATTCCCAGTATCAGACCCACACCTTCTGGCTTACCATACTGTAAGTTACTAAGCTGAGTAATGCTGTCATTAAATGTGGATACATTCTTCATTAAAAAAACAGTAGGCATAAAAGTAAAAAAAAAATAGAGAGGGAAGGTTGAAGTGACCCTGTAATTACAGGGTCAAAAGTAACCACAACTTGTTAAAGATGCTATATACTTAACTCTTTGGCTTTCTGCATGTGGAAACTCTGCCAATTCCTGATCCATGGTTGCTGCAGGTATCCAACACTTCTAGGTGTGGTGAATAACTGCCCCTCCCGCAAAACTCTGTGGTTCCTTACAGGCTCGTATGTCACTACAGAGCGTATGGAAAGACTGGACTGCATTGCAGCTGTTAAAATGGCCATCTATATCCTATTATTAAATGTATCAATATCACAGGGGCCAATTGCAAGGTGTATCTGCTGTCACATGCAAATTGATAGGACAACTACATTGCTTAGTATGTAATGTGAATAAACTATACATACATATACCTATACTATTACTCTGCAACTGTAGTAAGAAGATACAAGGACATTTTTTAAAAATAAAATGTAATGTCACATGACTCTTACTACTAAATTTGTCACTGTGCAAATTACCATGCCTATGTCGTTTTCTGACTCTTATCTACTACCTGTTAAACTTTTCCTAAAAGAAATGTGTGGGTTGCAATGTCTAAGCTCTTCTTATGAAAAGTGATATTTGAGTCGAGTCGAATCAACAGCTGGCACTTGTGGACTCAGGACGTGAGATACATTTCATGATTAGCATCCCAGTGCGTTTGTTTTCAGCTTCTGAATATTGGCTTGGTTGTTTTTGGTGTAGACGTTTCAGTATACACATTCTCTACACAATCACATGCTATATCCTTATAATGAATGAAGCATGTCTTTATCCCACATAAACATGGGAGCCTATGGGCTATTTAATTAAAGTAAAAAATATAATACCTTCACACATCTCTAGGTGACTGCACACCAAATATGTTCACACTCAGAATAAACAAAAAATGCAGTTTACTTCTATTCTGGAAACAGTGCTTAGCTCCTGGTTCGGGCTGTGGTATAGGGTACTATCACTTACAGGTGTTCCAGTGCCATATGCAGAGTGACCGTGGTGTGCCAGGTACTGGGATGCTTCCTGTGTTCCAGCACTCAAGATGAAGAGAAGCTTGATGTCAATTTGTCCAGCATCCAATTGGACGTTGACAGAAAGAGGCAGATGCAGGCAGCTCTGTGTTTTGCGACACATCCTAGTGGAGACCTTAAGACTCAATCGGTGTACTTTTTCTGCATCACTCGAAAACTCCCCTAAGCTGACTTTGTCAACTATCATTCCGGGTCCCGTCTCAGACATCAAGTACACTGCTCTATTCTTTCTTTTTGAAGTAACACACTGTAGCAGGGGGTGGGGCCGTTCAGGGAACTCCATTTCCCAGCAGGCACAGCGGTGAGAGAGCTGGAGGGATCCCATTTGTGTACTAGCTCAAGGCAGCGTGGGCAGTGCAGAGACATCCTGCAGGAGTTGGCAGCCTGGAAGCAACAGCGATCGGGAGGACAATCTGAAAGACTGAAAAAGAGCTGCAGCAGGTCCAGGTAGGTACGGTGTGCAGTGGTGTAAAAAACGGGGGGAGGGGGGGGAACGAGGGGGGGTAGGCAGTAAACACAGTTCAACTGAGTGAAGTCTGTGTCACACAGTGTTGCGCAGGGGAAGGGAAGTGAAATTGGAACTTTTCCCTATGCTCAGAGCTCCATCAGAGAGGAGTCTTGCACTGCTCCCCTCTACATTGTTTGTGATATGAGAAGCGTGCCTGTGCTTGCATTCCAAAGACTGAAAGGCTTAAAGAGGAATTCCAGGTTCAGGGAGGCGAGTATATTTACATATATCACACTGACCTAGCCCACCAGTCCAGAGATCTTCATGCTGAAAATGTAGGAGATAACATGCTTCCACTCCCTGAGGGCTGCTCTGCATACAGACAAAATTAGTGTTTTTGCTAAGAAAGTGGATGCCTCTAGAAATGTGCACTTGAAAAACAAACCATGCCAGCTCCCTAAAGCCCCGTTCACACTCCGCGATATGCAAATTGCGCGATTTGCATTTTGCGCGATATCGCGCAAATGCTTGCATTGAGCAAGCTTGAATCGCGGATAAATCCGCTCCAAAAAGGGTCCTGCTGTAGCGTCACACGACCTGCTCGCGGGAATTACCACGCGATAAATCGCTAAGTGTCACGGGGCCTTACTGTATGCGTGAAGATGTCTGGATTAGGACAGCAGAAAATTTAACATTTAATGAAATAATAATGCTTAATAATTACCGTAATAAATATTTAATGAAATATTTAATAATGAAATAATCAATATTTAAATATTTAATCATTCATCATTAAATAACTGATAATATGTGTGTGTGTGTGTGTGTGTGTGTGTAAATTCAGAGGTTCTAATTAATATTAAAGACGGCCTTCAAATAGTGGCCAAACACAATTAAGTAGGCAAATTATGCGGCTGCTCGTTGGAGGTCGATTGGGGTGGAGGGGGGCACAA
>NW_017306411.1:101805-136001 GCF_000935625.1 Nanorana parkeri | reverse complement strand
ATTTTTTTTATCTACGGCCCTGCTAGGATGGTGATATATCCCCCACTGAAAATCGCAATGTACCCCCTCACTGGGGGAATGGTTAAAGGCTTTGAACGATATTATGCACATGGAAGAACTTATTGCTATTGATAATGACCAAAATGAGAGGTTCAATAATATCTGGTTGAGGTTTAAAGATACCTTGCTGTCCTTGCGTCTTTTTCTCATGTTTTGTCACTTCCTTGTTGTCCCCCTATTCCCAATGGCTAAAAAGCCATTTACTTGGTATATTCTTACATCGTTGCATTGTGTGGACTGTTTCTATCTTTCTTTTAATTTCTGTTTTCTTATGTTACACTATTAAAAATTCCAATAAAGTTGAAATAAACACAAAAAAAATTAAAGATAATCAGCATTTCCAGGATTTGGTCTGTTCAACCTCATGTCTGCCTTTTATATTCAGCTCCTTGACTGTGACTTTAATTTACTATAAATACAATCTAGTTTTGGTTTTCGGAGGTTTGCTAATAAATGTTGTTTTCCCTTCACATATGATGAGCTATGAGGAGCTTATTTTATTTTTTTCCCCTTTTTTTTTATATAGTGAAGAAATTGTGCCCTCTTTCTTGTTTCATTTCATTCTTCTTGGGATATATAAACTGTAATTGCCTTATTATTTTCTGTGTCAATGTATGGATGTATGATATGGTTATGTTATTGACTTGCCTTGTTTGTTATTTTGGGCACCACTTCAATAAACTTAATTTGAACAAAAACTCAATCATCAGAGCTGCTGCAGTCTCATTTTGATTCCCGAAAGAGACATCCAGGTATCAGAGGGAGAGGAGTGCTGGCTCTACATAGTGCTTTGAAACCATATTGCGCTCTGACATTCACTATGTGAAGAGAGAGCAGCGTGGGATTGCTGGACAGATGGATGGATGGTGGATTTATTTATTTTGTTTATACAAAGTGCCCCACTAGACCACCAGTGAATATAAGGAACCGTTTTCTTGTATGTATCTGAATATTGTAGGGAAAATGAGGAAACTTTAATTAGTGAGGTTTTGCAAAACTGTTAATTTTGAAATTATTTATAATAAAACTGCCTGCTATGTAACGCATACAATAGTTCGATAGAACAATAGAATCTAAATTGCACCAAACAAATTATAGCTTTGTTTTTCCTTGCATAACTGTTATTTCCTTCATTATATTCTCTGCTGTTTAATATCAATTGCTTTAAAGGAGAACTATGAGGTGAGTGCTTTTCACTCACCTCATAGTTCTGAAACAATGTAAAATCTGCGCTTCTGGACTGGGTGCGATGTGAGAGCTGCTGCGCTATGTTTTGTGAAGATGAAAAAGATTTTGAGTGTGCAGCGCTATTAAAGTGAATAAAGTGTAATCCCCTCTTCGGGTATATCAAAAATTTATATAAATAAGTTTATGAACAAAGTTAATCGATCCTAAAGGGTAGGGAATTCCGTGGAGTGAATATGCAGATTTGATATATATAGTGACAAAATAGTCTATTGTGTTCCAATGGCGGTGAAAAAATATTTGTGAAATGCCACAACATAAACAATTGTTATATTCTTATATCCTCCTGGTGAAAAGAAAGACTGTGCATCAAATAATATCTAAACTTTTGTGTACGGTTATGTTGCCCGTGGACAATACAACTTAAAACAATCCCAACTGGTGATTCATTCTTTATACAAAAACAAAAAATGTGATCGGTGATAAATTAAAAAAGTGAATCCAGTGAAATCTTCAACACTTGTTTCAAGATGGTAGATTACTAGATGGCTTATCCCCACACCAGCGTGTATCAATGTCTCCAAACTGTCCCCTTAGGGGTGCGCACTCACCCCACAGCTGAGATAATAATGCAGAGATAATACATCAGAGGGTCCACATCCGAGACATCTCTTTCAGCAGTGTTCCGTCAGTTGTGTTTTTATATAATTAAAAAAGGAAATCTCCTCATGGTGATCCTACCCTTTAGGATCGATTAACTTTGTTCATAAACTTATTTATATAAATTTTTGATATACCTGAAGAGGGTGTCCTCCCGTTACCCTAAGGAGAACTATGGGGAAAAGCCCTAACCCCATAGTTCTCATTTAAGGCCTTTGTCACCATTTTACGCTTAATTAAAAGGGCTCTTTTGCAAAATTTGCTCTGTGAACCTGTAATTTTTTTAACAGCAAGCCATGGACCACCAATACTTCTGACCAAAGTGTTTAATGTCTCAACAGTTGCTGTTACTATTTTACGAAATTATTCTTTAATGTAGACTAAAAAGTTATGTAATCAGGTTTTAAAAATGATTGTGCTAAGTGTTGTACATGTCTGTTTTATTATGCCCTGTAGGACTCTCCAACTGCTAGTGCTATTTGGCCACACCCTCCATTCCTCTGTTTTACTAATCTCCGAGCCTAGGGAAGGGAGGCAGTGCTTGCACCTATTGTCTAACAAACTAAGCCCTGACATTGATGTATGGTGAGGTGTGTGCGTAAAAAAAAAAAAAAATCCACCCTTGGTACTAGATATGCTAGGTACGTCACTAGTGCTGACATTGACCTGCAGGCTCTGTCAGGCAGTGCGTGTGTTTGGCCTGCCCACACTCTGCCTGTATCATTCAATATTAGTGGGCAGTGCCTCCATCAGTGAAATGGTGGACTGATTGGAGTGGCAAGTAGGCAGTACTGTATGGAGGAAGTGCTAGTTCACACATTGACCCTGGCAGTAAAAAGGCTGGGATGGACCCTGGCTATTCTACATTTTGGAGTGATAGTTTGCTGCTGCACTGTTTTATCTTTAAGGGAATGACTGGAAGTTCATGTTGTTCATGAGGTATGGTTGTATATTATTAAACATTGCTTGTAAATATCATCCATGGTTGGTGTGGTTGGTATGTCCCATGCCTTATTGTTGGTGAGGGTACCAGTCACAGTGAAGAGACAAATAGAATAACACCAATGTGCAGGCACTTGCACAAGACATACCATAATCACTACATGTTTGCTTTAGCATTAAAATGTATATCAAGGTAATGATTGTGTTCGGGCCGGTTTGCTATGCCTGATGGCCGGCTCTTAGCAGAGCCGGCACTACTACACAGTAGACACTAGAGGGAGCTGGTGGGGGAGGCCAAAAAAAAACACTTCCTCACCCAGCTCTCTCTAGTCTCTACTCTGTGCTCTCTCCGGTGCTGCCGGCGCTGTTCCTGCCCCCTGCCACGGCTGCGATATTTACATATGAATGGGCCGCTTTGATTTGCATATCAATAAGCCACGGCCCATTCATATATAAATATCGCGGCTAATTCATATGCAAATTAATGTCGCCGCCCCCCCTGCTAAGGAAGAAAAAAACGCTTGGCCGAGAAGGCTGTACTGCACGTGGGCCACACGCGGCATTTCAAAAATACACCTACTAAAGATTTTAATAAATATTAAACTGAATTAGGGTCAGACTAATCCAGGACATTATTCATCTAAATTGCCTCACTCAATATGGCCACTGCTGATTAATAACGTGCTGGATTAGTCTGACTCTAGTTCAGTTTAATACTTTATTGCTCTGTAGTATGTGTGTAGGGAAATGCCGCGGGTGGCCCACGTGCAGTAGAGCCTTCTAGTGGGATATGATTTTCATGTACAAGATGTTCCATGGTGACAGCAACATTGGCAACAAACTGTTTGAGATTAACTCCATTACAAAGACTAGAGGCCACCACCTAAAGTTGGTGGAGAAAAAATTCCAGCACAATGGGCGAAGAGGGTTCTTTACAGTAAGAGTGGTTAAGGTCTGGAACTCACTGCCATCGGCAGTGATTTCAGCCAAGAGTGTAGATTTGTTCAAGAAACGTTTGGACAATTTCTTGAGGGACCGTAATATCCAGGGATACCAGTATCCCTAAGAATGAGATGATGCGTGGACCGATATGGGTTGGACTTGATGGACATATGTCTTTATTCAACCCCAAATACTATGTAACTATAATAAAATGCTTCCAACCATACATTAAACAGGGATGAAAACAAGATAAGTTAATTGTTAGGGGTTTACCCACAATCTAATGTAATCCCTGAATCTTAACCTGACCCCTAAACTTAAACCTTACCCCAACCTAATCCTTACCTCTAATTGTAAACTTTTAAATCATCACAGTTGTAAATGGTATACACACTGTGGCAGTAGAAATGATAACTTAAACTAAGCAAAACATGTAATGCAATAACATTTTAGATCCCCAATTACAAGATGCCAATTTATTGGTTCTAAAATATATTCACCAAAATGAAATAATTTGTAGAGACCCTTTAATAATATTTATATTTCTGCCCTATGTAAAGGCTCTTTATACATCATGGATGTATTTCTCCTACTTAAGGGAGCATTAACAAAATACTAGTTGGGGACTTTATATTTTCAGAGTCAAAGTTCACCTACATGTTGCCAACATTGCTTTGTATTTAAATGACATAGGTACACCACTGGATGTCACTGTAGTTTCAACATGATATATATCTGACATTCCTTATTTGTGACTTTTAAATAGATATTTGCATAGAAACATCTTGTAAAACCATCCAATCCCAAAACTATGAAATTTGTGTGCTTTTAATACATGCATTTTTGTAACTATTTACCTAGTGTGTGTAATGAAAATCATTCAGAAAATTATGCAAGTTTTGCAGACACTGCCTGTATTTTGTACAGGCAAGGTGTTTTAAACGACACATTCCCTTGTTTGGTAATTATTAAAAAACATGCAAATGACCCCCCCCAATATACCAATACAAAAATAATATATACAGTATGTCACATAAAATTACCATCAGTGGTTTATATTAAAAAACTAATTATAACAAAACATTAAAAAATTACTTTTTTTGCAGGTGGTTATATTTGCATTTTTAAATTACATTTTAATCCTCACTGTGGTTTTCAATTACCAGATACAATTTACATTCACTGCACTGTTTCAGATCAAAAGTAATTTCTCTCCTAATAAGTAAGAGACCCAGAGTTGCTACAAATTATTGCTTTGCAACTTGGAAAGTAATTTACTTTTTTTTAAGCAGTATGTTCAACAGTGAAGTGTTTTCAAAACATTTTCCCTTATTTGTTCAGACTTTCATGAAGTAAGATATATGAGGTTTATAACATTAAAATACATTTTAAGTACAAATCACATTCGTTGCTATGTGGCTAGTTTATGTCTGGGTGATGCAGTTTTGTTCATTAACCCATTGTCACTGTCCCTTTAAGAGGTTCTGAATGCCGGGACTGACTGTCACAATAGTCACATGATCGGGAGCACGTTTCACTGGCTCTTTTTTGTAAACAGTGACTGGGAGCCAGTAATAGCTTGGTAATTGTGCTGAGCACAGAACAGTGTAGCCGGCTGTACGCCCCAGCATGCATTTTAAAAAGCAGCTTAAACTGCAATACTTTCAATGCTGAGTTGTCCCCCACCATACTTCTTTTTGACCGCAATCCAGAAGACTGAGGAGATACTGTGAGTGCTGGGTGTCATGAACCTGCCCACTGAGGGATTGTCACTATGGTGCTCTTTTTTGACAGTATAAAGATATAGAGAGTGCTGCTGACATCATTACTGTCAGTGCCGATCTCTGCATCCCCAAGAACAACCCAATGCTGGGAGGACACTGCATCATATGATCTGCCTGAAGACTTTGTAAAAAGGTAAGTATTTAAAAAAAAAAAAGCAAAACATACCACAGGATTGTGAAGGAGCACTCAAAGGTGTGTGTGTGGGGCGTGGGGGGGCTAACCCCAAAGCTGGGCTTATGCAGGCCCTTAAAAATGAGTGGCAAATGCACTAACACACGTGTAACATGGGGTTTTAACTAGGGATGCACCAATACATTTTTAGACCAAAATCAAAATGATATAATTTGTCAGGCCAAAACCGGAAAGGACTCTTTTTCCAAACTTTAAAAAAAAATTATATTATTTTTTAATTATTTTCTTTTTATCGTTTTATTTTGTCTTCCTTTCCCAGATATTTCCCTTTTAAAATAGAAAGAAGATTGAGAACAGAATCTCTTTTTCTGCAGCCCCTGTTATGAATGAACAGGAAGCCTCTATACTGAGTGCTCTGGTCCATTCATAAACTGAGGAGATAGTATCAGTTACTATGTCCACAATCATGAATGAACAGGAAGTGATGTAGAGCATTTTCGACTCTTTGGTACCACTGGCATTTTGCCCATAGTACCATTTTTGGCCACAATTGTTCAGCGGATGAAATTTCGGTGCATCTTTAGTTTTACCACATCTAAAATAAGAAAAGTCTATATTCTTAAATGTTTCTCCCCCACTATGTATGACACAGGAATGGAAAATACACATTGACATGCATTAAAAGATACATTATCAGTGTCTTACCTGAGAATTTATAATACGCATGGTGGTTTTATTTCCGACATCTTTTTCATAATTGTGTGTTGGTGCCGAATTAAATCGCAACACTGCATCGTGGCCATCTAAACATAGAAAATATTATGTATAGTTAGTAAAAAGCAAATGTATATGTAGCGCATATTTAAACTGAAGAAATTGATAAAATACATGACACTGAACGCTGAACACTGGAAGATTTAAAGGGTTATTCACAAAAGGGAGAAGAGTTTGGAGAAGGCAGAAGAAGTGAACAATCTAGGACAACATAGCTGAACTGGAAAGTGAGCTGAATCAGCTATGTTGTCCTAAATTGTTCATTTCTCCAGCCTTCTGCAAACTCTTCACCATTTTGTGAATAACCCTGTCAGACTTTGGAATATACAATACCCATTAGTCACTGTAGGTGACTAATAGTGAATAATTCTTATCAAGCTCATTTACCACTTGATAGAAATATGTAAATATTATACAGCCTGGCCACAGTTATACCTTACATAAGTATCACTAATATGATACTAATTAAGTATCACTAATATTATTCTAAAATCTCTTAAATTTCCAAATCCTGAGCTAATTCTTTTTCCTTGTTACAAATGTACTTCTACAGGTCTATGTGCTCATACAGAATGATTTGAGAAGTGTCACATGTAATCAGATTACAAAGCAGCCACTTCCTGAAGCTTATTTTCTCTACTTGCATACCTTGATTCCCAAAGCAGGTTTTTTTTATTTCATACAACATAAGTTTGGTTAAAATGTAGCAGGCAAGAATTATTTGACACTAACTCACACAGACAAGGCATGGAAGAATGAAGTTTGCTCAGAGCAAGAAATGAAAAAAAAGACTATCAAACTTCCCAAAAAATAAATGTAATCAGTTTCCCGGCCACTGGTTATTAAGCCAAATTGTGGCAATGCTGCTTCATTTCATACTGATAAGGCACCCACAGCAAAATGTGCATCAAGTATTCTATATAGGATTTCTAGCTGTGATGTGTTGTACCATTGTTAGCCCTAGATGTTAGCAGAAAAGTCCAAATAAACATATTTTTATGAGCTAACTATATAATTCAGTGCATGCTTTGTAGAATCTGTATTTCTTTTCATCAGACATGATGTCACGCAAACACTTAAAACATTAATATACAGGTAATATATACATACACCAAAGGACAAACGCTAAAAGATAAATGCAGCATTAAATTATTTATTACACTTAGTAATCCAGCAAACACATGAAAGACCTTTTGATCAGAGCAAATGAGATGAGACATAAAGCTCCAGTATATTTAGACCACGTAATAAAGAATTATGTTTCAGCACTAGTTTACATTCAGTTTGTTTTACTCCTTGATTCTCAATGTCTTAGGCCTCGTTTACACCAGACACAGTGCGTTCTGGCCTGATTCTGGCCAGAAGGCACTACATCGCATTGCGGTCAGCTCACTATGTTGTGGAGGAGGAGGGGGCGCGGCGCTCCATTGAACTGAATGGCACCATAGCCACACCCTACGGCCGAAATGCCATCGGTCGCACAGGAACGCAGGCACATCAAAGCATTAAAACAGTTTCGGTTGCTGTCCTGAGATGTGAGTTACAATTCCGGTAGCTATTACCGACACTTTAAGAACCTGTTGCTATAGCTGTGACAGATTCATAAATAATTACCACCAATTTACAGATTAAGAAACTCAATGTAATTAGGATCAACTTTGATTTGGCATTCAGAGAGATGCCAGTGCTAAGAGTGGGTGATGTATGTGTTGGGAAGCTGTCATGAATGTGTCCCCAATTTTTGGTTGCTAGGACTCCTGGGTGGCAGCTGATTGGGGTCAGGGATAAGTCACTGGATGCTAAGACACTGCCAACTGCATAGCCGACAGCCTTTAAGAAAGCAATGACAGAGACAATGGACCTGATCAGGAACTCTGAAAGACTAGTTCTTCCTCAGGTCCACCTCCCTTGTGATTTACAGCAGGCAGTAGGCAGATTCCATAGCCAATAGACATCCTGCTATTGGTTATGGAATCTACCCACTGCCTGCTGTTATTCAGTAGCAGAGCAGTCATGATAGGGCACTAGTTCCTCTGCATCCCCATCAGGCTCCCTCCAAAGTCAGTGTCACCGATTGTTAAGGATGCTGTTGACTTGGCTATGGAATCTGTCAACTGCCTGCTGTCAATCACAAAAGAGGCAGGCATGATGGGGAACAGGTCTCTCATAGTTCACCATTAGGCTCGGCCTATCCACAGCATAAGTCCTCGGCAACTGTGCCTGCCTGTGTGACAGGTACAGTGGCCAGGCAGAGTATTCAGTAACACTGACCGAGTGATTTTATTAGGCTCACTGTTACTTACTGCACTGAGAACGGATTGACTGGATGGACACTCCAGTCTTAGTGCGCCTCTGCATCGACATTTTTCGTGCGGATGCACATGGGAATTCTAAAGCGTATCGTAGACACTCTTTATGAATTCCAAGGAATGTGTGTACTAAAATACACACAAAGGAATTAGGGTTAAGAGATCTATTTAACATTAAGTAATATATAATGAGTCTACCGTAATCACAATATATCAGTATCCAATTTATAGTATTTGGTTGAGGCTTGCATTTAATGCTGAAAAATGTTCATAGTGGGTTAATGAAACCTGCTGTTGATGTGTATTACAGTGGAATGAATTACTGAAGAAATAGCTTAATCTACTTAGATTAACTGCCTACACCTGTCAGACTGCAGTTTAGATTCAAAGCATCTGCAGTTATTTTCAGTCCTCTAGAATTCCAATTTATAGTTTTTCTACTACAGTAAATAATGATATGAATGTTAATGGATCATTTCAAATCAGAACTAAAGTATCTTTTTTTTTAATACAAACACTCTGAAATTGCAAGTTGTGCATGTATTTATTCAAATCTGTGTTATCTTTTGCTTCATTTATATTTCATATTATCCATATGCCATCTTGCCTAGTCCGTTCTACAGCATTAGGCCCCGTTCCCACTGCGCGATATGCAAATCGCGCGTTTGTCACGTGATTTGCATATTGCGCGACATCGCGTTCAAGCTTGCATTGAGCAAGCTTGAATCGCGGCTAAATCCGCTCCAAAAAGGGTCCTGCTGTAGCGACACACGACCCGCGACAGCAGGACCCTTTGCCCCATTGAAATGCATTGGAGCGCGATATCGCGCAGTAATTTGCCGCGATATCGCGGGAATTACCGCGCGATAAATCGCTCAATGTGAACGGGGCTTTAGTGGGAGGTGATGAAGGGATGCTATCTGGGGAAAGTGATGTAATCATTCTGTCACATTAAGTTCTCTGTAGGAACTATTTTTGGGGGGGAATTTGGACTGCAATAGGGCAGTTCTATTCCCATCCTAAGGCTGGGTTCACACCTAGGCGTATCGAATATGCGAGTGTGCCGCGCGTTTTTACCGCGATTTCCGAAGGCTACCCGGCTGTATTCTAATGGATATGCGCGGCAAATACGCCCCAAAGAAGCTCCTGTACTTCTTTGGGCATAGGGCATTTTGCAGCGCATTCCTACGAGCTGTAAAACGCACAGGTGGGAACCATGCCTATAGGCAATCATTGGTTTTCACATGTTGAGCGTTTTATAGCGCGTAGGAACGCGCTGTAAAACGCCCAGGTGTGAACCAGGCCTAAGTGTTCTTCTACTCTGCCCTTTTACCAGCCACTTGTTGGTACTGTTATGCCAAATGCAGCTGTCAATCAAATGAGAAAGAAGAACACAAGGCAGGACTAAAGAGCTTCACTGTTCAGCTGTAGTATCTTACCATTGTGCAGGATGTGTAGGAGCATATTAACATACTAAGAGAGAGGTGTTCAAAGCCTACATATGACCTCTGAACTGAACAAACAGCAGAGATAGAACCAAGATAAAGCATTGATTAAGCATTAAAAGGAGTTGGTCTGCCCGGAGAAAGGTGTAGTTCACATTGTCATGACATAACCTACATCAGAGGCAGCCAGACTTCAGCCCTCCAACTATGGTAAAACTACAAATCCTACAAATGCCTCTGCCTCTGGAAGTCATGCATGTGCCTGTCAGAGTCTTGCAATGCCTTATGGGACTTGCAATTCCACAACAGCTTGAGGGCTGAAGTTTGGCTACCCCTGAGCTACATGTTACTCCAATGAGGTTTCCTTTAAAGCATTAGCTTGCGTTTTAGTGCTAGATGGAACTAAAATAATTAGGTAGAGCACTTTTAGGCCAACTACACACTGGCTTCAGTTTAATTATAAGACGTGTGTACAGCAAGCTTTTACAAAGCATTTATAAATATTTCAGTAAGCTTTATGCAGCTTTGCTGAAATCTTTAACCACTGAAGGACCACAGGATGTCCCTATACATACTGGACCTTAAGTGGTCATACCAAGATGGCTGCGGCAGCGCTATGCTATAAGCATTTCAAAATTCACAGCTGTCACATTCTGGCCAGCATGGCCAGGCAAACAGCTGGCAAAAGATCTGTGCTTGATCGGCCCTAGCAGAGGGCAGGGGGGGACATTAGGGGTCTATTAGACCTCTACTCTATAAAGAGGACCTGTCACTTGCCAATGCTATCAGATAGGGGATTGTTAGCTCCCTTGTGATAGCAAGTAAAAAGAGAACTATGGCCCAACCCTTTTTTCCCATAGTTCACTTTAGGGTCACAGGAGGATATATAATAATGTCCTTCTGTGACCCAAAACTCAGCATATAGTGGACTATTGCCTGCTATATGCTGACAGCGCAGAGCCGCGCTGTAGCTGGGATGGATCCCGACAATATTGTTGGGATCCACCCCGCTTGTATGACTGACAGCTGGCTCTGCCTCTCTAGGGGCAGAGCCAGCTGTGCCTGCCCCCTCCCCTGTTTGTTCCTCCAGTCAGCACTGGAGGGTTGAATCCCTGTGGGGAGTGACAATTGACAGTCCTCGCTCTCTGCAGGGAGAATATCGGGAACTGAGTGATCAGTGGTATGTGATTGCTCAGTCTCTGATCAATAGAGCCGACGTGTGACAGCTTTAGTGTTACATGTCGACTCTTATTATGGGGATGAGTGTAATTCACTCTCCCTATAAATTCTACTTTAAATGGAAAAAAAAAAAGTAGAATAAAATGAAAAAAAGCCCAAAGAAATACATTTAAAAGCAACCCTGCTGCCCCGTTCCCCATACACTAATGCAAACACGGAGTAGGACATGCACATGTATGTAAACAGCCACCACGCCACACATTTTGAGTGAGAGCAATACTTTAGACAATTTTAGTGTAAAGCTATGTGTATGTTTGGTGCATTGTGGAGATTGTGTTTATGTTTGTGTGAATAATGCAGGTATCTGTAAAATAAATCTATATGTTTTTTTTTAGTGTAGGGCTATGTGTATGTTTGTGAGCATGTTTTTTTTTAAATAAAATGCAGGACTTAATATACAAAATCAACAATTCAATTTTTTATGTGCCCTGAGTTCCCTTGTAAAGAACCAAAATACACTTTGCGATGGAGTGCGTTGTGGTAGCGCACATTACCACAATGCACGTTAATGCACCAAGGTAATGCAGCTCCGATGCACAAATGCATTGCAGTGTACCATAACACAAAAATGCTTCATGTCCATTTTTTGGTCCATTCTTGTACATTGGCAGCCCTTAACCCTTTCACTTTCTCTACTTGCAGACACCTGGGCAGTAAACATCCATTCGTCAATCTCCCCTCTGGATGAATCAACCTGAAAGTGACAATGAATTCATAGGGAAACTATGAACTATGATGATGATGTGAGAGGATTCTAGGGCCATTATTCATTGTTAATTCTACACTAATGACTAAAGACTTTTAGTGTCGCTTATGGACAATTTTGGGTACAGAAATCTGCTGTTGTTTTGAGTTTTGGTTTATTCAATGCAACCTCATCTGTTATATTTTACCTAAAAATGATTATATTGTGTTTGAGTACAATAAAGGGTAATTTGTAGAGGTGCACCGAAATAAAAAAAATTTAAACCGAAAATAAAAAAATGTGAGGCTGAAACCAAAAAAATGTTTTTTCCTAAACTTTAATTTTTTAAAAATATTTTACTTTTATTTTTTATTCACAGTATTTTTTTTAAATTTACTAATTTTTAAAATTTACTGTGGGGGCTTTGGTGAAATATCAGAGGTATAAACTGATATTTCCCTTTTAAAAAAAGGAAAAGAGATAGAGTTCATAATCTCTTTTCTGCAGCCCCAGAACTGAATGAACAGGAATGCTGAGTGTTCTGAGTGTTCCTGTTCATTCATACATTGTGGATATAGTATGAGTTACTATGTACACAATTATGAATGAACAGGAAGTGATGTAGATCACTTCCTATTTATTTATAACAAGTACATAGTAACTCATACTATGTCCAGTTTTTTTACAAACAGTCTGCTTGTACTGTTCTCCATCCTGACTTGCTGTCACAGCTGAGCTGGTGTGGCGGGGAGGAGAGCTCAGTCTATTTTGACAGCTGACTCCTCCCCCTCACCACAGACCTTGGGCTCCTGTGACAGCACATAGCTGAATCTGCCCCCACACCACTCTCCATCCTGATTGGTGAGAGGAGATGAAGAGGGGCGGTGCGGGGCAGGAGAGCGCTGTGAACAACCAGCATGTCACAGGAGGCTGGGCTCCCGCCTCAGCTTCCTCTGACTGAGGGCACGGTGCTGGAGGAGAGCCCGGTCTCCTGTGACGCGCCGGGTGTTCCTAGCGCTCTCCTGCCCCGCACCGCCTAGCCTCCTCTGACAGTTTCTCTCCTCCCTGCTGGATGCTGCGCTGTGTTAGAGGGGAAGCAGGGCAGTGTGCAGCGTGGAGGAGAGAAACTAGGAATGTACCGTAATTTTGCCAAAAAGGGCCATTTTTGGCGAATATGTTTCGGCGACCGATATTGCTGTGCATCCCTAGTAATTTGAATATATTTTTTACAAAAAATGATTATTATTATTATTATACAGGATTTATATAGCACCAACAGATTTCCAGTCCTTTAAAAAAAAGTGGGTTTGATAAATATTGCATGACAAAAAATTTAAACTGCCACCATTTTATTCTCCATGGTCTTTGTTTCAGAAAGTATATAACGTTTTGTGGATTTTAACTAATCTTTAGGCCCAACGTGTGTTTTTAGGCCTAAAATGTGGTTTTGCAAAAACGTATCTGGCAGCAAAGACTCTGCAGTTATATAAAATAAGTACCTGCTGTATCTGCCAGCAGCACCCATCCATTGCCACTCCCCTCTCCATAGTTCTGTTCTTCCACCTGCACACTCTCTAAAGAACTCAACAGCTATTCCTTCCTTCATTATAGAGTCACTCATCTCCTCCGCCTTCTTTGTTCAAAGTACTGCTCATCTCCTCTGCCTCCTATCTCCATAATGCTGCTTATCTCCTCACGCTTCTGTCTCCAAAGCAATCCTCTCCTCCCCCTCTCCCCACCATACCGCTGTTTCTCTCATAAACCTCCCCTCTCAATAATATTGCTCATCATCTCCACCTCCTCTCTCCATAGTGATGTTCCTCTCATCCACCTCCCCTTACTATATCACTGGCCATCTCCTCCTCCTCCCCTCTCCATAACGCTTCTTATCGCCTCCACTTCGACTCCATAGGGACACTCATCTCCTCCTCCTTCCCTTTTCCAAGCATCACTTATCTCCTCTGCCTTCTCTTCTCCTTTCCCTCTCCTTTTTGGTCCTCATCTTCTCTGCCTCAACATGACTATATTAATTCTCATCTTTTCCCCTTCCACTCTCCATAGTGTGGCTGCTCTGCTCTGCCTCCAAAGTTAAATCTTAAAAATGCATTCAAGTACCGTAAATATTAACAAAAATGTAGATTATTTGTGTATCACTAAGCTGTAGATCTTCAAATTATCTCTGAATTTGTGCTGACACTGTCCTTCCTTCTGAAAAGTTGTTACTTTTGTTCCAAATGGTCCCTGTGTGTGTTGTAAAGTAGCCACCACTCCAAGATCACTCCTGTGATCGCCTACAATATCAATACATATTAGTAAACTAAACATGAGATTGTAATCCACCATGGGAGCGAGCTTGGAGTAGTGGCTACTTTACAACACAAACAGGGACCATTGGGAACAAAAGTAGCCACCCTCCAGAAGGAAGGACAGTGTCAGCATGAATTCAGAGATGATTTGAGGATCTACAGCTGAGTGATGCACAAAAAGGATACATTTTTGTTAAAATGTTAAGGTACTTGAATGCATTTTTAATATCTAACTCCTGAGTTTAGTGTCACTTTAACACTTCCTGTGAGTCCAGGGCTTCATGCATACACCTCCTGGTGGTGTATCATCATGGCAGCGAGGGGTGGAAGAAAGCACATTATGTACAGTAAAATAACAAGAAAACATTGCTGCTTCCAGGGCCACATATCATCTAATACTATAGTTAAAATAAAGACAAAATCTAGAAAATGGGAGTGAGAAGTACCCCTCCCACATCCACTCACATGATAGAGTTTAGTTTGAACAAGAAGACCATTGGAAATGGCAGGGAGTGGGTGACAGGAGAGTTCTGGAAAAAATGCAATTTGCTGGCTGGAATGTGCAGATCTGCCTGCCGCCTGACAAGTGTCTACCTGCTGATCCACAAATTGGATCTCAAGTCATCTCTCTATACACTGGGCTGTGCATGACATACTGTAGAAGGCTCATTCTATACACTGTGCAGTATGCTTTGCATGTCACACAACTCCACTCTGATGGCATTTTTTACATCAGACCAGTGCAGGCAAAGTTATTTTAAAATTAGGTAATTGGCCTGCACATGACATTTATTTTGTCTTACTTCTTCCATAAAAACTGCAGTAAATTCCATTTTGCATTTCCAGCCAATTACCATTATACTTGCTGAGTAACAACACAAAACACTTTTTAAACATGGCCTTCAAGCTTGGTACCCTCCAGAGAACAAACACACTGATGGAAGACCCTGTCTGGTTGACTAACAAGGATTGGCAATTGGAAGAGCTAAATAAGCCACAGCTTACACTGAATGAAGTGTGACAGTGCAATAATTTAAACACCTTGGTGAACAAACACAGACTGCAGTTTTGAACCTAAACGTCTTTTGAAAAACCTGCTAATGACAACAGCTCTAATCCATCACCGGCACTTAAAAGGGATTCATATGTGTCAAACAGGAGAAAACAGACAGGAAAGAAATCACACACGTGATGAAATGATTATACCCTGTTCAAGTAAAGAAAGATTTTAGAAGTTACAAAAAAAAAACAATGGCAGACAATCAAATGGCAACAAAATTACTACTCAGGCTGAGGTTTTACCCACTCTAAATGACAGCATCTTTACCTGAAAATGTGCTAATGCAGAAAAGTAGGTGCTGCAAAGCTTTCATGACAGGCCCATAATGTAGCTGTCATTCAAATACAGATAAAGTCTGCTAGCAAGAAATAAGGTATTGAAAGAGATTAAGATGATTTTGGTTAAAATAAAATATAAAAGTTTGATGAAGACAGCAATGATATGATGGAAGAGGCAATCATCTCTTGTCATTAGATCCTTAGAAACTGGACCTTAATAAAAACTGTAAAACAAAGAAACATTTTGATTCTTAATATATCTCTAAGTAAAGTGAACCTGTGCCCAGACTTTACACATTAAAGTATTTACATGTTCTAAACAAGCAATAAAAGCACCTGAAAGTAAGAACTCATTAAGAGCTTGTTCCCACCATGTCTGTTGAGCTGCATTTTTTTATGCACGCCACTGCACATGTATGGGGTGAACAGGGCACATAAAACACTGTGGATTTCTATGTGTCCTGTTCACACCATACATGTCCAGTGGTGTGCACAAAAATGCAACTCAATGGACATGGTGCATACATTATGACAATAAGCTCCTCTCTAAACTCCACAATTTTGGGGCATTTTATTTTTATGTCGCCCATGAACACTGCTCTAAAATATCAATCTAAACCTCACGATGTGCAAGGACACATCGGCTAAAAGAGAACTGCATTCAGGGGCATTAGAAGTGAAAAAAATCCATAAAACCAGCATAGTTTCTGCTCATGTGCACGAGGCCTTGGAGTCTTTGTTGTGATCTTTGTGGCTGAATTAGTTCACAGTACTTTCAGCTACAGAGTTCAGCAAGAGATTGATTTAACACTTTTACTGTTTGTAAGGAATCTGTAAAAGCTTTCTGTCTAGGTTGTGAAGTACTTAAAAGCACATCAATGTACTTAAAAGCACATCTACAGGATAACAAAATCTTTTCCTTTTCATTTTACCTAGTGAGAAGTGAGGGGGTCTCATAAGCCAATTATTTGCTATGAGTATGTGTCTGTGTGTATTTGGGACATTGAAACGTATTTCCCTTGAGTTGGACTAATGTAATGGCTTCCTTTTTAATATGCAGCATGTCACCTTTATTGTAACCTTGTCCCAAGTTACAATAAAACAATACTCCTTCCTTCAGGGTATATTTGCATTCTCTGCAGCCAGGGTGCACAGATGTACAGGGACATTGTCTCCTAGGTAACTGCTTCTTTACCTTCCTCAAACTTGAAGACTGAGTGGTTCTGATGGGGTGCAAAATGAAAAAGATGCTTATTCTGATTGTATTTGAAAATATTATTAGAGTAAACAGATTTTGCTTTTGTTTTGAAATTAGAGCTAAAAAGCAAAGTTAATCTTTACATTACAGCCACTATACCATCCATTTTGCTGGTTCTATGATTGCCTTTCTACATGGCAAGCCAGAAGTACCATGTGTCTTCACAATGTCTACTAAACCTGGAGCTGGATAATGATAAATAATAGCTTTTTATGAGCCAGATGACAGCTCATCTGTTGTGCTGCCACCAGACATTAGCCGTTCAGATCTGTCCTCCTGTGGCATACTTGTATGTGTATGGCCAAAGGCAGGACTTAAAGTGCATTTCCACTTTTGCAGTCAAACTGGGATAACATCTACTAAATATTTGTTACATGTTCCCATTTACATTGCATAACTTTAAAAAATATGTAAAAAATGCTGCTAACATTTGTACTTGCTTTGCAATCCTACTAGGTTTCCCCTTCTATGTAATGTTAAGCAGGGGGCTGTGTAAAGTTATGTTTACCACAATTAACCTTGTCTGTCCTGTCAAAGGGATAAAGATCTCAAGGCTTGGGTGGTACATCGTACGTATCCCTTAGCTTGTCCCTGTAATAGCACTATGAAATTGTTCAGAAAAGCTTGCTGTCCTATGTGTAAGCTTGCTCCAATTAACTACATAAGAAAGTAAAGTATTTTTGTATATTAATTGTAGGTGTGAACTGGAACACATAACAAAAATTTAGTGGGGGTTTCTACAATTTAACTGCAAAACTACTCTATAAAGTGGTATTAAATTCATTTTTTAACTAAAATCATTGCAGCTGTATGAGACTTACTGCAGTCTATATTTGTGTGTTTCCTCATTCTGTGCAGCCGTCTCTTTAAAATCTTCTTTCTCCTTAGAGCTGGCTGGGACTTCCGTTCTGAGAGTGACTCATTCTCTGGCTGTCTGATGGAGTCTCCCTCCCTGCATTTAGAGGCGGCAGTTGCACAGGCAGCCCGATGTCTGGAGGACATGCCTCCTCTTTTGATTGACAGCGGCTCTGTCTACTGTCTAAGGGAGAGGTTTTTTGGATCTTTAAACTCAACACTCATATTCCCAAGGGTGTGAATTTTGAGTGGGACAATACTTATTGTTATGAATGATCCTAGATAACAACCATTGGTTCCTTGGTTTATGCCTGTATGACACCATACTAACAATTCTATATGATTTTATGCGTGATCGTTTTATGAAGATTGATTCTGCAACATTGGGGGATATAGTTATCATGGTAATAACAGGGAATCCTAAGGATCTACTAAGAGGTGTATAGTCAAGTATATTAGTCCACTCTTCTCTGATGATTTTGTACATTTCATACTTTGCTCGGTTTGACTGCTTTTGTTTATTTATTCAATCATGAGCTGCTTTGAGATATTTATGTATATATGTATTTATGCATGTGCATTTTATACACATTTTACATGTATTTACAGAATACTATATATCTTTAAATCTGTATCTGATGGATCATATATGCATATATACATTTTTGAAATATGGCAACGGTATTCGGTATTTATATACTTGTTGATTTTAACATTTAGAATAATATGGATGTTTTAAATTGAAGGTATGCCACTCTATTGCAGTAATAGATATTTCAATTACTCTTAGATGTAGAATTTTTATAATTATGGCAATATTTCGACATTCCTTCTTCTAATTAGCACTAAATTATGGTTATTTGGTTTATTTTTTGTTATTTTGAGGTGTGTTTATATCTGATGCACTTCACTGCAGGGTTTGGGCTTTGCACATATTTAATGTATAATATTTAAAACCTACACTAGATATTGGGTGTATTTTCCATATATTAAGTAATGATATTTTTAAACATGCGGTACTATTGTGTAGGATTATTTAGTATTTCAATGCTGGGTATAGATTTATGAATGCTAGCAGTGAGCTGGATCACATCAGGTTCCAGATCGCTATATTATTATATTGCTCCATTTGTTCGCTCTGTGTCTTTTCACACCTGGAATCGGTAGTTACATGTTTAACTGTTAGACAGGATGCAGGCCACCCCACACCTGTTGGGAGGTGGACCCAGAGATATAAGCTTTTTTTAGGAATTTCACCTCTATAATTAAGCCTCATTGGTGAAACGCGTTAGAGGGTTCTGCATCTGCTGGGGAGCTTGATTGTGGTGTATACATATTTTTGGATCTCAATAAAAATTGGAGTGATATATTTCAAGACCTGTGGTGTGCGACCATTTATGGACTGGCTCTGTGTAAGTGTCTTAGAGTGTCATCTTTTCAGTCTATCTTTTTTTTTTGTGATGTTGAATTCTGCTTGGCTGAAAGTTTACATAGTAAAATAACACTGTCAACCTTTACAAGCAGGATAGGTCATCTAAACAGCGTTTTAGGTGTTTATTTATCTTTTTATAGCCGTATTAAAAAAAAACTTTTCTTGCAAGTAAACAATTCTACTTTCTTGCTAATAGTTCACTTGCATTGAATTTTAGAATTTTATCTATATGTGTGCCGATCGACATGTTGTTTTTTTGAATGGACTCCGTGGTTCACATAGATAAACTCGCTGGACATCGTGATTGATGCAGATTTGATTGCTGGACATTGTGATTAATGCAGATTTCATCACTGGATGTTGTGATTGATGCAGATTACATTGCTGGCTGCTGTTAATTTGAAAAGCACCCAAACTGCACCATTAACAGCTATAATACAATACCCTGCGTTGTGGTGTGGTGCTTTAAAAAAAAATTGTGTATGCACTACTTTTTTTCAACCACACCACAATGCACTGTATTGCGTTACTGCGGGTAGGAGGTGCATTCAGGGTGCCATTCAAATGAATGGCAATGCAACGCAATTGCTGTATTGTATTACACTGTAGCATGCTATTAACTGCACAGAAACATGCTATTAACGCATGGCATTGGTGTGAACAAGCTCTAAAACATTCAGCCAACCAGAATTCAATATCAAATAGACAAGAAAACAAAATTGATAGACTCAAGCGATGTCACGTTTACATCATTCCACAATCTATGTAAATTATAAATAAAGTTTGCTTGATTCTGGTCTGGTATGCTGCATTGTGCAGCTGTATTATACAATACAGAGTACCATGCAGAATACAATGCAAAATACCAATGCATTATACAGCGGAACACTGCAGAATACCACCAGCTATAGAGGAACAAAACAGGAACAAATACAATGTATTATTGCTGGCATTTGTTGTATTCCTCTATAACTGGTCAGTGGTATTCTGCATTGTGCCGTATAATCATTATACAGCGCAATGCAGAATGGCACCAGCTATAGAGGACTACAAATCCCAGCAATAATACATTATATACAGTGCAATGCAGAATAACACCAGATACCAAGGACTACAAATCCCAGCAATTGTACATTATGGTATAATGTACTATTGCTGCGATTTGCTGTATTCCTCTATAGCTGCTGGTATTCTGCATTGCGCCGTATAATCATTATACAGCGCACTGCAGAATACCACCAGCTATAGAGGACTACAAATCCCAGCAATAATACATTATATACAGTGCAATGCAGAATAACACCAGATACCAAGGACTACAAATCCCAGCAATTGTACATTATGGTATAATGTACTATTGCTGCGATTTGCTGTATTCCTCTATAGCTGCTGGTATTCTGCATTGCGACGCTGTATAATGTGCTATATTGCACACCACACTTTTTTTTTAACTTCCACCACTCCAAGCTTGCTCTCATGATGGACTACAATCTCAATACATACTAGTAGTCCATCACTGGAGCCTTTTAAAAAAAAATCCGATTAATCAAACTAAATAATCGGCTAACTAATCGATTTTGAAAATAATCGTTAGCTGCAGCCCTAAATGGAGGTAAAGACAAGCTGTCAGAGAGGCAAAATTAATAGTATTGTTTATAAATATTGTCATTAAGTAAACATTTGACAACTAATTCATGATTTACAAATACAGTCATCAGTGCATTCATTTTTGCCCTGTTCAGACTTTTTTACATTGTGTAGTGTTAAAATCTGAAATATAAATTAAAATTTAGTGAGCTATTCATCGTTTGATTTACACACAACACAGGTAACACTTTGGAAGTGCAAAATTGTAATATTTACTATGGCACAAATGTACAAAAACACATTTGTTAGTTACAAGTATTCACTCCCGAGTCAGTGCTTGATCGAACCAACTCTGGCTGCACTGACAGATTTTAGCCTTTTCTGTAAGTCACTACCAGCTTTGTAGATTTGGATCTTGCAACTGCTGCCTATTCTAGTTGGTGAGGAGCCATTGTGAGGAGTCCTGCTGGTAAATATGGCCAAAAAGAACAGGAATTACTGGATAGACTTGGTTATATTATTAGTAAACAGCAATATCCTGATAAGCCCGCAATGTGGTAGCATAATACAGGAGACATGTTCTCTTTAGAAAGATAAACAAGGATCCCACCGCACCTTACTGGACTCCCCTTTTTATCAGAGGTGGGTGCTGAAGTGACCACGGACGGCGCTGCATAAATCACATGGAAGAACAGAAGTGTCACCAGCACACCATTGAAATGTAACATTTCGATGCTGTGCTGGCAACTTTCCTACTCTTCCATGTTCTCCCTAAGGACAAACTAGGGGTATTTTAGACATCTAATGTCAGTCCTGCACTTCACCGAAGCCAATCGAGCACACACCATGCTCAATCGGCTTCTTTCCCAGCCAAGTATTAACAGGTATAAACAAGGAAGTTCTCAGAGTTGAGCGCTTCCAGGTTTATACGACCCAACATAATGTGTTAACGCATTGTAATGGCCAGGTATGAAGGGGGCAAAAGACATTTAAGTTCTTGGATATAAAAGATTCCAAATGTTTTTGGCTGTATTTTTAAGGTCACTGTAATGCTAAACAATAGACATGTGCATTGCCAAAAAATTTGTTTAGTTTTGTTTCGTTTTAAATTTGGATTTGTGTTATTTCGTTTTTCGGGATTCGGGTGTGAAAGTCAATTCGGATTCGGAATTCGGATTCGGACGAAATTCGGTAGCGGTAGTTTGAACGTTCGTTTCGTTTTCTGTTCTTATTCGTTTCGTTCGTTTGCAGCAAAGTGACATTTGAGGGGGAAAAAATATTTTTCTCCTTCTCTAATGTCACTTTGCTCCAACGAACGAAACGAATAAGAAACGAATAAGAACAGAAAACGAAACGAACGTTCGAACTACCGCTACCGAATTTCGGAAATGGAAATTCAGATTCGTTTGCATTCGTTATGTCTGTAATTCGGAATTCGGATACATCCGAATTTCCAAAAATTAATCCGAATTTCGATTCAGAACGAAACGAATCGCACATGTCTACTAAACAATGAACCTCCACCCTAGTGTCAGGTCTTCTTCTAGAGCTGCACTATATTTGTCTCCATCCATCTTACCCCTAATTCTCACCATTTATTCAGTATCAACCAATGAAAAGCATCTCTACTGCATGCTCCCACCACCGTGTTTCTAAAAGGATGCCTTTATCAGAGGGATACGAGGCATTGCCTTTGTTCAACAATAGGTTAAAAATAAAAATTTTGGTCTCATTAGACCAGAGAAACGTTTTCATTATTTGCTGTACCTCCTACCACTGGTGTAACAATAGCCATAGCAGCCCATGATGGGAAATGATTAGGAAATCTAAACTGTGAGGTTTCCGGTAACTAGGAGCAGAATTCAGACCTCAGGAAAATCTTGACAGATCCCCTTCTGTGCAGTAAGATGCATTTGCTTATCTTTTTTACCACTCTAGATTTTTTGCCTTTTGAACTTCTGCTCCACACTGAAATTAACCCTTTATGCCTAATTCAGTCACAAATCCCAGAGTTTATAGGAGGGCTGAGGTTTGTGTTTCTACATGAAAGTTTAATGAAGCTAGATTTTAAAGAGGTTTATGTTAGGGTTGAAGAGTAAGTGTGTGCAAGAGTATTATTCATTTTATCACAATATAAAATATAATTATGGCTGTTAATATTATTAATACTACTATAACATTTATCCCCAGCAGTGCTTCCTAGTAGTGCTCCCTAGTAGTGTACTGACAGCTCTCCTGTTGCCGGTCCTTGATACATACGTTATATTCAGAATAATGTCATATATTGTCACAGTTGGCACTGGCAGCTGCTACGGAGTGAGTTAGCCTGGGGGCCTCAAAGGTTTGCTATGGGGCCCCATGATTTGTAGTTACGCCCTTGCAGCCGACATATCTTTTGATAAACTCCAAACAGGAGTCTACACGTTTTTTTTTTCCCATGAGTTACCTTCTTCTTGTCACTCAAACAGACACTAAACTCAGGAGTTAAATCTTAAAAATGCATTCAAGTACCTTACCCTTGCACTACAATCTCATGTTTAGTTTACTAATTTGTATTGAAGTTATAGGGGTCTATTCACTAAGCTGCTGTAGGCAGCCGAGTGACTAACCGACCCGAAGCGAAGTGTGCCGTACACTGTTTGGCTATTCACTTCAGGATGGTACGGCTGATTCCAGCCATAGATCGGCTGAAATCAGCCATACATCGGGTGGCTTCAGCTGGATTCCGGGGTGCCGAACATGCTCAGCATGTTTGGCTGACCCGAAGTGCAGAAGGAGTTCGACTCCAACATCTGGATCGGCTAAGCTGAACCTCCGGCAGGCTACTCGCTGCTGTTCGGCCTATTCTCATAGATGCCGAACAGCAGTGATTAAATAGCCGATTGCCGCTGAGCTGTATTCTGCTCGGCTGTTCTGCTTGGTACCTCTGTGAAAAACAGTTAAAAAAGTAGTAAAAAATAAAATAGAAAACGATTGGGCGGAGCTAGCAGTGATAGCTAGCTCCGCCCAACTGTTTTCTATTGGCCTGGCGGTTCTGCTGCTGAATAAAAAAAAATCACCATAGGAATGCATAGCTAGATTCCTGTTGGCTATTTCACTTTGCAATAGCAAATATCAAACTAGCTGTTGCAACCGCCCTCTGCTGCTGTCAATCACTAGAGGGGCCTTGATGGAGAACTTCAGGTCCCCTCTGCTGATTGACAGCAGCAGTGGGCGGGTGCAATAGCTAGAATCCTATTGGCTATTTCACTTTGCAATAGCCAATAGGAATCTAGCTATGCATTCCTATGGTGTTTTTTTTACATTTATTCTGATGGCAGCCAATGGCTCCGATGTCAGAGGGAAAAAAAAGACAACAGAGCAGGGAAAGGCTTACTGTGCTCAATCAAGCAGAGTAAAACTTTCCCGGAGAATGTGTTTCTCTCCCGCGCGGCCGGGAGCCGCTATCTAATAGCGGGAGACTCCCGGAGCGTCCGGGAGAGTTGGGCTGTCTGGAGATCAGCATACCTGGTTACCTGGTAACTAGGGACGCTGATCTGTCTGTGCAAGTGGCTGGAGCCGGCCGTGAGATGATGGCCGGCTCCGCCCAGCTTCGGCTTTTACCTCGGCTCAGTTGAGCCGAAGCATATGCCTTCGGCTCGACTGAGCCGCTCGGCCGAGTTTGGGAGCTGTACGGGCTAGATCCTTTGGCAGCTTAGTGAATAGACCCCATAGTCTATCACAGGAGTGAGCTTGGAGTGGTGACTACGTTACAACACACATAGGCTCCATGAAGAACAAAAGTAGCCACTCTCCAGAAGGAAGGACAGTGTCAGCACCAATTCAGAGATGATTTGAGGATCTACAGTTGAATGATACACAAATAAGATACATTTTTGTTATTAGGTAAGGTATATGAATGCATTTCTAAGGTTTAACTGTAGAGTTTAGTGTCACATTATTTTTGTGGGACATCGAGGATATAGTTGCTCATGAATGTTCCATGTCAGCTGTATAAGCTGGATGTAAGCAGCTCCTTCAAAGTTACCACTGATATTTTGGTTGCTTCTGTAATTCCTTGGTGTATGGTCTTCTCTAGACAGAGTGTGTCACAATCTTTCTATTTTTTTTTCCAACTACTAATAAGTAACTAATGATGTCACTTAGGAAGGCAAATGTTTGCACCAGAGCTTATTTAATGGTTTAATAGAAAAGAGGTGAATACTTATGGAATAAAACATCTCTATTTTTAGAAAACTATTTCAACGATCTTTCCATTTTGCAAACTCTTTTGTAAAATCTCTACTAAATCTATTTTGATTCCAGATTGTGACACTCTAAAATGTAAAAAAAAATCCAAAAAGAGGTGCAAGGCAGTGCATCTGCTTCTCTACTTCTATGCTTCTGGGCATTAAAAATGTCAAGTTATGTGGTATTTTTTATTTCTTCATGTTTAGAACAAACATGTAAATCATTTTCTTCCTTCCCCTGTCACCCAGTGACAAACAATCCCGATTCCCATCAAAACAAAGAAAAAGGGAAAAAGCCCATAGAACACACAACCCAGGATTGTATCTGACACATAATGTACATTGAGAAGGATTCCCCTAGAGAGCGGACCCCGGAGCTATTTTTGCAGAAACTAATTTCATGAGAAGGACTTGCTGCAGCTGTGTAAGCAATTTCACATAAAACTCCTCCATCTCGTTAGCTTTTCAAAAGCACTAAATAGGTCAAGGAATTGATATTTACTTTTACAAGGTTTTCATATCCTCTGTGGAGCAAAACATTAAATACTATCTTATTTCATATTTACAGTTTATTCTGCCCTTCAGAGTGCCATTATATTGAGCAGTATAAACTGGATAGGCAATTAAAGAGTCTTGGCCGCAGAAGAGTCTTGGTTATTGCACATATTTACACAGGATCTTAATTGATCGGCACATAATTTCCAGACCTGTGAAAGATGCCAGACAACAAATACAATATTACACACTATTGGTGCCAGCAATGTCATATTAATATTAATGTAATCAACAAAAAGATTAATTGTTAATTGAAGCAAAATCTGTTCTATGCAAGATTCTAAAAACATTAGTGCAGACAGAGTTCAACAAAATGTTTTTGTTTTCTAGGCACATTTCACAACTATGCATTTTAAAGAATCTGCCTGCTGCAGTTTTGGTGCAGTTTATAACAACTGCATCAGCAGTCAGGTTACATGCTCTTCACCATACTATGCTGATGTTACAGTGTAGTTGTAGGCCCTTATAGTGCTACAGCGTATTTGTAGGACCTTATAGTGCTGTTGGCAGAAGTATCTGGACTGGTAAACTGGCTGCACAGTATTATATCCTTTGGCATGTTAAAACGTTCCTACATACAGACATGGGCACATTTTGTGGTACCCTTGCAGCTCATTAAACAATGCGTTATTCCTCCTGAAAAGTTATAATATTAAAACTAGTTGTCTCCTTATGCATGCATGCATGCCATTAGTGTGTAATAGAGTAAATCCAAGAAAGTGAGAAAAGAGATAAACTTATGGTTATTGTGTAAAAATATTCTAAAATAGCCTGGACAGAATTGTTTGTACCCCTAGAGCAGATTATAAATAAGCACATCATAATGATATTCCAAACTAACAGGGTTATTCACAAAAGGGTGAAGAGTTTGAAGAAGGTAGGAGAAGTGAACAATCCAGGACAACATAGCTGATTTGGAAAAATTCCAGTTTAGCTATGTTGTCCCAGATTGTAAACTTCTCTTGCCTTCTCCAAACTCTTCACCCTTTTATGAATAACCCTGTAACTGTTTTCTGTAGTTAAAATCACACATGTCTTATAACCAGTCAGTCTATTTAATTTTTTTTTTAAAGTAGTCGCTAAAAATTTACCAGAGAAAGCAAAGGAGAGAGTTGTTTAAGAAGATCAGAAAGAAAATTATAGACCAGCATGTCAAAGGTAAAGACTATAAGACAATCTCCAAACACTTGATGTTCTTGTGACTGCAGCTGCAAATATTATATGGCATATATGGTTCATAGGAGTGTAGCCAATCTCCCTGGACATGGCCACAAGAGGAAAACCAGTCCCAGACTGAACAGAATGATATAGACAATGAAAACTTCCAAAGAGATACAAGCTAAATAACAAGGTTGAGGTACATCAGTGTATGATCGCACCATTCGTCGCTTTTTAATAAGCGTATATTGACAAGTCACAATGTCCCTGAGAGAATGTCCTTTGGACAGATTAGACAACACTGGAGTTTTCTAGCAAGTCATATCAGCTCTATGTTCACAGATGAAAAAAAATGAAGCTTTCAATAAACATTGTGCATATTGGGAAACATTGAGGAAGGTCAGTTATGTTTAGGGCTGCTTTGCTGCGTCTGGCACATCTGAATGTGTGCATGGCACAATGCAATCACAAGACTATCAAGGAATTCTGGATGGAAACAGTGTCCAGTGTCAGAAAGATGTCTCAGTTGCAGGTCATGGGTCCTCTAACAGGATAATGACCCAAACACACACCTAAAAGCACCCCAGAACGGCTAACAAAACATTGGATTATTCTGTGGTGTCTTTCTACGATTCCTGATATGAATCCTATTGAACATTTATAGAAATAGCTGAAACATCCAGTCTGAAGAAGGCGCCCTTCAAACTTGAGACAGCTGGAGCACTTTGCTCAAACAAGAATGGGTCAAACTACCTGTTGGCAGGTCCAATAGGTCTAACTGAGAGCCACAGGAAATGTTAGTTTGCAGTGACTGCATTTTTAAAATCTGTTTTATTATTTAAAATACTATGTTCGATGATCAAAAGCAAAGTCTGATTTTTAATAAATATGGAATAAAAAATGATAGATGCAAATTACTTTTGTCAGTTTCAAGTTATTTCAGAGGAAATTGTTGGTTGTTCTTTAGTCGTGGAAGGGAACCAACAAATGTATCCGTGTATATATATTAGAAGGGTGCTACACTTTTAAAAGGGGTTGATTTAATAAAAACACATAGGCTGTTCACTTTACAAGGGAATTTTCTCTTAGCTTAGTGACTGTAAGTCAGCAGAGTTTCATCACATTCACTAAGCCTTGGTGAATGAGTTGAAACTCTGCTGACTTACATCATCTAGTCATGTGGTAGAAAAAAATACAGTTTTTTTATTCTGCAGATGGTTGAATATTCTTTGTAAAATACATTTTCACCAAATTCACTATGCTAAGTCAAAATACCCTTCCAAGTTAACAGCCTATTTGCTTTTAGTAAATCAACCTCAAAGTGTTTTTTATTGTATTTAAAATGTGCTAAATACAATAGGCAAAGTAAAATAATGATGTACATCTATACATTAAAGGGTTAGTCATCCCAAAAGTGTTAAAACGCTACATGGTTAAACCACCATACAATTTCTTACTGTATTTCACTCGGAGACACTATTGGTGCAATATCTCTGCTTAAAGTGTCAGCAAACCCAAAATGCATTTTTAGAGTTTTCAAAATACATTTGTCTGATTATATGTGTTTGTCTTTCCTTGTAAAATCATTGCAATAAATATGAAATACAAGATTTGGTTTTAGGGTGCACTCACTAAAACCGAAGCCAAAAAACATGCGTTGACTTCAGTTTGCATAGTCCATTAACATCAGTTGTATTACTTTTGGGGGGGGGGGGTTGATTTTAATTTTACACTGAGCTATATAAGGTACTGGTTCTGCCTTAAATTGACATGTGTTATTGGTTCACATTAGTCTGTTGCATTGCGTTGTGCTTAAAGTAGTAGAGCCTGCTCTACTTTTTTTTAGTGGTGGGCAGCACAATTTATTTTCAAATGTCCTTGAGTTGGCATCCATTGAAATATAGATGCTAAAGGATCTGGTGTGAATGGGCCCTTAATACCACTAATAAAAAATGTATGGTATGGTGTGTATTCTATGAAAGGCAAGAGCATTTCCAAGGAGAAAACATTTAAGCAACACTTCAGAAAAATGAAGTTGGGACATCAGGAACATTTGCCAAGTATGAATGGCAATGCATATTACATTCCTTCTAATGCCTGAAATGTCACAAAGAAAACATTAAAAAGGGGTAAACAGCCCATATAAAAAGATGCTGAGTGATTGGATGGTACGATTTTTCCAACCTCAGATGAAAACCAGTGTTTTTTTGTAAATTACAGTAGGAGTTTGTGAAGGCTGATACTTCTCTGATTTTATAATATTGCCTCAGGGAGATTTAAGAGATTGAGATTGAGGAGTATACTATCCAACATTTGAAAGTCCAGTTCACATCCTGACAATCTGTATTACTTTTTATATTTTGCGCACCGCTGGACAGTGAAAGGACATTGGTCACTAGCTCTAGTCCACCCCCTCCTGTTTTTTGTGATTTTCTATTGGTTTATGAAGGTGGTGGGCAATAGTAAGACATGTTGGAGGAAGGCGGGCTAAAACCCACTGTTTGCATTACACAAATACATTTTAGCACAGTTGCAATGTTTGCTAAATAACATTAGCAGTTTACCAATTGGTTATATTTATAGTAAAGTAGAACTCACCGATTTCAGCTCCTAGTGAAGAGTTCAGTATTGCTCCAGCAGAGGATACCACTGCACAAGTAGAGAAGCCTTGTGGATACAGTTTACTCAAGGGTACCGGAGGAAAATACTTTTCCCATCCTAAGTTTGAGAATGGAGCCTCCTTACCATCCAAAGTTCTCACATGAGCTCTCTTTTTCAGAATGCACAGAAGTTCTTGAGAACTCAGTTTTCTGGAGTTGTGCTTTCCGGAGAAGCTAACGCCGAGTTTGTTAGCTCTGAGGTACTCCCTCCTTGCTTTCTGTAGACGAGGAGTTAGCATCTTTGATGACACATTACCTTTCCACAGCTTCTGAAGAAATGATTTAGACATGGTTGAGGAGAATCCATTCCAATCATCGTATTCTTCAAACACATGTTGTTTCTTGCGATGTGAATTCCTCCTGACTTTTCTATATCTGGAGTGTGCATTTTGATGATACCTTCCACCAGACAAGGAATGGAATGATTGAGCCTGACTGGAATCTTTATGAGCAAAGCCTTTTTTCTTGGACATGATAAATTCATCCTCACTTGCAAAATAATTTTCCACGTCAGCAATGGTTTTAATGTTACCATGGCCTAACTTAAAGGTCTTTAAAACTTCTTCATCAATTAGATTATTGTCATCAATGGCATAGGATAAGGAGGCATCCTGTAGTGCTCCCATGATAGCCCTCTGCTTTCCTTGAATAGGTAGGAGTTTCTTAGCTTCTATGTAAGAAAATGAACTTGGCACTGGTTCCACGGAGTTGCTATCTGTGAAGTAGATGAATATTACCAGGAACAGTAAACCCCAAGCACAAATTCCAAACAGCATGAGTTGTTTCCATTGCTTTAGGTTAGATTTCATGGCTTGATCTCCACTAGCTTCTTTTTTCTTTATATGGGCAAAGCTGAAATCTTATTGTGACCTGTGAAAATTACAATGATCAGAACATATGAACATGTATTCAAACCATATTATACACACAGTTAGTGGCATCATTCATAATTATTATATACTCTATAGCCAGTGTTCCTGAAATGATCATCTAAAACTCCTACAAAACAATTCCCTGAGGAAGCTAATGTAACAGACACTTTAGATAACAACACTGATTTTTTTTAAATGCAAACACAAATATCATAAATATTGTGTTCCCGTTATCTGAACATCCTAGGATTCTGGTGTTCTAGTTTATATAACCACACCGCTTTCTTTTCATATGTTAGATCTAATCTAACAGTCAAGTCTCTGGGGCTTTAAGCTACAATGTGGGTGTGTTGGATTGATGAAATCTGGCAGCAAATAATATAAAATATACAGCAGTCTTTGAGATCACTGACCTAGCAGGGCACCAACACATTATCACAGTAAATCAATCTTGCAAGGAGGATGTGTGCTTATGCTGTAGATCACAGTAAAACCACAAAGGAACACAATTCTCTAAACATAATAGTAAATTCCAACTCCAAATTCCAGCATCCAAATTAAATGCTGGGCAAATTATAAAAAGCGTTTCCCCCTGCAATGTACATTTAAAATGAATTATATGTTAATAAAACAAACTATCTAAAAATGTCAGAAATGTGTGGGGAACTTCTACATATGTTTTATTCAAAAAGCATGGTTACAATTTTTAAAGCACATCTAAAGGTAATACAACAGTGAAATTTAGGATGTGTGAGTGGACATTCTATTAAAAAACTGGGATTTTGAGCACCTAGGAGACTTAATTTGTTTTCTTTAAACTGACACCTGACAATATGCAATGCTGGCTACTCTCATATAAAACAAAGATTAAAAGAGAGGGCAAAGTGACAGAGTCTCCTATTAGGCCACCCTGACTCACTTATACTGACCTTTGTGAATACTTGGTAATCTTTATGAAGTTGGAACAATTATTTAAGGTTCAAGGAGGGCCTACCTGTTTTGAAGAACTGCATCTCCTTTATTAGGGCTAGGACTAAATGCACCTTGGACCTGTAGCAGAAGGAGTACTATAGTGAAATGACAACTGAAACTCATGAAAATGCTTAGCAACGTAAAGTGAGGCTGGAATACCTTGGAATAACTAGGAATGCCTATATATGTGGATTTTCACTACATGCAGATGGGGTACATGCCTGCAGGCACTCTTTAGCAACTTCTCATTTTTCAAACTTTACATAGATTTCACAGGCCTGTGCCTAGTATCAGTAAAAGGATGATCAATATTCAGTATGTACAAGCTTCCTTCCCTTAACCATTAAGTACAGTGCCCACCCCTACTACCTGTCAGATGACTCTGAAGCATTGATTGCAAGTACTCATTCCTACTGCCAGTTTTGCACATCATGCTACATGGTATTGGGGATTTGCAGGGCAGATAAAGTAATGAGGCTATACCTATGTAATTTTGTTACCTATCAAAACCACCACTGACCTATTTGTATTTTTTTCTGTTGCTTTTGATTATTTGTCCTTAAATGCACTGTCTACACCCATGTGCATTACCCTTTCAGTATAGCAACATGAGATATTTTAAAGCTACAGGATTTGGCATCAGAAATAAAATATTGATTTTTTTTTAAATAATTAACAGCTGTAAATTCTCTCTGAAAACAAGAGGAGTGGGTCTCTAAATTACCTATAATACGGCAGAAGAGGGGTGCACAGGTAGCCAGTGGATAAATGGTGGTGCACAGGGTGCTGATGACAGAAGTGTTTGAAGGGGGTGCAGAAGTGAGCAGTGGAAGGGGGTTGCAGAGGGGAGCAGTGAATGAGAAATGCTGGATCAAATAGTGCTGTGAAGAGCTCAGCTTTTATAGCTGGCTCCGAAAACACTAACACAACCATAACTTTCCTGCAAAAATACTGAATTGATTTTTCCTTCAGCTTAGTAACCCCAATATTATAGCAGGGACATTTACAATGACAACAGTGGTAATGGGAAGTTTTACAGTGATCACCATCATAATGGGGGCACTGGTGGTCAGTGTAAAACTTTCCATAACATCGGTGGTCAGTGTAAATGTTCCTGTTACATTGATAGTCAGTGTAAATGCCCCTGCTACATTGGCAGTCATGTAAATTCCTCTATTAAATTGTAGCCACTGTAAATACCCATGTTACATTGCTTGTCAGTGTAAGTGTTTCTGTTACATTGGTGGTCAGTGGAAATGACCTTGTTACTTTGGTGGACAGTGTAGAAACCCTTCATTACACTAGTGTTCTGTGTACATGTTCCCGTTATATTGGTGATAGGTGTAAATACCCCTGTTACATTGGTGGTCAATGTAAAATCCCCTGTTACAATGCTAAGCAGAGTAAATACCCTTGTTACAATGGTGGTCAAGGTCCTTCAATGTAGGTTCAGACAAATTAAAACGTTATCTACCTTTCAATATTCTATTTGATTTTTTTAAGGTAATCCTCATTTATGTGTGTCTGTAAGACTCTCACTCATACCACAATAATAAAGAAGTAAAACAGACTATGACCTGTGTACAGTTTATGCTATAATTAGGCTCAGACTCTACCTCAAGCCATGTCGAATATTTAGCGCAATGTATCTTTGGCCTTTTCCTTTAATCTTTCCTAAGTTCTGATGTTGGGAGGTATGTAGCTTCATGTTCAAAACACCCAATTACCAATGAGTCATTCTCATGGTTTCTCACATTTACTGTTTTTTTTTTTTACTGTAAAGCAAGGTAGATTGCTTGTTTTTGGTATTGTTAACATTTTACATATTGTATATACTATTAAAATTTTATTTAATTAAAAAGTAATTAAAACTTTTTTTAATATGAGCTTCTGATATATTTTAGGTTGCAAGTGCAAAATATGCTTTAGCAGTACATTTTTTTATGTTTTGTCCGTAAAAAAAAGTATGGGGGAGGTTGGCAACCCTGATAATGAAGATAACTGGATTCAAATTATAAGATGACGTCAGGTGATGAAAACTCTGCGTCATTCTTAATATATGTACAATTAATTTTCTGACTAAGCGTTTTTTTATATGGCAGAGTCTGTGTTTAACCTAACGTGAGCTTCAGGATCAGAGGGTTTAGGTCCCCAATTTATACCCCTAGCACCAGCACACAAAAAAATTACTGGAGCCTCCCCTGTCCTGTTGTATAGTCATGATTACAGGAAACAAAATGAATAAAACTCTTTCACTGGACTTAATCTTGCTATTTTACAAAACTAAATAGTCACATTGTACAGACAATCCCTCTGTTTTCATGGGTTTTAATGACACGGTCAGCATCTGGAAAATTAAAGCTGCTTGCTTTTAGTCATTAGCATCTAGAATTAACAATGCCAAGTTAACAATGGGAAGATCAGTGGTATAAAAACAAACTCAGGCAATGACTTTATAACTTGAAAAGCTTAAAAAAAAAAATTGGCAGACTGTAAGTAGACTAAACTGTCAATTGTCACATATGATCTGTGAGTCTCTGGATCTAGACAGGGTGACCTTAAGGCCCACAGACGAAATGTATACATCTCAATTAACCCTGGACTCTTGTCAAGTCCTAATAGAATGGGAGAGTAGATCTGCCAATGCACTGTCAAATGAAGCCGACATCAAACATATCCTGTATACTTCCCAACAGAGACAGATTTTTTCCCTAGTAGTGGTTACAAAAATAAATTTAACATATGTTTCAATAATCTGAAAGTAGAATATATTGTCTTTGGTTCTGGGAACTAATGTAATGCATACAATTTGCTTT
>NW_017306411.1:25391-101778 GCF_000935625.1 Nanorana parkeri | reverse complement strand
CTATTTAGTTGGTGGGGGGTGGGAATTTATTTTATTTGGTGGGTGGGGTGGCTCTGTTTTCTGTTTTGTTGGTGGCGTTAAAACATATTTAGTTTGGTGGGTGGGGTGAAAATGTCTTTTGTTTAGTAAGTGGTGTAGAGCTTTCTCTTTTATGTGATTGATAGGGTGGAAATGTCTTTTGTTTGGTGGGTGGGTTGGAACTGTCTTCTGTTTGGTTGGTGGAGCTGAATTATTTTTTGATTTATGGGTGGGGTGAATGTGTCTTATGTCTGGTAGATGGGTTAGAGTTTTCCTTCGTTTGGTTGGTGGGGTGGAAATGTCTTTTGGTTGGTGGGAAGATTTCTTCTGTTTGATAGGTGGGGTGAAAATGCATTTTGTCTGTGGGATGAAACTCATTATAGAGATGTGACCTGCCATAACTGCCCTCTTTCTGATAATACTAGGTATGTGGCTATCAAGCTCATGCTATGCTTTAAATATGGCATGTCGGCCCTGAATGAATAAGTCGGTAATGTGGAGGGGCCAGGCACTTTACACATGCATGGCTTATGAAATGTACCTAATTTATTTGGGGCTGATATATAAGCACGGGGGGCGGAGCTAGCAAGGTTTAGGATGTTGTAGTTCCCGATCAGGCGTGCTCCAACTGCCAATGAGAGGCACTGTTTGACAGTTGGCGGACCATTTTTGCCTGTGTATAACTTGATTGACCAAACAAAATATACAAAGGCAGATATGGTTCCTCCCACCAGCTGTCAGAGCGAATCTGATGGGGAACTGATTGCCCATCAAATCTGGCAGGAGCCTTTCCCTGTCTGTATATATTATACACAGGCACAAATGGCTCTTCCTAACGGCCATCAGAGCAGACCTGATGGGGAACTGATCAAAGGCCAACATGTAATATATGAATATATTAGCTCTGCCCACATCATTAATAAGATGCTCGAGCAGGAGTACTAAAGCACTCACATATCTAGGTTAAGATTGTTGAGATTATTTTCAGAGAAACACCAGCTATTACTTCCAACTATAATACTAGCTTTAGATTTAAAGTGTATCTTTCTGCCCATGCGCAGTACTGCACTGCCACACTCTGCTGTAACTGCAGGCAATAAACATACTTATTTTGGCTCATAAGCACCTTCTCCTTTGTGTAAACCATGTATAATCTCTCTAAAAATCAGCACCCCCCCCCGCCGCACCATTATGAGCAGGGGCCAGAACTGTGACTCAGGGCCATGTGCGAGTCAAATGCTACCTACGTTACTATTTTAAGTCTAAATGCCAAAAGTGTTGTGGATGGCTTCTCTAAAAAAATGCAATTATGTAATTTGAACTTCTACCTAACTTACGGTAAATCTTGCAGAGATTTTCTGCTCCTCCATTTGGAAATAAATGTATACTATGCATGATTAACTATGTTAATTTGTCCATATGGCGTGCTTCTGTGACTGATCTTCTCTGTTTATAGGCAAGAGCCCCTTGGACTCACTGCAAGCATACTGTGATATTTCTAACTCAAAAACATATCAAAAAGCCAAGGGCAATGCAACTGGAAATCAATTCCTCCACTGAAATTTGTATGCACACTAAAATAGAGTAATGTACCTACAAAAGGCTCTCAGAAATACAACTGTACTTGTAAGAATGGGAAGAGCTCTGGCTGCCAACCCCATGATATTAACCTTACTTTATTATTTTGTGTTTTAATTGCATGGAAATGCAAAACCCATCTGAAGTGAATAAAAGCTTGTCAACACATTATGGGGGAAATTTATCGAAACTGCAGCAGACAAAATCTGAAGCAGTTATGAGGTTTTTTTTAAAGAGAACACAGTATCTGTTGCTTCCTTAGACACTCTGCCTTTGATTGAAACCTCAAAGAAGCCTTTCAGAGTCAGAGGAAAAGAGGGACACGAGAAACTGCTATGACTCATTCACTTGTATTTATACGTTTCTGGTTGAACTATTGAGCTCTGTAAACAACAAGAGGAAACTGTGAAATATGTAGCCTCCTGCATAGTCAAAGTTTTCATAAAGAGTTAAAGGAGAACTATGAGGTGAGTGCTTTTCACTCACCTCATAGTTCTAGCCGAGCTGTGACAATGAGACTGTCACAGGTCGGCTAAGTAGATCGAGAAGTGAGCGAACACATACCGGCGTTCACTCACCTCTCAATCCTGTCACAGCTCTCTGCCGTGACAGGGGAGGGGCTGGATTCCCCCCTCCCTGCTCCAATCCGCCAGCGCTGACTGGCGGATCGGACGGGGGCGGGTACAGCTGGCTCTGCCTCTAGATAGGCAGAGCCAGCTGTCACTCACACAGCTGGGCAGATCCTGACATAATTATTGGGATCTGCTTCAGCTGCGGCCTCTCAGTATACTGCGAGCAGTAGCTCGCAGTATACTGTGGCGTCTCAGTATACCGCGGGCTGTAGCTCGCGGTATACTGAGCTTAGTGTCCTCCCGTTACCCTAAGGAGAACTATGGGAAAAAGCCTTAACCCCATAGTTCTCCTTTAATATTCTGAAGCATTAATCGTATTTCAGATCACAATTTTTAAAAAGCCCAAAGACTGTGGTCTTGGAAATGATAAATCCCTCTGTCTGGGCAACAACAACCATGCTATTTTCAATGACTTAGGTCATGTTTTAAGCTGATTACTGATAATGTAGTCACATGAAAACAAGTGTAGACAAACAAGTTTAACACAAAGCTTCTATTGCTTGAGAGTCCACTTCTGCCACTGGCGCAGGATTTCTAATTTTTTGGTGATATAGTGCATAAGTTATTTACATTTACCTTTACAATTTTTTTTTTGCTAATGCCACCATTACGCGAGATTGATATGTCTGTATTGACTGGAAATCCAATTGACCTACTAAGCTGTGTATCTCTTTCGATGTGGGCCGCAAGCGGAAATTACAGCAGAGTATTATAAAATGGTTTGGATATGTTTATCCTGCAGGGCAGTAATGTTACAGAATGGACAAAGAACTTGTTGTGAGAGAAGTATGGGAAGTGTCACTGTCCCACTCTGAAAATTGTTGTTGTCTAGTTTCAGTATTTTTAAGTCACAGACCCGGAATATGAAAAAAAGTAGGTGAGGAATAGAAACATGTAAGACTTACATTTCTCTATACTTGTTCTGTCCATGAAAGCACCAAAGGCAAACAATTAGCATGACCGCCAGGCAACTATCATTCTCAAAAGGAAAGGTCAGAAATGGCAGCTTACATAATTACAGTATCTAATGATAACTTTAACTAGAGGACTGTATTTCAGGCATGTGTCCGTGAATACTAGGGCCGGTCCCAAGGTAGAAAGGTAAGAGGGTCATTCTTGAAGGGCAATAACAAGCTGAGTTTATATTTTACTTATATTTGCTTTGTGTTACGATCTCTGTGGGTAATCCAGTTGAAGGTAGAGGAGAAGCACAGCCCACTGAGAACTGTTACAATGCTCGATGCTCGATGCTAATCAAAGAACAAAATGCATACAACATATCAATAAAACAAAATGCAAAATAAATAAGCCATAACCTAGTATTCCTATTATTTTCAGAACCTTTTGCTAACTTTTATTAACTGGAAAAGGTTTGCTATATTACTATTATTATTATAATAAAGCAAACAACATTATTACAAATTGCCAAATGCTACTGCAGATTTGACCATTTTAGATGTAATATTTCAATAATCCTTTATATATGCATAGTAAAAAGCCTTTCCTTCCAGTGATTAATAGTAAATATTGTATAGTGAATTGGAAAATACAGTTGTTTAGTGATCCAATTGCACTTTCTTCCCTCCTTTTCAAAGCTTTGCCAGTCATATGTCAAATATTAAATGCAACACTTTATTAGGATAAAATGTAAATTAGTTCCCATCAGCATCATGAGGAAATGCTACATTAGTGTCCATCAGTGTGATAGTGAAAATGCCACACGGTGCTTATCAGCTTCACAGTGAAATGACAGGGAGAGATTATCTAGCAGCTGGCAGGAATGCTGACATCAGCTTCTCATACAGTGTCTTAATAGAACCAATAAAGCAGGTATCTTGGAATTACCCTGTTATTAGATACAACTACTCACACCAAATATAAGTTAAAAAAACCATATGAAAATGCCAGATAGTCACATGAGTGTCGCATAATAAAGTGTGGATATGTAACCTCCAACATCACAGAAAAAATTCTGCACAATGCACCAACTGATGTTACAGTGAAAAGGCTGCACTGAATGCCTATTGGGCCAATAACAAAATTCCAGAAGAACTCACTCTGACCTTATAAGTAAAATGCACCACAGAAATAATAAATATGATCCGATAAGACTTCCTTCTACCCTTTAGTAAACCTACCAAAGCTGTCTTCAAATGTCTGTGAATGTTGACGGGGACAGGAATAGCAAAAATAACCACTACCATATAAATGTAAGCGGTCTAATTCTCAGAGGGTAACACATTATATGCTGTGAGTTACATAGTATTTGAGGTTGAATAAGTACACAGGTCCATCAAGTCTAACCTATAGTGTGTATGCATGTGATTCTGTAGGAGTTTGCGTGTGTATGAGCCCATGTGTGATCTTGTTCTTAAGTGTGCCTGTACCCCTGTATGTCTCTGAGGAAATCATCTTTTTGAATGATTCAACACTCTTAGCTGAAATCACTGCTTGTGGCAGCAAGACCCTAACCGCTCTAACTCAGAAGAACCCCCTACGCCCCTTGTGCTGAAATTTTTTCTCCACCAATTTTAGGTGGTGGCCTCTAGTCTTTGTTATGGAGTTTACCATAAAGAGTTTATTGCTGATGTTGCTATCACCATTGAACATCTTGGACATGAAAATCATGTCCTCCTTACTTCCAGCGTGAACATATTTAAATTTAGTATCCTTGTCTCATAGCTTTGGTCCTCCATCCTCTTAATTAGTTTGGTTGCCCTCCTCTGGACTCCCTCCAGCTCAAGGACATCCTTTTTGTGGACTGGTGACCAAAACTGGACTGCATACTCCAGATGAGGTCGAACCAGTGATCTGTAAAGTGGCACAATTATAGACAATTATAGACTTGTCTCTACTGTACATCCCCTTTTTAATACAAGACAGTACTCTACTTGCTCTGTTTACAGCAGCCTGGCATTGCAAGTATTATTCAATCTGTGGTCTACAACGACCCCCAGATCTTTTTCCATTTGTGATTTCCCTAGTCAAGTTCCCATTATTGTGTAATCCACTTCCCTATTTTTAACCCCAAAGTGCATTACTTTATCGACATTAAACCTCACCTGCCATATAGTTGCCCACTCCCCTACTTTATCCAGGTCCTCCTGTAATGTTACAGTGTCTAAGTCTGTGTCTATTACCCTCCCAATTTTGGCATCATCAGCAAACACGGAAACATGGCTATTCACTCCCTCCCCGATATCGTTAATAAACAGGTTGAATAGCATGGGGCCTAGCACAGATCCCTGGGGCATGCCGCTCATGACCCCAGACCAATCTGAAAAGGAGCCATTTATTGATACTCTCTGGGCACGTTCCTGTAGCCAGTTCTCTTGAACTTAATAATCGGCTAACTAATCGATTTTGAAAATAATCGTTAGCTGCAGCTCTACTATCCACGTACACACCCTTTCATCTATGCCCATAGATCTTAGCTTGCATAGCAAGCGTTTATGTGGTACTGTGTCAAATGCTTTCGAAAAATCCAGATATACTACATCCACCAGCCTCCCTCCATCCAGATCTCTACTCACCCCTTCGTAGAATGTTAGTAGGTTGGTCTGGCAGGAACGGTCCTTCCTAAATTCATGCTGGTTATCATTTACTATACCATTATCCTGAACAAACACCTCTCTGCCAAAACAGTAGAAATAAACAGTAGAGAACAACACAATGAAAACCAGAAAACCACCCTTGTAGGCTAATTCAAATAAGCTATTCATTTTAGTTGCCAGGGAAGAGGTAATCCACTTGGGCACCAACATCTTCTTGTCTCCCACATTTTGGGAACCCTTGATGCACATAATCTAAAGAAGTAACATTGAGTGTTTGTTTTAAATATGCCATGCCAGGAACTAACTGTTGCCTTGACTTTGCTCTAACACAGAAGGTGTATTCTTTATTTTACATAAACTAAATTAGGAACAATTTAGAACAGAAAACTGCTTCTTTTGCTGTTTAGATGGAAAAAGTCTGCTGCCATCATTTTAAGGCCATGTCAGAATACAGGAACCCTGACAGGTAACATCTTTCCAAGCAATAGCCTTGAAATTTGCAGCTTTCCAGAAAACATTTTGATTGCTCTCAAAGTGCTATAAACGCAGAGAATTGCAGGCATTTCAATCATAAAACCTACCAAAAACTAACAAAAGTAGGTAAATACATGAATGCTATCTTACCAACATCCACAAAAAGTGGTCCTGTCACTAAAATAAAGTAAATGTAGTTTAAAACATAAAGCACAGAATGTTAACAGTGCAGAAATTTGTTCCCAATTTGCAGCAATTCTATCTCATACTGCCTAGATGTCCCCAGCTCTTTAATTAGGCTTTGATGGCAACCAGTTCATTTTCAGCAACTCCTGCACCTTTGCAGCTGTCATGTAGGGGACAACTGGGAGACCACATAAACAATGCCAACTGTGTTGGTGTGAATATTTTATGGCATTCTTCAAAATTAAAAATGGAGAGCATGCCTAAAAGGATGACTCTGGAAAAGACTTCCGGTTCCGGCGCCCGATGCTGACTCTGTGGCACCATGCTGAGGGCCATCTAAGCAGTTTTTACTTAGTGCTTCTGGGCATAATGTGCAAAAGCATCAATTCTAAAGATATTTGTTTTTATGGACCCAGCAAGCAATGCTTACAGCTGGGTAGACAATACTACTTAAAAATGACAGCTGGCTCCCAAGATCACAAATATAATATATTGCAGCTTACCATTCCTTAGATGTGGTTGCTTTTTTCATTATTTCCACCTTGTGATTTTGCCACACTATCTGTTCTGGGGTGACTCACTCACTGTACTGTATCTATGGAGGAGCAGCACTCTCACCTTAGGACGTTTGCTCCTAATTTGGACTACAGTATTTGGACTACAGTACAGCACTACGTTATGAAGATAAAAAGAAAGAGAGGTGTTTTAGTTCACACAATAGAACTTATCCTGAAAAATGTAAAGTAATAAAGTCACCGGCTGTAAAGGCTGGTTAGCTGCAATACATTACATTTTAGTTTTTTGGTTAAATTAACTTTAAAAATAGTCTGTGGCTGCAGAAAGCAGGCTCTTTCAGACTTGACCAAGGGACTGTCAGATGCATAGTTGCCAATTGTTCCCTTTTTCACAGTTTTAAATAATTCAATCCACAATTATTTTGTACAAGCAAAAGTTTAAAAATAAATGTTCTCTTTATTTGTATTTTACATTATTTTTTGCATCTATTAAAGTGGATCTAAAGCTTGCAGGAGCCCTAAACACAATTAATAATATTTAATTTTATATCCATGCTAATGTGAAGATATAACACCATGCTAAATGTAGTTACTAAATATTAATAGCATGTACGTTAACAAATAGTAATATTAATTAAACACTTAAAACAGTTAATAGCCACAGAGCTAAAAAATAAATCACAAGGAGTTGCTGCAAGAGGAACGCAAAGTAGTACAGGAACAAATAAATAAAGAAGAAAAGTTCAGACAACAGTTTGGACACAAAGAGGAGAGATATAAAAGAAGGTATTGACCTTAACTGGAGAATAAAGGCTGGGATTTAGAATTGCAAAAATACAATGGGAAAATCAAATGTCAAAGGGGAGAAAAGAAAAGGTTAAACATTTTCTGAGAAGCCAAACGCAAGAGAGTTTCAATGAGAGTCATAGTGAATAACTAAAGTGGTGTAATGGTATATTTGCATATGTATCAGAGAATACTGATATGTTAGTTGCTGGGCTTTTTTTGTGCAGAATCTTAGGTCCTGAAAATAAATATAAGTTTAAATATAAATGCCTATATCAACCCTAATATTTAACCCTTAATCTGATCCTTACTATTAACTTTCTAACCATTACCTTAATCCAAACACTACTTTTTTTTTTTTTTTATTCCCTGGACAATAGCTCAAGTGTTGTGCTTTCGCACCCCTTACTTTGTCTGTACCATTCACAAAGCACAGCATGGTAAGGATGTTTGTGTTGTGCTTTGTGTCTATCACAGACCCTATTCTGATGCAGTGAAGAGCCGGAAGTGTGGCTCCCTGCTGTACATATCAGCGGCTCTGGAGTAGGGTTTCAACCTTTTGACTGCCAAGTCTATATACTATATGCCATGGCAATCAAAACAATGCAGTTCTGAGGCTAGATGTACCGGTATAAAGCATTTATTAACTGAACACAGTATTGTCTTTTTTAATTTATTGGAATTTTGGTATTTTTACTAGAACTATACATTTCATAAACATTTGGGCATATATAGTTTGTAGGGGGAGGTCCTGACTACATTATGAGGTCCGTGGACTACATTTTAGCATGTGTAAAAAAATTGGGGAAAAAATGTTCTAGAAGCAAAAGGGTTAAAACAGTATTTTCTTATAGCAAATGCTATAGTATTTCATTTTTTTTCTACGCTTTGCTATATGCTATGCAGTGTTTAGATTTCCAGACACCTAGCAAGCCTGTACATCCCTGCAGAAGCTTTTATTTTCCTCTCTACACTCAAATTCCAGAATGTTTTTTTCATATAATGACAGCAACATTTTGTTTCAATTACACTGTATAGCAAAAGGTATTTGCAAATGAAATTAAGGCTTTATTCATTTCAATTTTGCATTTTTGAAACGTGTCACTTAAAAATTAGAGCCAAATAATAAACATGAGAAAAGTTTAACTATTATATATAAAAAAAACTAAAAAAAATGATAGCTAAGGAAAGGAGGGGAAGGAAGGAGTTAATAAGGGCTTATTAGGGTTAACTAGGAGTTACTAAGGGGTTAAATAGGAACACTATTTTTCAAACCTTTTTTTACCTGACTTAACATGCAGATCAAAGGCACCCCTTTGATCTGCTATGAATAAACAAGAGTAGTTACAATGAAGCACTAATAAAATAGCTTGATTGTATCTTTTCTTAACACTGCAGATGCTTTTCTAAATGTAATTTAAAGGGTATCTAAACCCAAAAGCAAAAATTTAATATAGTGCAGATTTCCAGTCCCTAAATGTGGTAGCTGCATGAGTTTTCTATTTTTAGGCTTTTTTCCTTTATTTTCACTCTGTGATCTTGTCAATAAGTTTGTTATTGTTTAACTTCCCTGAACACACCACACTGTGCAGCGTAAGTGGTAGATAGAAGGTTGAGACAAACCATTTAAAACTGACAGGAGTGCTTACAGTGCTCAGCTTTTATTCATTTGTGTAAAGCCTTTATCCAAAAAGAAATATAAAACTGTTGCTTAAAAACTAAGTTAGTTAGAGTTCAAATTTAATTTGTTAGTCAAGTTCATTTAAATCTGTTAGTGCACCTAACACCACCCCTCCATTGGGTGACAAGTAGGGATGCACCGATATATCGGCTGAAAATTGCACTTTTGGCAAAAAATAGCGGTTTTGGCCGAAATAGCGGTGCATCTGTTCTTTCTCTTCTCCACGCTTGGCGCAGTTCTGTGTCCCAGCGGGAAGGAGAGAAACTGTTACAAGGGGCCGAGCACTGCGGGAGGAAAGCGCTGTGAGTGGCCTGCGTCTCTCCTCTCCGCCCTGCTTAGCCCCCTGTCACAGATCGGGAAATCATTGTGGGCGTAGACAGCTTGCAGTGCTGTCACAGGAGGCTGAGCTCCGCTCGCTCAGCCTCCTTTGACAGTGTGTCAGGAAAGAGAGCGAGTACAGACACTCAGTGGCCGCTGAGTGCTGGTAAATAATTGAGGACAGAGTATGTTTACTATATCCTCAATTATGAAGGAATAGGAAGTGATCTACATCACCTCCTGTGCATTCATAATTGTGGATATAGTAAACACACTATGTTCTCATGTTATGAATGAACAGGAACACTCAGTATAGAGGATTCCTGTTCATTTATAAGAGTGGCTGCAGAAAAAGAGATTGAGGACTCTGTGTCCTCAATCTCTTTTCTATTTTAAAAGGGAAATATCAGGGGTCTGTTTATATCCACAACCCCTAAAAGTAAAAATTTAAATATTTAATAATAAAAATTTAAAAAGTTTATAAAAAATAAATAAAAATAAAATATTTGAAAAAATTTGAAAAAGTTATAATAAAAACATTTTCAGTTTCGGCCTGACATTTTTTTGTCATTTTCGGTTTTGTTTTGGATTTGAAATTTATAGAGTGGAGCCACCCTATGTCAGGAAGTGTGTTACTAACCAGATAAGGTGAAAATAAAGGAAGAAGCCCAAAAAAAGAAATCTAATGAAGCCACTGCACCTAATTACTTCTAAGCTGCAATATAATAGGATTTTTTTGTACCCACCCAAAAAATCCTTTTCTCTGAGTTAATTAAAAGGACACAGCGGAGATCTTGATCTCTGTACCGATGGCTTATACTGCCACTTGCAGGAGTAGGACGCTAAGCATAAAAAAGCTCAGCTCTGGGGTCGGCTCCTGCTGGTGGCCACACCCCCATTCAAGGCAGCTCACAAAGCAGTAGAACTAAGGCACAAAAAGATCCAAAGAAGGGTTTGTGCTATGTGAAGTTAGAGAAAATGATTTTACGGTGAGTACAAAAAAATCCTATTTTCCCTTTTAGTTCATTGAAAGACACAGCATAGATCTAAATCTCTGTACCGATGGGATGTCTGAAATCAGTGTCCACTGAGGGGCAGGAACAATAAAAAAAATTAAACAAAAAAAACCACCTGATTACACAAATTAGGCAGCCACCTGTAAAACTTTGCTACCAAAGGAAACATCCGCAGATGCAACAACATCAACTCTAAAGACATGAATAAAGGTATATGCCGACGACCAGGTAGCCAACTTACAGACGTGAGAAAACAAGCACTTGAAGTTGAAATGCCCATGATGTGCTAACCGCGCAAGTAGAATGAGCAATAACCGGAAAAGGTGGAGATTGTCCTAACAGAGTACGAGCCTGAACAATAACTCATATGCGCCAACGTAATGGTAGCTGTAGAAGCCTCTTCTCCTTTCCGTGGATCATCAGTAATCAAAAAAAGAGAATTTGACTCAGGAAAAGATTCAGTAGCAGACAAATAAACTTGCACTGCCTTTATAACATCCAGACAGATAAGTGCTATTTCTTTAGGATGCTTGGATGAAAACAAAGTGAGAGTAGAATACCCTAATTGAGATGGAAATCAGAAACTGCCTTAGGAATAAAGGAATGCCTAGGACAAAGATCTACCTTTACGTGGTAACCTTTAAAGTCGACGAAAGGCTAAAATCTGAGCGAACGAAAAGGCACGAGGAAAAAAACTAAGCTCCTTACACCATGGAATGCAAACTTTCCAGGTTCGAGGATATAATTTTCGAGAGGTAGACTTAAATGCTTTCAGTAGCCATACTGCTAAAACCAGAAACTGTAAAGCAGGAAGCAAGACTAGACGCTGGGACAAAGGTCGGGTTAAAGAGGAAGTTAACAGGGGAAGTCTACCACTAGCCTAACCACATTCATGGACCAAGGGCGTGGAGGCCAAATGGAAGCCACCAGAATGAACAGTATCCCTTCGAGTTCCACTCAACGTAGAAGTTGTGGAAGATGTTTTAGAGGAGGAAAAGCAAAAATTAGATTGTACCTGTCTCAATGTGCCACCAAGGCATCTGTCGCATCCGGACACAAAGTTCTGCACTTTTATCAGAGCAAGGGAAGTGAGCAATCAACCCAAGGAGGCTTTGACCCTCTTGTTCACCTGCATTTGTTTGTCCAGTGAAGAGGGTGACTTGTCCCAATGTTGAAGAAACTCTCTCTACGGAATCAGAGCATGGTGTTGCACACATGGAACTGTCTCCAAGGAGGCAACTAAATAAAGCCAGTGCAAATTGTCACCCATTTGCAGGAAGGCAATGCCTGAATCTGAAGCTGAAGCCTGTGAATTTTATCCAAAGGAAGAAAAAAAACCTTTGCCAGATATGTGTCCAGGATCGGTCTCAGATACTACAGGTGAAGAGGTGTTATCAAGGATGACTTTCGGGATCCAAACACCTCCAGATCTGATTGAGAATCTGCCTGAATAAGGAAAACGTCCAAGTAAATCACCACCAATATACCCTGTTGTCTCAACAAGGCAAGGACCAGTGCCAAGAATTTGGTGAATACCTGTGGGGCTGAGACAAGGACAAACAGAAAGGCCACAATGTGCAAATGGTCCTCCTCCACCACGTATTGCAGAAAATGCTGATGAGCCTGACAAAATCAGTACATGGAGGTAAATATCCTTAATGTCTATGGATACAGAAAATCCCCCTGATGAAGATTATTGATCACTGAGCATATAGACTACAATTTGAACTTGCAGACCTTGACAAAGATGTCCAGGACTTAGATATCCAAAATCATCTTTTTTGGGCACTGAAAAATTCTGATAATATCCTTTGAAGTAGTCTGACAGTGAGATTGGGACAATGACTCCCATTTGAACCAGATTCCTTACAGCTGACCATAAATCACTTAAGCGAATCTTAATTGAAGATTTAAATGAATGAAGCGAGCTAGATTAGAAGAATCAAACTATTTGGTATCCCAATAAAGCCAATTGTCAAACCCAGCTGTCTGAAATTTGAGACAACAACAGGTCCACATACAGAAGTAAACCCCCCCCCCCACTTTAGCTAGGCAGGTGGGGAAAACCCTTATGAGGAAGAAGTCTTCTCAGTAGACTTAGAGGACTTAGACTGCCAAGACTTCTTCTAGCCAGTGGAGACGCTGGACTTACCAGACTTTTGACTTTTGTCTGAAGATCCTTGAGGATGAAAAATACATGTGTGAGGCTAAAAGAAAGGTCCTTGCTTACACCTAGGTGCCTTACCTTTCTTAAGCTGTAAAAATGCACTCTTACCTCACATGTTATTTTTAATTAAATCATGCGCCATTGCCGCAAATAAATGTTCACCCTAGAAAGGTAAATAGGTAGGGGCTTTCTTAGGAGTCTGGTCAGCTGACCAGCATTTAAGCCACAACATATGGCGAAGAATGACAGCCAAAAAATTAATTCTGGAAATAACAGGTCCAATATCCACTAAGGCATTACACACATAATGAACACCATGAAATAATTGGTCCACCAGTTCCACATAGACAGGGGAAACGTGTTCGCTCTCCGGTCTGTGAGCGTTTAGGATACAAGGACTGTGACAAAAACAGGACATAAGGCTGATCCAGCGAAGGTGTACATAGATCTTGCTACTGATTCCGCCCTTCTGTCCCTTTAAGAAGGAGATTCCTTGACCAGAATCACAGTAGTCTTACTCAGCCTAGACACTGGTGAGTCTACAAAAAAAAAGCACCTTTGAAGTACAAAAAACCCCACAGAAGGGGATTCCCATTCTTTGTAAATAAAGTCTTAGTCAAATATATAGACTTAGTTGTACCAAAAGGAACTAGAGCTTCAGAAGAAGCATCTGCAGAAACTTCAGTATAAACAAACTCCATGCAGTTAGTGCATTGGCTGGGATTTGAACCAGGAACCCCTCAGGTGCAAGGCATAATTGCGGACCACTAGGGTACCATGCTGGCCTTCTTAAGAGTCTTGCAAACCGAATGAATAAGTGCAGAGACCACTACTTTCTCTGTGAAAAAGTAGATGAAAATCTCACTAGCAGAGTGAGGACAATTTGCAGCCCCTATTTTCCCAGAAGATGCAGAAGTCCAAGGGAAAACCTTTTCTTTTGCAGAGGAATCAGACAGTGATGGCGGCACATAAAACAAGTACTGACTATTGCTGGTAAATGGCGTTGGAGAACTATGGGGGAGCAGGAGGGGTTCGGTGTACTACACGTGCCCAAACAATTTTTTGCCTTGTGTAGTACACCCAATGTCCTCAAGTGATTAAAGTGAAACTTAAGTCAGGAGTTAAATCTTAAAAATGCATTAATGTACTTGTTAACAAAAATGTATCTTGTTTGTGCATCCTCAAATCATTTCTGAATTCATGCTGACACTGTCCTTCCTTCTGGAGGGTGGCTACTTTTGTTCCCCATGGTCCCTGTGTGTGTTGTAAAGTTTCCACCACTCTAAGCTCACTCCTGTGAAGGACTACAATCTCATGTTGAGTTTACTAATTTGTATTGAGATTGTAGTCCATCACAGCATTTTTATAATTTAACTCTTGAGTTTAGGGTCACTTTAACTTTTGGGGTGACATACACTTTAGGGATCCATGGATTCTTGTTGTGTATGCTTCAAGCTCGCTCCCGTGATGGACTGCAATCTCATATTTAGTTAGATACATTTTTGTTAAAAATTAAAGGTACCTGACTGCATTTTTAAGATTTAACTCCTGAGTTTAGTGTCACTTTAAGGCAGTGCAATGCAATGACACGCACACAGTGCTTTACCACAACACTGGAGTGTCAATTGGTCTTACTGAAATACTACTAGCACTGGCACTGAAATATATACATTTTGAGGCTATATTATACGCTATTTGCTCTGCTTTTGCAACATCCAGAACCAACCAGAAAAACAAACGAAACAGTGTTCCGCTTTGCTGGTCCTGATTGTGCTGGATCAGGGGTAATCTGACACATGTCGGTTTACTTTCGATTCCCCATAGACAGACATGGGGTCCAGTCATTTCAGTTTTCTTTATATGAAGCAAAAAAATGGACAGACATGGATGACACTGTATGGTGGATGTCCTTGCACGTATCCCCTCCTGTATCCCCTCAGTGTGAAAGGGGCCTTTGAAGATAAATAATTAAGCACACTATTATTGCTCCACTCCTACTAGGTTATATCGAAGCAAGTAAAATAACTCTGCTATTTAAATGACAGCGACATCTTTGTTTAGACTGGGGTCATTTGTTCCTTGGATTCATTAATAAAATTGAACCAGAAAAGAAGCATATTGTTACCCAGATGCAAACTGAAAGCGTACATAATTTATGGAGAATACAAAGCTGTAAACTTTCAGATCATTTCATTGAAAGGTTCCCAGAGGCAGGAAGGATGGAAGACTCTTGCATGTGACAGCATGCAATCCACCTAAGATAGTCGTAATGCATCTTTTGAATATGAGAACAAAGCTGCAATGACTTGGAGAAACTGACTGATTTCTCATCTAGCCATGGGGAATTCACTTTCATTTATCTCCAGGCACAAGATAGATGCAATTTTCTACAATCTTTGTCCACATACAGCATGAAAGGCTAATAATGGTACGTTATAAACAAGCCAGTGTTGATATGCTACTTTTTCTGTTTGGGGGCTATGTTGCCCCCAAACAGAAAAAGTATAAAGTATAAAACAAGTATAAAAGCGCTTCATTCACACTTGCGTTTTTATGCAGAGATCTGTCTGCAAAATCTTGTCAGGCCAGATGTTTTGTTTATGCTTCTAGATGCTTAAAATTACGCTTGAAGTAGCCAATTTGGTGCGTTTAGAAGCTCACATAAATTCCTGAATGTACCGGACTTCTATTTTCTGACTTGTTTTTTTCTAAGAGCAGCTAAACTAACTGCAGATAAAAGCATCTAAAGTAAAGGTGTCAACAGGTATTATTGGAAATCATTACATGCATATACTGTATACAGTATGTGCTTACAAAACATTTTAAATTCATATAAACGCATCTAATCACACCTAGTGTGATTGACGGGATCTTAGACACAGAACAACAAGGTCAGCATGGCAAACAGGTAAACCAAAATGTTTTTTTATTCTAATGTTAGGGCATGTCACACTCATATTTGGATTTATTAGAACACCTGATTTTAATTACGGTACCCTCTTTTCATGATGCCTTTATCCTCTTCATTAGTGATATGGCAAAGTAAAGTTCTGTTTTTTTATTATGACCTTTTAGAAGTCATTCATACAAAAATTCAGAAAATTACATAAAAGAAAATTGGAAAAAAATGTCCTGTAAAACTGTAAACTTAAATGTATGTAACATAGCCAGTTGTAAATCCTCACAGTGCGACTAGCATGAAAAAGAGGGACTGTCTGTCCAAAAGAGAGATAGCTGACAGCTATGGATATCCTACTCTGTTTTAATTCCAATATTCCTGTACATTTGAATCCTACATGCCACTATCAGGAAAGTTCAGTGACAAATGGAAGTCACTAATGGAATGGAAGTTATTCTCATGTATAAAATTATCAACAGTATAGAAGCTCAGAGGTTCTCATATTTGAAGACATGGTGAGTCCGCCATAGGAATTCAAGGTTCAAAAAGTACATGCAGAGGGTGAAAAGGTCAATAACTAGTCTTACATAAAAAATATTCCTGACTTTTACTGTCAGCATTTACAGTTTTTATAGAATGAACTCAATTTACGGACTCTTGGAAAGGAGCCAATGCCGATGCTATTTCAAAGCAAAGAAGTCTTGGGTGATGATGTATGTCGCTCAATGCTTGAATACTTTATAACAATGAATATATTTTATGGCAGCAGTTATTGTTATGTTTTATTATTTATAAAAATGGGAAGACATTTTATGAAAAATATCACGTTTCATACGGAACAGTCTTGTGCATCAGCCTGTAGGAAGAGAATATAAAGGTGCAGATAGGTATTTTAGCTAGGTAGCTTTTTTGTTTGGTACAGATTACTCTTGTTTTGTCTAAAGATCTCACAAGCAGGGCCCTTTCAATTAGGGCTGCAAAAAATGATTATTTTCATAATCGATTAGTTGGCCGATGATTTTTTTGATTAATCGATGAAAAATAAAAAAATACCATCCTTAATTTAAAAATAAAATACAAAAATGCAGTGTTACAAACAAGTTTACCTCAGAATAGAACTGCATGCACAATTTTTTGCAATCACACTGCACTGGAATGCACAGCATTGTGGTACAGTAAGTTCCAGTGCAGGCAATCACACTGTGGGCGGGAGGCGCCTTTGGGGTGCCATTGAAATAAATGGCACTGCAACGCACTTCCCACAGCAGAATTTGTCAGGCTGAAATCGAAAATGACTGTTTTCCAACCTTTTTATAATAATAAGAAAAAAAATTGTATTGTAAGAACATGGCGCTTGAATAGCTTCAGCCAGGGAATGACAACTGTCATTGGCAGGATTCTGCAGACGGCAGCTGAATGTAAATACAGCAGGTAGTGGGCTGGTACAATAGCCAGCCTGCTATTGGCCATTTAAAATTGCAATAGCCAATAGTAGGCTGGCTATTGCACCCGCCTACTGCTTGCTATGCCCTCCTCCCAGCATGGAGGAGAGAGCTAGTTGGTTGAAGCACTACTTTTAATCCTCTTGTTTGGAATTGTATTGCAACTTTACTCCTCCCCACACTGACACAGGAAGCCGAGCTCTCCTCCCTCAACCCCGCCTCGTTTGGCCTCCTGTGACAGGCGAGACAGGATGGAGAGTGGATTGCAAGCACTCAACGATCAGGGCTGATCGCTGAGTATTTGTAAATAACATTACATAAAGCCTCTTAACCACTTGCTGACCGGGGTATTTAACCCCATTCCTGCCCAGGCCTTTTTCAGTATTCAGCGCTGTGGTACTTTGACTGACATTTATTGCGGCAACGCTGTACTGAAATTAATTTTATACCATTTTTTAGGGACAAATAGAGCTTTCTTTTGGTGGTATTTAATCATTACTGAGGTTTTTGTTTTTTACTATATGATGAAAAAAACTGTTGAAAAAAAAACTGTTGAAAAAAAAACTGTTGAAAAAAAAACTGTTTTCCCAACCTTATGTTATGAAACATTTACCATTACCCAAATTTTTGGTAAATTATAAAATACGGGGTCATGTCGGGTAAATAGACACCAAACATGTCAAGTTTTAAAATTGCGTGCGCCACGAAAAAAAAAAAAAACTCCCATGTCCAAAATTGTTCATAGGCGACACTTTAAAAGCTTTTACCACTCATCAATTTAGTGTTATCAGTGATTGATGGCTCTAGAATTATTACTCGCACACCGATGTTCGCGGCGATATGTAACATGTGTGGCGTAATGGTTGTTTTCTCACGTAGGCGCACCCGACGCGTATTTACATGCATGTGGGGGTGGGGGTGGGGGACTTTAAATTTTATATGGTGTTTTTTATGTTTTTTAATATGGGACTTTTTTTTTTACACTTAACTTGATTGCTATCACATAGGGGGGCTAAAAATCCCCCTACGTGATAGCCCTTATACAATGACCCCTAATGTCACCTTGGGACCCCCCAAAGAAGTTGATGAAGCAGACATCTGCATCACCAGCTTCTTCTCTGGCTCTCAGCCAGAGAAATGACAGCTAAAGGCTGAAGTGATGAAATATACGTCGCGTCCGCCTTTAGAGAGAGAAGGAGGAGAGATCAGTGGTGGGGCAAATGCTGATCTCTCCTCCTTCTCAGTACGTGCAGCCGCTGTGCCGGTCCCGGGCTCGCAGGAGGGACAGCGGGGCGCGGGATAACCGGGATAACCGGCAGCGACGGGGAAGGGGGGAGCGCAGAAGCAAGGGGGGGCACATTGCACAGTCATACGAGCGAATGCTTGTATATAACAACCGCTAACAGGGTCCTGTTGTGCACGCAACCATGAAGTAAATCACGTACATGTATGTCCACCTGCCAGGAAGCATCCGCCGTCCGCTCGTAATTTTACAACAGGTGGACGACAAGGGGTTCATCTTTTAAAATAGCAATATTATATATGTTTTTACAGTTTATATTGTGCCACCAATGTACAAAACCTTTACAAAAGTGCTATTTAAACAAGAGCATTATGTGAGGAAAAGCAGAAAAACAAGAAGATATAGAGTTCTATATTTGAAAGGAACTACAGGAACTACAGTCTAAATAGCACTAAATCATAATAATAAGTTACATGTGCAATTGCTGAAAAGGACAAACTAGGTGAAAGACAACATCACAATGTGGCTTTGAGGCATATTTTTAAATGGACCAGAAGTCACTGGATATATAAAAAAATGAATGTTTTAAAAACCCTCCAGAAATGTAAGCCTGCAGACGGATGGGGTATTTTAGAATAATTTTAGACAATTTAAAATGCATAAATGCAGTTCAAAAAGTATGTATCTCGAGCCATCTGTCATAATGTTGCCAGTTCCTGTAAATGTATTTGGACAAAAGTATGGCTACTGAAATTACAAAACTGTGGTCAATTAGGGAGAAGTGATGCTGCCAAATCTGTCTGACAATTTAGTGCATGAGACATGTGGAACGTCTGCTGCCTCTTTTATTATTCATAAAGTGCTTGAATACAAACAGTAGAGGCTCGGTGAGATGCCATGAAATTTTTCTGTCAAGTGAATCTGAGAAACCATTGATTGCTTACAAAGGTTATTTAAATGGGAAATGCATTTGTTATTAACAGACACAATTTGTTTCCAAAAACAAATATGTCCTGAATTCTAATTACTGTTTCAAAAAGATGAAAACGCATGGCCAAATAATACAGCTTTTGCTGCATTTTTACTGAAAGCAATCTATATTTACGAGATAATTTTTTAAGTAAACATACAAAGTGCAAAATGCAGCAACTCATGCTAACCAAGCAATATCATCATTCACTCATCTGACGTTCTGTGCTGTTGTAGCTGAGTAACATCCACACTCCTTATCACCCATCCTCACATATACTTGTATTGCAGAGGAAGAGAGTGAGGGGTGTCAGACCAGTTCTGAGTGCTGATTACTGAAAGCACTGGGTCTAACTCTGGAACCAGTTGGACTGCATATTTAGATACCATTCACAACTGCTGTAAAAGGAAAGTTGATGAAAGACTATGAAAACGGAATTGTTGGTACAAAGTCTTTCTGACTGAATATTTATTTATTTGACTTCAGTTGCCATTTTGTAAGTTTATGGTTGATTCAGCAAAAAATTACAGTTATCCAATGTCCAGGGCTGCCTCCAATTATGTTCGAATCTGATTATCTGCTAACAAGCTGCCGATTACATCCATTCAGAAGTTTCACACTGTAGAAAAATGTATGAATGGATGTGATCACCATGGAGAGAGGGAAGACCGGTAAACATTACTCTAATGTTTATTGATCTCCTGCAGAGTAAATTTAAATCAGAAGTGCTCATTGATGGGTGGCAACCACCCCAAGCTCGTTCCTGTGATGGACTATAATCTCATATTTAGTTTACTAATTTGTATTGAGATTGTAGTCCATCACGGGAGTGATCTTCGAGTGGTGGCTACTTTACAACACACACAGGGACCATGCGAAACAAAGATCTACAGCTGAGTGATACACAAATAAGGTACAGTATTGTTAATAGTTAAGGTACTTGAACGCATTTTTAAGATTTAACTCCTGAGTTTAGTGTCACTTTAAGGCAAATTGCACCATGGACTCACTTTAAATCGGCTGCCAATACAGCAGGTAAAAGTGTATAGGGCACAATTACATGTGTTAATGCATGTTATGTGGCATTCCACAATGTGGGTTCGTCTTGGCCAGCTGATTTGAAAAATGTTCCGGAGGGCTTGGCAGCGAAAGGGTTAATGTATTGGGATTACCACAATGCAATGGTGCGAAGACACCCTTTAAGTTTTTAGCTTAAAGTGACATTAAACCCTCAGATTTTTGAACATAAAACAATACTGTAATGTATGCCTTACTGCAATCCATGGTTGTTTCCCTTCTCTTTGCTGCTCTTCCTTTTAAATCCGTATCTCTTCTCATGCTGGGGGAGAACTTCCCTTTGCAGCTGAGTGCCTCTTCCTGTAGTGCTGGCTCAGGTTGCAAACGTACACACAGGCACCATGTAGCCATTCCAGAGACAAGGCAGTCTGCTGCAAAACAGAAGTTCTGCCCAGCATGAGAACAGATACAGATTTAAAAGGAAGAGCAGCAAAGATAAGGGAAACAACCATGGATTACAGTAAGGCACACATTACAGTATTGTTTTATGTTAAAAAATCTGAGGGTTTAATGTCACTTTAACCACTCACCACCAGATCTCATCAGCCTTTTAAGGGGGTTTTTCAACGACAGAAGCATTTCCTGGGCTTCCAGATCATGTGACCCATCACTGGGACTGAGCTTTCACTGTTTACATCAATAATGGAAGGATGGGCTCCCAGTCACAGTGGTCTTATGACAGGAAGCCCCTTCTACCGTTCCTGATGTAAACAGAGACAGCTCAGTCACAGTGCCGGGGGCACGCGCCCAGCCCAGCTTTCCTACTTAGAAATAATTTAAGAGACTGCACCCCTTGCTCTTTCATGTCCAGTGTTCTTCTGATGTTTGTATAAAAGAACGGTCTTCAAAATCAGAAAAGAGATCAAATGTTTCCAGCAGGTATGAGTAAAGCAGCAGATATAACTGAATTACAATCTGAATAGCTCCTTCTTTTGCCACCTGCACCATTTTTCTACAATCATATTGTTGAAAAAAACCTTTTTTAGGAAAACATGAAATATGAAGCTGGGAAACAGCTTCTTTGTGCAGAATTTCAAGTATATTATATAGGTGAAGTGAGAGAGAAAATACCGTGCTGCCTTATTCATTAAACACCATTAGGGGGTTGACATCTTCAAGTACGAAACCAGAAAGACGATCGGAAATCTAGCCTGATGAGCAGGCAGAGAAAAACAGTGGAGGTTAAAATGTGGCTGGATTGGTAGGCAGAGGAGGGCAGTGATACAAGGATAAGGCCAGACTGAGAGGGAGAGAAGATCAGTTCAGTTAGAAATATGGCTGGATTGGAAGGCAGAAGAGGGCAGTGATGCAAGGATATGACCAGACTGAGGGGAAGAGAAGATCAGTTGCATTAGAAAAAAGCTGGATTGAGAGACAGAGGAGGGCATTGATGCAAAAATAAGGCCAGACTTAGGGGTAGAGAAGATCAGTTTGGTTAAAAATATTGCTGGATTGGGAGACAGAAGAGGGCAGTGATGCAAGCATATGGCCAGACTGAGGGTAAGAGAAGATCAGTTGAGTTAGAAATATGGCTGGATTGGGAGGCAGAGGAGGGCAGTGATGCAAAAATAGGGCCAGACTGAGGGGGAGAGAAGATCAGTTCAGTTAGAAATATGGCTCCATTGGGAGGCAGAGGAGGGCAGTGATGCAATAATGTGGATAGACTATGAGGAAGAGAAAACCAGTTGGATTAAAATGTGGCTGGATTGAAGGCAGAGGAGGGCAGTGATGCAATAATATGGACAGACTATGAGGAAGAGAAAACCAGTTGGATTAGAAATGTGGCAGGATTGGGAGGCAGAATTGTGGCTAGTTCAGAGAAGCTGCTGCAGTACATGGTATACTGTAAAATCCTGAAAAAAAGAGAGAGGCCACACTGGCTAACATACCAAAACCTACCAAGCACAGGGATTGTTGCAGACTCCTAGATTTTGGGAAAATTTGACAAATTGCACTGGCAACCAGTATTTCTGACTTCAGGAAAACAAACTATGGAACTTTATCAGTGCCCTGTACCCCAGATAAGCAGTTTTAGTCCTAAAATCATGGAACCAGAAGTTAACTGACATTGCATAGTAACATGAAATTACTAGAGATGAGGTTTGGGTTTACTGCAACCATGGATTCAAGGTGATTCCTGCAGGTTTAAGATTCACAGTCCCAGAGAATGGAGAATTTGTGTGCAGAATCACCCAGGAGAATTTATTTAAGCCATTAAGTTAAAAAAATAAAAAAAAATAAATGTCAGTTAGACCTATTATTCCTGATTATTATTATTAGCCAATTTGCCTCGAAGCCTCATGAAAACACTCCCTCCGTGCTGTACGGTATTATAAAAAAAATGGCAATACCCAGCTTCCCATGTCTTTTGTTTTACAGCAGTTTGGTAAGCCCTAAAAATGGCCAGAATTTAACAAGATTTATTACTCCCCTACCCCTATATACTCAATGGAAGTTAAGGTTCGCCGCATTTCAATCAAGATTTGCCATACCCCTAATGAATCGAACCTGGAAAAATCTGCTCATCACTAGACATTACATGACATGATGTAATTCATTATTTGGTTAAAGCTGAACACTAGTCTAATGCAAAAGACACACCAATACAGCTCTGTATTCAATAATACATTCTTAAATGTATTTTTAATGCAATCAATGTAATTACCGGAATTTGACTTGGTATCAGCATCTTGCATGTACAATTGAGTTTCATGAAGAGTAGGGAGAAACAGCACAAGTAACCAATCTGGTTTATTGCAGTGCAATAAGCTTACTGATAGGAGGAAAGTGTGAGAGAGATGAGCTCATCAGTCAGCTGCTTCTCCTTTCACTGTCCAGTCACAAGTTGGGGAAGGGGCAATACCTGTAAGTGTTACTTTATTGCAGCAGAGAAAAAAATCAGGTGTCCTGCCCAGAAAGAGATGTGTAAATATCAGGGTTGGATGGACAAAAAATACAAATCCTTAGTCATATAAAACAGTTCTCTTCTTTGTATTCCAATTTTTCATCCAGCTGTTTACCAGGAGCTCAACTTTAAATGAGAACTTAGCTAGTCAGTCAAATGTAAACCCTTTAATTAGACATTCTCTATCGTATTGTTTGAGTATATTTCTGAAACGTTACCAGCCAAAGAAATAATAGGGGCTGATGCATAGAAGGAATGTATTGTTCTAGCGAGAAACACATTTTGGTTATGCCAGGTAGCTCCTGGGATTACAGTGCTGATCTCTCATATCCAGGCATCTGGATTCAAAGCAAACGCTTTCAAGAATGTGTCTGTTGCCTCATTTTGTCTATTTTTGTTGTTACTGTCTTCACTTACAATAGCCAGTCTTGTTTCACATATAGTCCTATGTCACTATAGCAATTCTGTGTCTAGCAACTTGTCCCACATAAGGTCTCTGGATACCCCTAAAGCCTCAGGCATGCACATTTATGAAAGAAGATTCTTCTTTTTCAAACCAATACTAGAAAAATGGAAACTGGGTTCTGGTTGCTGCGGGCAACAAGAAAAGATGCCACACTAGCATTTTTTTCTCTCTAGCAATCTTGTCACTGACAAATTGCCATCAGTAACATAATCGCTAGCCCTGCTCAGCGGGACCTCCTCTTTGCATACAGCTGTCTTTCGGCATGTGTTTTCTTATGTCTCATGTGCCTGGCTAGCAACATGAGACGCTTGAGGAGGTGCCTGCAGTTTATGTCACGGCACGCATGGAAGGGAACTCTGATTTCTGGATGGCCGTTTAAGCTGTCTGATCTCGTATCACCTTCTCCTCCTCTTCGTTTGTGTCTCTTTAACACTCTGATGTCATTGAGGTATTACTCTTATGCATGCTGTCTTTGCAAGGTGATTTCTGATTCATGTGTTTATGTAGTATTGTTTTCTTATGTATTTTGAATTAAGGTGGGGTCTGACGTTGTGATGACGTCATGGGGTGGGGCTTTGTGCAAGTGATTGTGTTAACACTATAAATTGATTGTAGCTGTATTGAGTGTTTGACATAATGCCATTCTAAGGGCTAGTTCACACCACAAACAGTGCGTTCTGGCCAGATTTGGTGCGGGAATGCACTAAAATGCATCCCACCGGCTCCCTGTGTTCAAGGGCGGGAGGGGGCATGGCGATGCATTGAAGTCAATGGCACCTCAGCCATGCCCCCCGGCCTCAGTGCGAACCCCTGCACCTGAATGGTGCGGCCAGAAAAAATAGTGCATGCAGCTTCTTTTCTGACCGCACCAAATGCAGGCATTGATGTGCTACGCATTTGGGGCCGATCACACTGCATCTGGGAGGTGTGGCTGCGGTGCCATTGACTCCAATGCACCAACATGCCCTCTCCCACCATTGAACGCAGGGACTCGACCAGGATGCGATTCAGTGCGTTCCGCCACCAAATCGGACCAGAATGTTTGTGGTGTGAACCAGTCCTGTAGGTATTCTTATATCTCAATACTAGTTATACTTAAAAGTGAATCTTGCATTGCCCCCACCCTGCATAGTTTAACTGCTTGTTTAGTTTAGAGGGTGATGAATGAGTTGTTACACCTACCTTACCTTACTTACCTTCTCACTCTTAGTTGACTTCTGCCGCTGACTTCAACTGGCTGGGTTCAGTGTGTGAGGGGTGGAGGCGGTACTGCCGATGCCAAGTTTTGCTGGCCGGGCTCAATGTGCGGGGGTGGTACTGCTGCCACTGAGTTCTACTCGCTGCCGCTGAGCTCTGCTGGCTGGGCTTGGTGAGCAGGGAGTGGAGGCGGTACTGCTGCCACTGAGCTCTGATGGTTTGGCTTGGTGTGTGGGGGGTGGAGGCGGTACTGCCGCCGCTGAGTTCTGCTGGCCGTGCTCAGTGTGCAGGGGGTGGGAAAGTGGAGTACCTCAGCCCTGCCCCTGACCAGGCCCCCCTCTATCCTGGGCCCCATAGCAACTGCAAGAGGCGCTACAGTGGTAGTTCTGCCACTGGTTCACATTATCACCCCCAACCTGCGAATAGGAGGTAAGGGAGCAGCAGCAGACCAATGAGATAATTCCTTTACTCTCTTTGCTTGTCAGTGTTTTTCATAACCGTACATATGCATGCAACACACCTGCTTGGTCCCTAATGCTTCGCCTTCCTCTTCTAATTTAATTCAGGGGATTATTAGAGGCTGTTTTTAATATATGCCTTTAAAAACCTGACAGGATCAATTCACTATACTGCCTGAGGAATTATGACAGTGTTTATTTTATTTCATGATAATTTTTCCATTAACATGTTAATTTCACATATATTGTATATGATAATTACATAGGAGTGCCAATCGTTTTATCGCACAAAATAGTTATTTTATCACTGAAAGCCTTTACTTTACATGAATCAGTATTCATCAGATAAACTATTATTTTAACAAAAAAGGTTGTCTTTGCTGGCTTTCTCAGACACCTCATAGAGCCTAACATTAATGCCAGTCAGAAGCAGGTCCGTGACAGGATAGAGAGGTGAGGGAACCCGGTATGTTTTCCCTCACCTCCCAATCTACTGAGCTGACCTGTGACAGTCTCATTGTCACAGGTCGGCTTAGAACTATGAGGTGAGTGGAAATCACTCATGTCATAGTTCTCCTTAAAGAAATAAAAACCTGTATGATTTTTTTGTTGTATAATTGATATTTTCATGCTGTAAATAACTTGCATGGTGTAAATTCAGCTGATCCTTGTTAATAAAACATTTAATAAATTAAAAAATCTAATTTTCAATTGTAAAAACAAGAAAATAAGGAATGGTTATGAAAATACCAAATATGTTATGCGTTAGTGAATTGAACCTTATGTATATTTAGCTTACAAGCTCTTCAATTCCAATGAACAGCCTTGGGTATGAATGTGCTGATTCTTCTTCAGGCTACTGCACACACTGACACATGAATTAATTGTTTTACAGCACTAAAGTCATATGACCCCCACTGTACAACACCGGGGACTGCCGAAGTGGAGACATTTCATTAAAGTGCTGCAGTCCCAGCTGCACTAAGCCCCATCACTGGTGTGTGTTGAATGGTGCAGAATGCTGCATGCTACTTCATACATGCAGAGGACATGTATGAATAACCAATCATACATAATCTTAAAATATGCAATAGGAGGGAGAGATTTTACAGACCACTCAGGTGGGTTGCATACAGCTTACACAGTTGCATTAGATCAGAATTAGCATGAATATTTCCACTTAAAGACAACCTAAAGTGTAATAACAATGATTTTCAAATAATCTTAAGAATAAAAAGAAATTTGTTTGATGGATTTCCTAAGCTAAACAGATAAGACAAACCATTATTATTCAACAGCTCCCACCGTGGTAACAGGTACTGAATTTCAAACATAAAAACCACGGCAATGTGTGGGAGGAATAATTTGCACTGATATCCATGTAAGCGTTTATTTGTCTTATTCATTTCATAGAGATGTTGGAAAATAAAATCTGATGATGTTCAATATATAAAAAAAAAAATCTGATGATCCAAGAAGTGAAATTAAATTTTTGTATAAATATATAACAAAACGGACCGTTAAGATTTTAATCATTTATTAAAAGACATTTTATTCATAAATATTAAAATTACATAAAAAAGAGAAATATTTATATTAGTCAGCATTGGAGGAATGGAGAGGGGAGGGGGGAATCCCTGCGGGGAGCAATTACTAACAGTCACCACTCTCAGCAGGGAGAAGATGGGGAACTGAGCGATCGGTGGTATGTGATCGCTCAGTTCCCGATCATAGAGCTGACGTGTGACAGCTTCAATGTAACACGTCCACTCTAATTATGGGGATGAGTATATTTCACTAACCCCATAATTCTCCTTTAAGAGTCTTATACTACCTGACCTGGGTTAACAACACTTCCATAGCCCAACAATTTAGTGCTGGGTGGGGATTAACAACACTGCCACTGGTTAACAGCAATGCCATTTACCACTGATGAAGGTGGTGGTGGTAGGGTATTTACAACACTGCCACTGACCATAACTGCAGGGAGGTGGTTAAGGCTGGGGGTCGGGGTTAAACAGCATTGCCACCGATCACCAGTGGAAGGGGTGTTTTAATAGCACTGACAATGACCACCACTGTGGGGGTTATTACTATGGTCACTGACACCAATGCTGGGGCTTATTACTGCAGTTAATGGCACCAGTTCTGGGGGTTATTATTGCAGCAGCTGACACGAATGCTGGGGGTTATTTAATCATTGAATGAGAACATATAAGAAATATTAAATAGGTGTTAATCCAATCTGGCTATGAAAGTGGAAATACACTTTAACCACTTGAAGTGGGGTGTTAAACCCCCTTCCTGTCCAGGCGGTGCGGTACTTTGACTGACATTTATTTAATCCTCTTTATGGAGACATCAGGGGTCTCTAAGACCTCTAATGTCACCTAGGGCCCCCTAAAGAAGTTGATGAAGCAGAGATCTATAGCAGCCAGGGAAATGACAGCTAACGGTGGAAGTGATTTGATACATATCACTTCTGCCTTCAAGCATCAGAGGAGAGATCAGCAGTGGGGGAATGCTGATCTCTCCTCCTTTGCTAGTGTAAGGAGCCGCTGTGAAAGTCCCGATACTACAGGGGAGACAGCGGGGTAACCGGCAGCGGCAGTGAAGGGGGGGCGTTGGAGGCGGCTGCACTTTGTCATCATACAAGCGATGGGGAGGCCATGGAGCGGCCCGAATGCTTGTATGTCACTGCGGGTACCGGCTGTTAAAACATTTTTGCGGGATTTTGTTTGTGTGCGTGCGAGCAGAAAAAAAATTAAAAATCACAAACGTACACATCCACCCGCCGGCAGGAGTCCACCCTCTGCCCGTGTATTTACAACGGGCAGACGGCAAGTAGTTAATAATAACTGACTGTCAATGCTGGAAGCTATTGTTGTGGTCACTGGCACCAATGCTGGGGGATTATTATTGCGGTGACTGTCACCAATGCTTAGGGTTATCATTGTAGTCACTGACACCAATGCTGGGGGTTATTTTTGCAGTCACTGACATCAATGCAGAGGGTTATTAGTGTGTCCACTGACACCAGTGCTGGATGTCATCATTGCAGCCACTGAAAAAATGCTGGGAGTTACCATTACTTCCAGTGACACCAATGTTGGGGCTTATATTACTCCCACTTTCTCTTTAGTGTTCATAAATATAGAACAGCCAAAATGTTCATGCATTGAGGCGCGTTACAGCCCAATGATTGTGAACAGGATGCCTTACTAGATGCACTGTACTTCACTGTATTAAAACAAACTGCTTTTGTGCTACCCTGTGGAAGTGTCAAGGGCCCTGCTTGAGGCCCTTTAAGCTGAACTCTGAAGAAACTGAAGTACATTGGTGAGGCCATCCCTGTGCCTTCCCTTTTTGTAAGTATGTTCTCTATGTAATGCAATACAGCATTGATTGCCTGACCCTGCTGGCCCTCCCACACTCAGTGCTGCCTTTCAGAGGATTCCAGGAAGCTGATATACAGAACACAATAATGCATTAAATAACATTTTCATGTATCTGCCTGGAGTTTAGTTTTACCTCTGCGTGTAGCTAGCTATGCTCTGTTTCTGTAATGTATCCTAATACAGTAGATCCCGACTGAGTCTATATAGTAATAGAAAATAGGGAGGATTGTTTCCAGCTACCAGGCCTGTGCCATTCTAGTAACAAATATATAAATCAATTTCATATTATAGCTGTCACTTATCTCTTTCCCTTTTTGAACTTGTTAATACTTCTATTACACCATGGTATTTGATTTGTCATACTATAATTCAGCAACTGTCAAACCTTATACAGAATGGCTTATTTAAAGCAAAAGTTGAAGCAGATATAAAAAACACATTTGAATAATTGTGGCTAATTCTGGGAAAAAGATCTAGATTATGTTACTCGACATAGAACTTTTTTCTTCAAGTTGATTGAAGGACACGGTATTTAGTGACATTTGAGTTTTACTGCTGCCTACAGGAGGATTTGGACACTTGCAAACAAAAAAATTGTCTGGTATAAACCCCTTCCATTCTCACCATGAGTCGCACGGCGCCCTTGTTGCCATGGCGCCCTGTGCGGCCGCACGGCTCGCACACCCCTAAGGCCGGCCCTGAGTCCGTCTGTAATGAAATGTAAGACAATAAACACAGAGGGGTTGGATCTGTGTCTATCAATTAACTCCACTAAAAGTATTTTATGGTGAGTACAAAAATCTTGTTTTCTTTTTCATGGCACAGAATTACGTGACATTTGGGAAGTCCAAAAGCATTCCAACTTAGGAGTGGGCAACGCAGCAAACAAAATGCTAATAAACCTAACGAAAAACAAACTGGGGAATGCCTGCACCTCACAGAGCCACCTGTAAGAACCACTCCTCTGGGTCTTATGCACAAAGCTGGAATCAGAAGAGACTTGAACATCAAAATTAAAAAATGTGTCAGTAGAGGGCTAGGTGACAGCCTTTCAAATCTGAGAATTAGTTACTTGGTGTGGAAAAGCCTGAGGCAGTCACAGATCTCGTAGAGTGTGCCTTAACAGGAAAGGATGGAACTAGGGATGCACTGATACTGGTATCGGTGCCGATACTAAGCATTTGGGTGAGCATCTTGGCAAGCCCGACCAATTAGGAAGCCAGACGGCAGGTCATGACATGCTGCCCAGCTTCCTGATTAGTCAGGAAGCCAGGCTGCCTCAGAGTGTCATGAGGGAGAGTGAAACTGGCTTCCCAGGCAACCAGGAAGCCGGGAGACAGGTCATGAACCACTGACCGGCTTTCTGACTGGCCAGGAAGCCGGACCCGGGCTACCTCGGGATGCTGATATTGGTACTCGGTATCGGCGCTACTGATAAAAAAATTAGAGCTACTCGATACCGAAAAACCGGCTGAGGTGCATTCCTAGGGGGAACCCAATCTATAAGATTATAAGCTTGAACAATGATTTGTCTACGTCAGAATTTGTTCAACGGGGATTGAGGTTTCTGGGATGGAAGTTTCTTTCCTCGCATCAAGCAAGGTATGCCTTACATGTGCAATAGTAAATTGTGCAGGAAGTGGATTTTGTAGGGAATACTAAGTCAGAGAGGTCGCTGTCTCTCAAGACCTGGGTATCAACAGCCATGGCGCTAAAGCCAGCAACTGTGAAGTAAGATGTTAGAAGATTACAAGGAAGCTATGAAGATCTAGAAGAGCCCAAAAAGTGCCTGCCAGGGGTCTGATCAGGTCAGAATACCAAATCCGTCTGGGCAAGTTTCACCAGAGTGCCCTCTATCTGCTCCTGCGGAGCAGACAAGAAGGGAGTTTCAGGAGAGGAAAAAGGTAGATCAGGTTTTGCTGATCCCATGGATCCACCATAGCATCCACTGATCTGCCAGCGGACCTCTATACCTGGAGAAAAATCCTTTCCTAGTTTGCTATCGAATATGAAGGCCAGAAGGTCCACATCCAGCATCCCCCACCTGTGGCACAGTTTCTGGAGCACTTCTTGGTGTGGGGACCACTCCTCTGGGTCCAGGCCCTGCCAGCTGTGGAAGTGTGCCTGCCAACTGTCTAAGGCTTGGATTTGAATGGCGTACAAGTCTGGAATATAAGGTTCTGCCCTGGACAGAATCTTTTTTACTTGTCTTGCCGCCGCAAGACTTCTAGCTCCTCCCTGATAATTATGTATCCCACTGCCATGCCATTGTCCAACTGCATTCCGATGAGGAGACACTTCAATCGAGATGTCCAACATTGTAGAAACAGCCAAATTGTTTGAAGCTCCATAATGTTGATTAGGAATCGAGATTCTTCCAGCATCCAAGTCCCCTGCATCATCAGGGTGTGTAGGATTCCTCCCCAGGCCCACAGGCTGACATCTATTGAGATGATCTTTCTAGAAAGCAGAAAGAAGGATTTCCCCAACTCCAGAGCTGGATTCCTGAGCCACCAGGCCAGAGACAACTTGGTCTTTGGTGTCAGGCCAATCAGTTTGTCAAAAGACTGAACTGATTTTTCCCATGATGACAGGATGTTAAGTTAAAGGAGTCTGGAGTGAAACTGGGAAAAGGGGATTGCCTCAAACAAGGCTACCAGGAGTTTTCCAGTCAGCAGAGAAAACTGGAAATTGTGTATGAGAAAAGTTTTAGTGGTCCCAGTCTGACAGCAACACTAGTAGAAGCTACAGGCTCCTACCTCAATCCTTAATTTTGCACTCAGTGAGAGTCGAAAGCCTGAAAGTCTCTGCCGCCAAAGACTCAGAGGCTGCTAAGGCTTTTGGCAGATAAGAGAATGATTCTGCAAAGGAACAGCTTTGAGGTATGCCTATGTCCTCTGTGGTCAGAGTAAAACTTTACCATAGTAATTTGACCCATAAAATCCTACATAACTGCGGTAAAAATCCTCCTGGGTTAAACCAGAGGGAGGGACAGTACCAAACAGAGCCAAGAAGTCCTCTAAGGAATGTAAGGACTCAAGCCGGAGACAGCATTCCAGTCTGTAGGTGTCGGGTCCCTGAGAACTGTCTGTCCCGGAACTGTTAGTGTATCAAGAGCTGGAGAAACCCTGGATGAGTTCACTACACAGAAAATAGGCACAGCAAACAATGATTTGCCTCTTGGCAACTTACTACACACAGTTTCCCTCACTATCATCTAGGTGCAACCTTGTGCTGCCCCTAGCATCTATCTTCCTACTGAACAAACTGCTACACAGGCTATGTCTCACCGCATGAGTTTGGAAGTTTTTCCCTTTTCACCACACAAATAGGTACAAAACTGGTTCCAGGGTGGATAAATTCTCTAAGCAGTCTGGGAGTTCTTATAGAGGCCCTAATGAGCCAGCTTACTTCAGCTGGGCTCATTACCTTTACCACTCAAACACTCCCTCTAGTGGAAGAAGTCTGTATATAACCTGGGACACACATATTTACCATCCTGAATGCACCCAGGCGACTTTACTTGCCTGCTGTCACACTAAGTATACCAGATAAGTATTTGGGTACTTGCAAACTGACTGCTGAGAGTAGGAGTTCTTCAAATGGCCAGAGGAGACCAGGCCACTGTTGGCGATTGGAATGGTGGAAAGATGCTACCTCATGCAGAAGACAGGTACAAAGCATAGAATGTGCATGCGTGACACTACACCTAGTGACTCAGCGTTTTAATCCTTTCCAAAGAAACCACAAAAGCCACAATTATGAGGGGTAATAGTGCCACCCAATGGTTCTAATAAATAAAGTAGCTCCAGATGCTCAGCCCACACAGCCTACTCATAAATTAGTTTTCAGAGACACCAGTGCTGTGGCAAATATCTGGACCTAGAAAGCAGTCTCCTGCTAACATATTACACAGTGGTCTGGAAAGTGCCACAAGCAGAGCCCAGTGCCCGCAGGTCACATTACAAACAGGTCCTGCAATATTCCAGTTCAGCAGGGTCCAGGGACTTGAAAGAGAGACAACTCTTAACAGTAGGAGCAACAAAATGGACAACGAAAAGTTCCAGGAGAGATCCGACTGTAGTATTTTATATTGCAAAGTTATAGATACGTTTTAAATAAATGTAGAAGAAAGAGTGTGATACTCACATAGGTAGGTTGTCAGAAATCGCCTTGGGGATATCGGGCAACCTAAGATGCAAAATGGCGTGCTGGGAATATTTCTGTCCACCTGCAGGATGGTCGCTCTCAATGCTCCTCTGGGTTGAGTTTGGATGATCCAAAGCTCGGCAGCTAGAGGGACCCGATGTGTACTGGAGAGATGAGACAACAATCCCCCCAAAAAAGTGTTATGGTCTCCCAGCGTGTGTAACCGCGTGTAGGTTACGCATGCTGGGAGACCGTACACCTCTGCTTTAAATGTCTCATCACACCCTCCTGAAGAAGTGGCCATCTTAGCGCCATGAAACGCATTGAGACTGTTATAGTTATGTGTGCAATTTATGGAAAAAAAGTCTAAATTTGAAGAAACACAAATCACTTCATCTCTTCCACCTGGGCTCCTCTGCTGTCTTTCACCTATGTTTTTTTGGTGTGTTCTTGTCTCATCTCTCCAGGGTCCATGTACGGCCTCCAAAGCTGTTGCTCATTACACACCAATTTGAATAGCTGCATAAAAGGCAAGTTCCAGCAGCATATGGATAATGTCTTTAGTGAAGAAAAACAAATCGTTAATAATAAGAAAATTTGTAGTTATATAGGTTTTAGAGAAAATATGCCCATCCTCCTAGGACACAAAATGTAGGAATGCTGTGATTGGGATGGGTTGTGCTGGACACTGTGGTAGGAGGCAGTAAAACTGAAATGTCATTAATTGAGATGAGCATAATTACAACTCTTTTGACAGATAGCACATTTTACCTATTCATACTGTGTTAGTAGAATTTTGCCTGGGTTCAGAAAGAGGTACCTACCTACCTACCACAAGGTTGTTATGGACTTCTGCCCCTTACTGTATTGAATGAAACCTGTACTGCAGAAGTATAGAGCCTACTATTGATGACCACAGAGTATTGCTGTCAGTGTAGGTGTCCTTTAAATTTTCCTGGACGTGTTTCTGTATATTTATGAATAGCTAAATGTTCAAAAATGATCTTACCTTTTATTTGTTAGGTTTTCATTCCAGCCCAATATCCTGGGTTTGTATGCTTGTCCTACAATAGAAAAACATTTCAAAATCAAGGCAAATTTGGACTGGTTTATTCTAAAGTGCTAACATGAAGATATTTCGATAGAGCACTGGATCAGGATTTTGTAGGTATTTAGATCTGTTGGCCTTTTAGTTAAGAGGCTGATCTCTAAGATCTGATGGGTATGAAAAACAGGTTCCTGGATTGCTGGTAGTAAGTTTAGAGTGAAGAGAGCACTAGATGCATGATTAGAATCCCTAATCATATGCCTTTATCCATGCTAGAGAAATCTACTCCTGGATACTTGCTCTCAGTCCTACCTTATACAAACCCACACTTGTACAAGCTCTGATGACGGGGGATCAGAAACAAGTCAGCTATCCTTTTTACTCTTATAACTAATAACAATTTAAGTAGACAAATAACCATATATCCTGCACTCTCTTCACTCTACCAACTAAACTCTAAAGTAAGGCCTTGAAACAGGCTTCACAAGGTGTCTGCTATGACCTCTTTTATTCAGAAAAACCTAATCTGTGCTGTGTCGCAAGAGTACTTACACTATGTATCAAGGGCTTGACCCCCACCCATCCATTGTACTAAGCCCAGCATATGCACCAGCCTCCTTTTCAATAAGAGCATTTTTCTCACTGCATAGAGAAGCAGTAGGAAAGCATGGTTTATGCCCCAACCTGGTGTGTTGAAGACACCATAGCAAAGTTAAATTAATCTCAGATAGAGCAAAATAGCTTTTCTGGCCATGACGGGCATTTATTTTTTTTCTTGCAGCAGTTTTACAGAGTCAGATTAAAGGAAAGTTTAACTCTGAACACGTTTCAATTTCTCAGTAACAAGGAATTAGTAGAAAATATATTTTGCAGCTACTTTATTTTGCAGCTACATTTTGCAGCTACTTGCCCCACTATTAACATGTACAACATTTTCTGTAATTCACATATGCGCATTTCAAAACCTTGTGCTAAGTTATTTTAGCGACAAGACTTGCTAATGGCACAGGTCACAATTTTAATGCATTTGATGTAATATATGGTATCGCATAGAAAACTTGTGAAAAGGGCATTAGAGATTTCTTATATAGTGTAGGATGCCAGAATTGTAAAGCAGTGCTTCCTAGTATACACAGATTATTATCTATTGAATCACAAGTTGTAGCATTATAATTTCAGGTGAACTAGGAATTTATTTTGCACCACTCTATAAACCTTCATATTGCCTTGGTGTTTATTAAAGGAGGTTATGGTAATTTTCTTTCAAAAGAGGTTACACCTTGAAGGTTAGCTTGGCTTTTCAAATGATGCCATATAAAGCTGTTCCAGAATGCAATATCAATCCATTCTTTATTTTTGTGCTCACAGATGGACTAAATGCAGCACAACAGATTGTAGGAGTGGGTACTATTGTAAAGTTCCTAAATATCACTTCATTGTGCCAAAAGAACTTCAGACATAAGCACACTAATTAAACTATTAAGCCCTAGACCTCATTCCAGAATTTTGCTACTGTGAATATGGAAAAAGATAAACTTAAGTGGAAGAATTTGGCAGAAAATGTATTAATGTTCATACACATCTGTAGCTGATTAAACCAGTAAAACCTGTCTACTATGCTACTTAAAGCTGAACTTCGGGCAGGTTAAAAAGACCATCCTTTATTCCAGTTTTGAATTTATTAAAGTATATCTATTGCCAAAAGTTTTTCGTGCAGTTTTGAATAGAGTAGGGGAAAGGTTAGAACCCCCTATGGGGTTTTACTGCTGTCTGGGGCTCAGTTAGAGATTTCCCCTCATTTCCTGTCCCAGGAACAACCTTCTTACCAGACAGGAATCGAAAGAAAGTCTCCAACACAGACATAACTAAAAATGTTGAGTTATGCAAGGGAAGGCTAGAATCCCTGTAAGATTGTTGTTATTGTCTGGTTTTGTTTGGTTCTGGTGTTGTACTAGTTCTTCCTTAACCACCTACTATCTGGCCATTGTAACTAAACGGCATGGCTGTTTACATACACGCGTTTAGGCAGCTGTAGAGCTTCCCGATCGCTTGTATGTGTTATTATGTAAAATTGCAAATCTTTTGACAGGCAAGATAGTTTGCATATATGTACTTCTGTGTAAATAAGCTTTTGTTCCGAAGTTCAACTTTTAAGTTAAGATGCCACACTAGAAGTATAGGAGGCGCCATTGCTAATTGTTTTTGTGTAGGACTGGCTTTCACATTCTTTCTACACCACTTATAGTGACTCACTAACCTGAAATATGCATGCAGCCAGAAAAGTGTCAAATGCCTAACATGCATACATGTTCAGAGTCTGTGGGGGTGATTTACTAACCTAAACACACGCACGCACGAGGTGCGTGTGATTTTCACACAGCAAAACCTATTTATCAACCAAAAAGTCTCTAAAAGCATATTTCCACTAATGCCATATATGGAAAAATCATGCACATGATGCATATATAATGCTGCTTCACAACTTAGACAAAAATGGTTAGCTCATGCATTTACATTCCTGCATTCATCAACGCAAGCAACACAACATAGAGCTAATTTACACAACATCACCTTGCAATTCAGTCAAGGCTTTGCACAACACACCTGCTGGGTGTGTACACACTACAAAGGTGTTTAGATTCCACCCATAGATCATGCTGGGAGGGAACACACTACAGAGGTGTATACATGTTCGTGGTGTGTTTATAAGGTTAGTAAATCAACCCCTGTAACTCAATAAGTAGGAAGCAAAGGAAACAATTACATCTCCCATAAGTTCGTGAGGGTTCTCATTTATCTAGGTCGTGGTATAGCTATTAGTGATAACACTATCAGGCACATCCAACTGGACATGTTCTGTAAAGCTCAAGATGTTTCGGCTTCTAGAGTTCTAATGAGTTCCCGGCACTCATTAGAGCTGAGGAAGCTGTTTTGATAAGAAGCTAAAAGGGGTCAACATTACAGAACAACTCCAGTTCCATGTGACTATATACAACTAGCTAATTACATCCCCATAACTTCTACTTAAACAAGCAGCAATGCCAGCTCCACATTTGTGTTCTGAGAGACTTTTTGGCATGATATTTTAGGTTTTCTTTGTAAACTTAAATACAGATCTATGTATTTTTGTCCACCTAGTTTTGAGAATTGTACATCTGATACAAAGCCAAATGGAGGATTTTGCACCTCAATGGAGAAGTGCAGGGACAGTAAAATATACTCTCCCTGTTGCTCAGAGTCAGCGTGGGACAATGCAGCTGAGTAAGGCAGGAGAAGGGGGCTGAGCTGTCAGCTGGGCAGAAGGAGGCGGGCAGCAGAGCAGGAGGCGGCTGACCTTTCAGTGGGGTGGGAGAGAATCAGGGGTGCTGATAGTTGCCCATTGTTGCCCCCCACACCTGCTGCCCCCTTCAAAGAGATACCTCATTTTGGAGATGCCCCTGGTCAGCACCATCTGCAGGATTACCTCCCCCCTTACCTTCTGTTCTTCCATCTCTCAATTGAGGGAAACACAGGGGAGAGGGCAGGCACACCTGGCTCTGGCTCTAGGCGAATGCAGAGTCAGCTGTCACAACAATATTGTTAGCATCCTTCCTAGCTGCGGAGCAATTCTGCGCTGTCACCAAATAGTGGGCATTAGTAAATGAACCCTTGTGACTCAAAAAAGAAGTAAAGCCTTCTCTTGCTTCTCTTTTAACTTACTGCTGCCTGCTTGTTTTTCACATTAATAAAAACTATATGGATTGAACACTTTGGTTTACAAGTCCTCGTGTGGACACCTTTTTGCTACATTGGAGAATTGTTTGCCTAATTTATGCCATTAGGCTGTGGTTTAAATGCACAAGTCATTCGATAAGTAGATTGGAGTGTGCTTCCCTGTATGATGCATTGACTTGTAAAAAGCATCCCGCCAATGAAGAATCTAAACAACTGTATTGCGTGCTTGTTCCAGCTCAGTGCCTCACTAAATATTGAAGCCTGGATTAGCATGACAGTCCTGCAGCTTACACCTATAATACAAATTGGCAGTGGCAGCTCCAATATTCTATTCTCACATTTCCTTTGATAGGATTGGTTGCTATATGTTACGGTACTTGGCAAAGCCTTCCTCCTGTTTTAGCACTTTGTTTTTCATTTCCCTTTTTAAGCATGTTGCAATTTCAACTTTTTTAACGAAGTTAGTGAGCAATGGGAAATTACGCAAAACGTCTAGGAAAAATAATGACCTCAGCATCAAATACTTCTTTTCAGTAATACTGGTATTTCTAAACCAACTGCAATCAAAACACCAACCCCCATCTGTAACAATGAAGTGAAATACAGCACTCCATGAGACAAGATTAATGAGAACTGGTTTGTATGGATTCAAGATCAATGGTTCATTGATTTTTTAAACTATGTCTGTGTGTCCCTCTCCACTCAGACAGCTTTTCAGCCAGGGCTCCAGTAGACTTTATTGAGCGTCAAATGTGAAATTCAAAGAGTACAAACACAGCAATGCTTGCAATATTATCCCTCATGACTCTAGGTCACAAAGTGTAAGGCAAAGTTGCTTAGGGTTGAAGAAGCAATGAAACAGATGACTGCTGTTTATCCACAGCAATTAAATAGTGGGCAAATTTCAGATTAAACGTTTTTCTTTTAAATGAATTATTGTGAGGATAAAATGACAAAAAATATATTTGTTTAATTGAATGAGAAGAGACACAGGGTTTTAAAGGGTAAGTACACTTTTAAAAGTGCACATATAACCCCACTCAACATAAAATACCCCATCCCAAATGAAGGTTTACCTCCACACCACATCCTGCCACAATGTTTACATCCCTCATAAGTAAATAAATAAATAAAACTTGAAATGGTTTATTCTTTATAATAAAGCGGACCTTGCAGAAACCCTATGTAAAATCACTGGGTAAAAACTTAAAAAAAAAAAAAACAGGATGAGCAATAAAATGTAAAAAAAATACTTACCTCAGACCCTGGATTTCAGTGACATCACCCAGCCTCTTGTACAACACAGGAGTGAAATTTACATGACATTTGTGATGCTCAGGTTTTACCAGGAGTTTGCAGAAAGAGTAATTGACATCATCAGCACCTTAGTGGTATGGAAAGAAGCTAGGGTCTGTGGTAAGTATCAGTTTTTCGTTTTTATTTTTATACATGTGGTAGGGCATTTGGGGATGGTGCAGTAAACAGATGTTAGGTCTAGTTTAGTATAAGGCACACTTTAATAGAACACCGTAAAGTCAGTGCAAATCATCCAGTCACAAAAACCAACAGCAAAACTCTCACTAGCCTATTTGCACTTGCAGAGACCAGGATACAAATTATGAACTGGCATGTCTCCCTGTCAGGAGTATATCTACTTTCTTCATATAAATGTCATGCTGGGACTGATTCTGGAATTCACTGCGCAGCCGAGTGAGGGGGAAATGGTTCTCTCAAAAAAGGGAAGCCTTTGTATCAGTTGAATTCTGTCACACGGTTCTAAAAAGTCATCTCAAATATCAGACGGTATGTTAGTGTAGATTCACAATTGTAGGTAGAGCTGTCTGAGCTGAGCTGATTATAAGAACAAAATGTTGTGGGAAACTTTGTTAATGTCAACTGTCAGCAGGGTCCCTGTGTAGTGAAAGTCCAAGTCTTAGAAATGGCACATTCAGTTATGAAGGCCTAGGCGTTGAAGTGTATCTATAGACAACACTTATTTTTAGGGTTTTTTTGCCCTGCTGTTTACCTTTGCTTTCTGTGATAAAGTGAAGGAAATCTCTCTAAAATGAGGAAAAATCCCTACTTAGACAGTTGTCACTAAAACAAGTGTCCATGCTGGAATATCCCCCAGTGACATATAAAGCAATGAGAGCCTGATAGGTGTTTAACATTTCCCTACTATCCTACTAAAAAAAAACATTGTGGCTATAGATACACTTTCAGGCGAAAACATGTATTTATTAATAACATATCTAATCTTACAATTCCCAAAGATCACCACAAGTAAGTGCACATGGAGATGTTGCTTCTTTTCCAGACAGCTGTAGCTTGGCCACAGTCTGGGTCAGAGGAAGATAATGACAGCATTGTATACCTAGAGACTAGACCATTCACATATCCTATCTATTGGGTTAGCGATCAGATAAAACATAACAGTAAGCAAGCAAGGAGGCTAGATTCACATTAATTCCAATAATATGAAAAATAGAATTTTTTACTCAACATAAAATCATTTTCTCTGCATTCATTGAAGGATGCAGTGGAGATCTTGAATCTCTAACCACAGGGTTATAGTGCCACCTTACGGTTAGAGATTCAAGATTTCCGCTGTGTCCTTTAATGAACGGAAGAGAAAGTAAATTCATGTTTATGTAATCTGGCAAGTAATTGGATACCCGAAGTGAATTTTCACTTAGTTTATGAAGATCAGCCCCAGAGTCTTCTCAGTCCACATCCTCAGCTCCACCCTATTTTTACCCTGAAACAAAATCCCACCTCTGGGCTGACATAAATCAATACAAATTGCCACACATCTAATTATTTTATTAAAATGGATTGGCTGTCACTCCGGGTTTACTGCAGAATCTTTAAAGTACACCTGTGCCCAGACTATGCAGATTAAAGTTTGTGCATATTCATGACAAGCAGTAAAAGCACTTTAAAATAACCCCTTATATACCTTTGTAGCTGTAGGAATTGTGAAGAAATTTATCCTTGAAGTTCAAAACAGATGCAATAAAAACACAGGTTTCTCTTCTCTTATTTTCTATGGCAGCAGAAACTTGGCAGCCTGGCAGCCTTCTAATGTACACAAATAGCAGGCACTGCTGTTATAAAACAACTGTTGTTTTTAGTTTTTCTAAAGCTCTTTTGCTATGAGTTAAACATTTGTAAAAACTTTAATGTCCATTGTCTGGACACTTTAAGTACCTAGATGTCATTACCCACAGAACCTTTGTAGTCCATATTATTATTATTATACAGGATTTATATAGCGTCAATAGTTTGCGCAACACTTTACAATATAATATCTCAGCAACTAAGGGGATTGGGCAGCACATCTGCAAATATAAAAATAACACAAAGAATATAACAAAGGCTATAGTGATAAGTGTTTGTTTTCTTGCCTTCTAGACTGCTCAATGTATTTGTAGTCGTACTGGCAATTCAAACCTTAATAGCAAACTGTAATATAGGGCTGGTTAGATCTCAAAATGTAATTAAGATGTCAACACTTCATACACATATAATAAATGAAATATGAACTCTTGAAAACGATATACTTGTATAGATTTTTATTATACTAAAATATTTACCTAAAGAAGATTACAAAGAAAACAGAAACCTGTACTTTTAGAATACGGATGCAGCCATTGCTGTGGAAATGCTAGCTGCCTGGCTGTCATGCCAATCCAATAGCTTTTAGACTTTTGGAAAAATGGAACCTGGTTCAAGTATGCAGATCAGAATTCAGATTTTAATCTGCATGTTGTTTTCAGGTCAGTGACTAAGTAAGTATTGAAGCAAAAGTGAATCAAGTGGTATTTTTAGATTAAGGTCAACAATGTCAGACCCTGCATTTCTTTCACCCCAAATCTCCTTTAAATTTCTACAGTAAGTGGTAGATTATTTCAAAGTGCTACTGTGTACTATTTTTAACTAATATTAGAAATAAATAGAAAACAAATGTAAACACAGTAATACATGAAGTTTGGAATCTTACAAATTACAGGAAAAAAAACAGCTATTGTTTACGCAGTACCGATTTTCTCTCACTGTAGATTTTTACTTTGAATGTATCATTAGCTGCAGTGCCAGATCGCAGATCAAGCTATGGTTTAGTGATGATATATTGGAACATTATGCTAAGCAGCATAATTTTTCATCTTTATATTTTAGGATACCAGATAAATCTCTTTCATGGTTATTTTTCTCCTAATCACTGGCCACCCAAGAAGAGCGCTAAGACAACATAATAAAGAGAAACTCTGGGCAAACAAAAAACTTAACCTGGCAGTGGGGCTACCCCCACACTGCATGGGTTAAGTGCTTGTTTTGTATAGGGGAGTGAAATAAGGCAGATTTACTTACCTGATCCTCACTCCCATTGGCTCCCTCCAGGCACTTAACCCTTCCAGTGTGGGGGTAGTCCCACTTCAAGGGTAAGTTTTTTTTCTTTTACATTTTTGCCAGGCTTGCTTTAACTACTTTGCTGAAAAAAAGCCTGGTAACAGTTCTGAAAGCTGCAGCTCAGATTATACTTACAGCTGCAAGAGACACATCCTTCAAGTGACTCATCTTTCCTCTCACCCTGCTCTTCAAAGTTTCCTAAAGAGTTTCAATATGAAATTTGAAAATTTGAAGAAAAAGCTATTGCTGTACTACGTATGTAGTTATTGCTGTTCTCAGCTTATCTCAATGTTTTTGGATTGCATAATTGATCATAAAAGGACATTTTACGCCAAAACACGATCACCCGCTAATCTGTACATGCCACACTTTCTCTGCTAAATGACAAGATTCCAGACTGCTGTAATTTAAATTTCCGGGAATCTAAAACTTAAAAATGCTTTAGAGTATCTTAACTGTTATCAAAAATGTAACTTATTTGTGTATCACTCAGCTGTAGATCCTCACATCATATCTGAATTGGTACTGACCCTGGCCTTCCTTCTGGAGGGTGGCTACTTTTGTTCCCCATTCCCGAGGATCTGTAGCTTAGTGATACACAAATAAACTATAGTATTGTTAGTTAAAGGAGAACTATGAGATGAGTGATTTACACTCATCCTCATAGTTAGAGCCGACGTGTGACATTGAAACTGTCACACGTCGGCTCTATTGATTGGGAAGTGAGCGAACACATACCGCCGCTTGCTCACTTCCCGATCATCTCCCTGCAGAGAGCGTTGACTGTCGCTATATACTGAGCTTTTGGTCACGGGAGGACATTAGTATATGTCCTCCCGTGACCCTAAAGAGAACTATGGGATAAAAAGGTTACCCCATTGTTCTCTTTAAGGTACTTGAATGCATTTCTAAGACTTAACTCCTGTGTTTAGTCACTTTAATGTAAAGTATTGATGAAAGAGGGTCGGTTTTAAAAATGAGAAATGAGCAACGGTAGCTTACTTGTTTCCCTCAGTAAAAGTTTTCTTTTATTTGCAATTCATTTTATTTTTCTAGTCTAGTAGTCTAATAGTTTGTTATCTGCCAGCTGTGCTAGGAGACTGTATGCTATAGATGCTGCATGTGGTTTTATGCTTATAATAAATAAATGCTGCAGATTTCAGTGGTAATCTGTGTGGCCATTTATTCCCGTGGCACAGCTGACAATCGTAAGCCTCTTTTGAAAGCTCTTATGATTTTTTTTTTTTTGGGTGAGACATAAAGCACAAAGTACCTGTTCTTCTGGAGCATACTGATTACACCGTTAGCGTTGGTCTATTTGCAGTACGTGTTCAGCTTCCCTCATGTTTAATCAATCAGAGGCATGTTTATTGCAAACAACATGGTTTAGAGTCTGTGCTTGACCATACACATCAATAGGTGAAGAGGAACAAACAAACTTAAGGTGAAAACATCATTATTACTGCTACTGTGAACGATTTGTTTACACACTGCTTTATTTAATAAACAGCACAAAGATCCAAGTGCTGTGAGGAAAGTGCAGTAGCCCACAGAAACCAATTTCCATGACTGACTGTGATTGGTTGCTATGGGAATGACATTTTGCACTTAGTACTTCCTTTTTTGCTTTCAAATAAGTCTAATACCTTAAAAAGGCCACATGCACACCGGCGCAAATACAGGCATACATCGTAAAATACGCTTGTATTTGCGGCGCCTGGGAGCCCCGGCTGCTGTTGTTTTCTGTCCATACCAATGTAAGAGAAAATGCTACGCGAGAGAAATACGCATATATACGCCGGTTCCACCATTTATACATACACGGGCGAAAGTTCTCGAATGCAAAATGTATGTGTTCGGAAACTCACGATCATGCACATGTAAACGCCAGTACCAGCGTTTAGTCATGTATTCCTGAGTACATTGTTTTCTGTCAATAACATAGCAGATGGGACTCCTGGGCGCAGCAAATACAAGCCTATATTACAATGTATGCCAGCACGCCTGTGCTTCCCTGTGCAAGGGCCCTAATACAAAAGCACTAGGATTTTTTAAAGCACAGATGATGGTGATGTGAATTTGTAAGCCATATAATGAAGAATAGGCAACAGCTGCACAAGCTATGGAGACGCTTTGAGTGACAGTGAAAAGGTCCTCTGCACTTAGTTCCTGATATGAAAAAACAGCTGGTAGCAAGATGTCAAAACAGTCATTTACATTCTTCCCATCCTATACCAAACATACCAATCAAACTTAAACGCTTTGAAATTCAACTCTGGACACAGCCTGACATCTGAATATCTCTAATGTGATCCTGGGATTCATTTTCCTTGCTGACACTAACTATATTCTTATAGATCCCATATTTGCAACTAGTATCCTTGTATACTAAATGGCCCTGAATCCAATCGTGCAAAAAAAAGCCAATGTGCATGCACAGAATCATGTGAATAGAGAAAAAAGCCTGATGAATTTGTCTGTATGCAAGTATAGTAAGCTTAGTAAACTTAGTGGCTGGTAAGCATGGTGCTATGCTTCCAGGAAAGCATTGGCAGTTGATTGATCCATTTTAGTTCTTGCCCATAGTGTATTATCTGCAGACTTGGTTGAACAATTGCAGATATGTATCGTTCTCCTTCAACATCTACGTCTATAACATTAAAGCCCAACTCCAGACACAAGACAAAAAAACCCTTGAAGTAATACTCATAGTGATATTAAAGTCAAAAGGTTTTTGAGCTAATTCAAATGCTGTTTAAGGGCCGGTTAACCCTATCTGCGTTCGGACTGCGCTGGCCATTTTTTCCAGGGCAGCCTGAATGCAAGGCAAGGCAAACTGCATTGTTATAGATGGATTTGGTTCATACCACCACATTCTGGTTGTGGCGCCCCAATGGGGCATAGAAGTTTATTTAGATAGAAGTTTTATATAGATTGTTTTCTCTATACCATTTTCCTATGGACGTTTTGTATATCTAGTTCACATGTTGCCATCTAGTGGCCTTTTGTGATATTGCACCTGTTTTTCTGTATTCCTTTTCTCATGTGATGAAAGTTCCTCTGTATGTAAGCCCCACCCTTCTTGTTGATCAGTATTTCCTGTGTCATGGCCACAGCTAACAGCCACATGCAATCAGGACACATGTACTCTGCATAGTACCGTAGGAAAGGCATAATCTTTTGACCGCATAATACTGAAAACCATCCATCTGCTGTATCCTGTTGTCTAACGTACAGAATAAAGCAATCTTTGTGGACGAACACGGTATTGGTGAGTTCAGCTATCTGACAATGATTGTCCTCAGTGATTGAATCTGCTTATACAGGCCAGGCATAGAGGTCTCACAAGGGATAAATCGCTATCACAACAATTGGAGTCAGAATACTGGTGGTGTTTGCTTAAAAAAGTACGGCATTAAGCGCACCGCAGTGTGACGCGGCACAACCGCATTGCACTGCAGGGAGCCCATAGAACTGATTGAAATTTCACTTTTGACATTGTAATAAAGGTCTACAAAAAAAGAAAGAAAGCAACAGTGTGATACGGCTTGATCGAGTGCATTGGCACTGTTTGGGAACATGCATACCAGCAGCCATGCAGTTGAGAACGGCTGCTAGTGTGAACATACCATTAATCACTTAAAATGGATGCTGCTCCTTTATGTTTAAACTTGTATGCTTCCTGCAGAATCAGCTGGTCACCTGAGCACTGGCCATGATATCCTGCTTTTGAGTGGCTCCTTTCTATTGCAGAGTCCTATGGAGACACACTTATGTGTGTTAGTAAGCTGAGTGTGTCTCCAAAAACAAACAGGCAGATCAAGACAAGATCAAGACAAGCCAGTCCTCTGCTCCCTGCTCCCCTGTTCCTCTTTCTCCAAGCTAGTATTTGTTTGATCTGGATACATTATAAAAAAAAAGTTCAATACTACTTTAACTTACCCTTGCTCTGACTGGCTCCCTTTATTCATGCAACCTCTCTGCCATAGCCTCCTCTCTAAGGCACTTCCAGCTGTGGTCATGTACTCGCATCCTCCACGTACAATGCAGGGTTAATAGCCTGTGTTTTTTTTTTTTGTCTTGTGCCAGCAGTTGGGCTTTAACCACTGGGGCTTCATGTACAAAAGCTAAAAGCAAATGTAAACCAAATCACTACAATTCCTTTTATATAACATGTTAATGTCATTTTTAAAAGTCATTTTCAAAATTTTTAAATTTGCATCCAAAAAATACCACATGATCCTGCCATAAAGGTTCTTGTTCAAGCGCTTTCAGTTAACACCTTCCCCCAGCCATACACATATATGCAGCAGCAGCAAGGCAGGCGGCCTTTAACACTTGCCTCCAACATTAATGCATACATCCGGCTGTACTGTTATGCGCTGGCAGAGCTCCCAGTCAGGCCCCGTTCACATATAGCGAATTGTCGCACGATTTCCGCCGCGATATCGCGCATTTTTGCCGCGCGATATCGCGAGAAGTCGCCGGCCAATGCTATTCAATGGAGCTGTCTTAACTCCATGTCGCGCGTCGCTCGTCGCGGTCGCAAGTCGCTTCTACCGGACCCTTTTTTCGGCGGATTTTGCGCGATTTTGCTTTTTTTCTATGGAGCCCGACGGAGAAGGTCGCGCTACCGTCGCTGGATCGTTGCTGGGTCGTCGCTGGAATGTCGCCCCGAAAGTCACGCTATCCCGGCCACGGCAAAGGTATGTCGCTATATGTGAACGGGGTCTCACTGTTAACGATTGGAAGCCAGTGGGGCAGGCACCTGTTCATGTGTCCGCTATGACAGGCAATAACAGAGATCACATGATCATTTAAGCTTTACAAATGTCAAGTGTTTATGATACACGGTGCTTTAGTACACCAAAAGGCATCCAGCTAGAGTTTACACCTACTTTAAATGTTCATAAAAACTAGTTAGATACTACTTTGCAATTGAAGGTGGAATTACTACAAATTTCATAAAGAACCCAGAATCCATTTCTGAAGGTTTAGGCACGTGTCCAACAAACGTTGTTGTAGTTAACAGAGAATGATGGCACCTCTCGAATTAGTAGGCACCATCACAAAAAATTAATCTAGAATTCAGGAGGCAGTCAAGCCAGTCTAGAAGGCAGCTGGCAATTTAAAGGTCTGCTTGTAAAACTCTTTGAGTAGACACCAGACTAACTATTAATAGCCAAATGGACAGCTTTAATTCAAAGAGGTGCAGAAGAAATTTATGGGAGAGAGTTCTCGTGTAGACAAGTTTGAGTGTCTTGAATTTGTGCTTTCAATCAAATGCCAAAATTGTTCACGATAGATTAAAAAAGATGACTATAAAACAAGGAAAGCAATATTAGTCATGGGTTCAGCTATAGTCTTATTTATATTTTAGCAAAAGCATTCTTCTGGGGGATATTTTTTTTTCTACACTTGCTAAGAAAAGCCAACTGCTTTCATTAATGGTACATTAACCACAGCTTAATATGCCAGGTGTTTGAAAAAAATCCACCAGACCAAGTGCCCAGGAAATAATCCAAGCAAGAATTCCCAAGATGTCACAGTCTGTATCAGGAGCAATTTAGCGCTATGTGAACTCCATTCTCATAATAGCCTCAGAAAATGCCTGAGACCAATCACCTTCATCACTTCATTAAACTTGTTAATCCCCAAAATGGGTCATGAACTTCACAAAGTTTCCTCTGCAAAACGCTCAAGCTTGCTGTGTACATTGCACTTGGCATCCAAGCCTATGGGAGTGGATGTGCAGTACTATATAACTGCCAGCCACAGTAAATTATAGTCTGTGAAAAAGGCATAGTATAACTATAGTATAATCGGCACAAAGTGACGTTTAGTACGCAAAAGCATAAACAAGTCGTAAATAGACAAATTGCTCTACTAATGACAGTATACAGATTTAAAATAAGAAATTAGATTATGTAAAGGACACTATATACAAAAAATCCAATCCGCAGTGAAAACATGGAAGTGTCCATCAATGTGCCAACGAAATACAAAATATACACAAGATTTCCTTGATGAGTCATATACTCCTACCATATATGAAATGTAAAATTTTAGCTAGAAAGGTAGAAACTGAATCTGACGGGATGTTGGAACTATGTTGACAGTTTATATTAGAGACATGTTGATAAATGTGGTCAAGTGCTGAACGACCTGTAATAAAGGTCTACATATATATGTATATATGTATACATGTATATATGACTGTATATACAAACTATCAGTAAAGTAATGAGATGACTCTGGGACCATATCATGGAGCAAAATAGTCATGCAGGAAACATGCTAGCTGCCAATCTCTGACTTCTGGACTATATATTATACCAGGACAATGAGGTAACACAAGTTGCATAGGTACATTTCTACTTTCCCCAAACTAGCATACATGTCTCGAGTAAGAATAGCAGCTTCCATTTTAAAGTAGAGGTGCACCGAAATGAAAATTTCAAAACCGAAACCGAAATAAAAAAAATTGTCAGATCGAAACCGGAAAAAAATGTATTTTAATTTTTTCCAAATATTTTATTTTTATTTATTTTTTAATAAACTTTTTATTTTTTAATATTTATTTTTTTATGTATTTTTTATTGAATATTTTAATTTTTTACTTTACTTTTAGGAGTTTCTGGGAAATATTAGGGGTTTAAACAAAGACCTGATATTTTCCTTTTAAAATAGAAAAAGAGATTGAGGACACAGAGTCCTCAATCTCTTTTTTTGCAGCCCCTGTTATGAATGAACAGGAATCCTCTATACTGAGTGTTCCTGCTCATTCATAACATGAGAACAGAGTATGTTAACTATAACCACAACTATGAATGAACAGGAGGTGATGGAGATCACTTCCCATTCATTCATAATTGAGGCTATAGTAACCATACTATGTCCTCATGTTATGTACAAACACTCAGCAATCACTGATCGCTGAGCGTTTGCACTCGCTCTCCATCCTGACACGCTGTCACAGGAGGCTGAGCGAGCGGTGCAGGGAGGAGAGCTCAGCCTCCTGTGACAGTGCGGCCCGTCTCCGCCCACACACCGCTCTGCCGGACTGTGATAGGAGGCTGAGCGGTGTGGGAGGAGAGACAACCGGCCGTTCACAGCACTCTCCACCCGCAGCGCTCGGCCGCCTGTGACACTTTCTCTCCTCCTTGCTGGGACACAGAGCAGCGCCCAGCGGGGAGGAAAGAAAGCAGGGATGCGCCGTTGTATCGGCAGAAAAATTGCACTTTCGGCATTTAGCCAAAAGTGCCATTCTCGGCCGATACATTGGTGCGTCCCTATTTTAAAGCCTACCTGCATGAAAAAACTCTGCTTACAGTGGGGTGCTATCGCACTGCAAGAGTTAACTGTTCATTAAGGTCTAGGGCAACCAGCAATCATAAATTGCTGAGATTGGTAGTCCTGAGATTGGTAGTTTAATCGTTGATTAAACAGCAATGGAGAATGGCAACCGGCTATAGAGGACTACCAATCTCAGCAATCCATGATTATTCAGCAATTATAAAGGGCTGTGTGGGGTCTCACCAGGGCTGCGTTTGGGTCTCAACAGGGTTGCGTTTGGGTCTCACCAGGTCTGTGTACATGTTTCACCAGGGCTGCGTTCGGGTCTTCCCAGGGCTGCACAGGCGGGTGCTGGGCTCTCCAGGGCTGAACAGGTGGGTGTTGGACTACAGGGCTGTATGGGCAGGTGTGGGGCTGTCCAGGGCGTGCCAGTACTAGTATTGGTATCAGGGCATCCCTAGTTGATAATATTTTAATTTTGATAAAGAACCAGTCCTTACAGCTACGAACCAGTGTTTCCACCTACAGCAAACAAATCAGATTTTCTCCAAATGTCACATTTCCAGTGTTGGTTTGAAAATGACCAGGTGCTATGGTAGTGGCCAACACAAAGTTCTAATTTAGTGCACAATGATAATCTGAGAAAACTACCATTTCCTAGTGCAGAAGCTTGACTTGTTTTATAATACTATGCAACAATGATGTAAATAACAGTAATCAAAGTTCACATCTTATCGGTTTAGAGTGGTTTAAATATTAAAGATTATTTTAGAAAAAGCTTGACGGTTACTTGCTATATATTACATTTTGTCTTACTGAAAAAGCTCACACATCAACATAGGGTCCACATTTTGTTAGAAAAGCACGCTGCAGGGGGATACATAGAGATTTCTATGTGATGCCTCAATTTGTAGCTGCAGAACATTATACACTGTAGCCGTTATTTCTTCATCTAGACTTATTCAATCAGTGTGACTCAGCGTCACATGAACCCCCCCAGCAACAACACAAGCCTGTCCTGTATTATTGTGAACAATTTAATGATTTTCGCTGTGCAGTTCAGTGCAACAAGCAGAAATAAACAATGACCATGCTGTAAGGAAAGTCAACATCCCACACTTCCAACATCTAAAGTTTTTAGGTCAAGAGATGGGTTTTATATACACTATTGTATACAGTATGCCACTTCTGCTTCATCTGGATCTAATGGACAGACAAGCAACATCGGTTTACTTACAGCAAGGTAATCATGGCCATATGTTAACATGTAATTCTGACTGAAGAAAAAACACAATCTTTTGCTCTTAAGGAGAGTCAAGAAAGAACAGAAACCTAATCACCACTGAAACCAAGACATGCTCTTAGGCCATCCATGCATAGTAGCTCTAGAGCTACTAGATGTGATCCATTAGAGCATCTCCAGTAGGGATGCTCTTATACCAATACTGGGCATTTTTACGAGTATTCGTACATGTAAAAATGCCCCGATACTAAACGCTGATACCAGCACTTTACATTTTTAAACTGAAGCGGCTGCCTGAGGTCTTGTGCTTGCCGGGGACCTCGGCAGCCTTCCTGTGAACCGTGGGACACCCGTTTACAGCATCGGCCAAACATCTTCTCCTCCTCACTAGGGAACCAGACAGCGCTGCTTACAGCGCTTCAGCCACCAGCACCTGCCCACGATATCCTCCAGACCCCTGGTGAGACCCTGCATAGCCCTCCTGAGACCCTGGAGACATCAGGCTCCCATCCCGGAGCAGTACAGAGTAAGCAGCTTCATATTATTCTGCATTGCTATATAATGTGTTGTTGGATATCGACACAGATCATACCAGCATCTATGGATCCAGTATATATAATAATAATAATAATAGTAGTACATCTTCTCACAGTGAGGCTGCTTCCTAACAATCAGGGAGACTATCACATCATCTGCAAACTAAAACCAAGAGAGCAACTTCTCCTGTGCATTATCAATTATTGTAAATAAATTTGAAACAATAAAAACCTACTCACAAAGGTGAGGTGCATGCGTCGTCTGAACCTAGGAATCACAGAATGACTATCTGTAAGGCTGTTGGAGGGTGAGATAAGACTGGCAAAGACACGCTGGTTGCTCTGTCATCCAAGCCTCCACTGGCTGAACGCGTTTTTGGGGCACACCTCCTTCTTCATAGCCAGGCTCTAAAGAAAGGTGTGTGCCTTGGTTTTTGTTTACAGAGAATGAATTGTTGGGATTTGTAGTCCTCTATAGCCGGTGGTATTCTGCATTGCTGTATAATGTATTTCTGATATTTGTAGTCCCTCTACAACTTGGAGTCAGTGGGCAGAACTACAAGGGGTGCAGAATGTGCAGTTGGGGCTGGGTCCTTGTACTTTTCTACTGTCCTAAAATCATTGGTCTGTATTGTTTTAGACAAACTGTCACATGACACTAGAAAAAAAAAAAGTATCGGTAATAGGTATAGGTGAGTACTTGAGGAAAAGTATCGGTTCTCATACTCGGTCTTGAAAAAATAGTATCGTTTACTCCAAAACTAAAAGTCCTTATAAGCATTAGATGTGCCCTTAACTAACCAACATGTTAGAAAACTCTACAACCAATTAGTTGTTTTTCTATATAGAATGATCCCTCCATCGGCACAATCAGGAAGGAAGACACAGTGGTTGAATCAGTGTGCACGATCAGCAATGACAAAGAGATTTCACAACTGCAGTCTTCTTCTTTCTCACCCTACAGCAGGTTTAAGAGTTCATCCTGGCTTTTGAAATATGGTATTTATTATTTTAAAAGACACTATGCATTTATCTGTTGCCCAAAGTCTCTGGTGTAACTCTTTGCACAGACACAGTTGCCTTTACTTTCAAACAAAGGTCTGGCTTATGATATCCATTTCAGGATATATGTCCTTCATGCTATTTCTCTCTACAATACATGACAGAAAAGGGAGAAACAAAGCCCAAGGCTGACCAATAACTTTACAGAAATTGACTGAAATTCTAACAGTGGGTAGCCCTGCTGGCTTGACAAAAGTCGATTAGTAGAGCTGCACTCTCTGTTCGGGTATTCTGATAACGGTGGGGGACGGCTCTCAGAGTACAATAGCCCACAGGCTGTACAGAAGAAAAGTATTAGTGTACGGCCACCTGTACAGTTTTTAGAAAGGAGGTGGTTTTGCTAAGGGGCATTAAATAATTAGGATGACTGATGTCGAAAAGCGGTATGTAGACACATACATATACCCTATAATCCTACAATCTATGAAACCTAAGGTAGATATGTGCAAAATAGATAGCTACATTTGTATGGGTGTGTGGGACCAAATGCACAGCATTTAGCTATATTAAACTTTGATTAGGATGGAACATTTTTATTAGAGCTGAATAGGCTACAAAGTGGATCACACAGATTGTAATCTTTACATTTACCAACAACTATGAAGTATGAGGGTATAACCAAATGAATATAAATTAAATTAATTGTTTTAGTAAACTCTCACATATTGTTAAATTTAAAGATTGTCCTGAGATTGCAAGAAGTGGCCAGCTTAAAGTGGAGGTAAAGATACAAATATAACAAACGAATGGTAGGTAAAGATTTTGGCGAAAAAGATATGCAGTCTCAGCTGCCCAAAAAAATTCCTATCGCCCCCAGCAATTTTTTTCTTTTCTGTGTACACTGTACGGCAGATATGCTGTGCAGAGTACACACTCAGCCCGTTCTTGGCATTTCTAAGATGCCGTAAATATAATATAAATGTAACTCCTGTGGCCATGCGCAGGAGTGACCTCATCAATGCCCCCCATAATGGTCAAAGAGGATGCCTGAGAACTCGAAAGTGTCGGCGGCAGAGATGGCAGTGGTGGGAGACAGAGCTGGCAACCAAAGATTGATCTGTCAGTGCTGGAGAAAGGCCCACTTGTAAGGTAAGTGTGTCCTAATATGTAAGTATGCTGTGCATACTAGCACATTATGGCAAAAAACAATCTTTCACACATTGGTTTACTTCTGCTTTAATGCTAAACGCACCTTACAAAGTCTTCCTTCAACCAAATATATTCTTTTTTTGCACATTCAACCTAACATTAGTAAATTGTACAATCAGATTGTAAAGTGTGACCATCTTAACAAGAATGTCCAAGAAGATTGTATCAATATCATGAATTGTTAACCAAACTGTCAGAGTTTAAAACCTTTCCTACTCTATCAAAAACCAAAAATATTTGGGCTATACATACACTTGAAGACAGGCAAGGTAGGGGGTTATTGTAAATTACTTTGAATTTACATTAGGATTATTAAAGTGAAACTAAACTCAGGAGTTAAATCTTAAAAATGCATTCACATGCCTTAACTATTAACAAAAATGTAGCTGATTTATGTTCGCTCCTCCTGTGATAGACTACCATCTCAACACAAATTAGTATGAGATTGTAGTCTGTCACCGCAGTGACTACTTTACAACACACACACAGGGTCCAGGGGGAACAAAAGTAGCCACCCTCCAGAAGAAAGGACAGTGGTGTGACACATCTCAATATCTGCTCTCACGTGCAAATAACTGGATCTGAATTTGGCATACACAACAAGAATCCAGGGATCCCTAAAGTGTATGTCACCCCAAATATTAAAGTGACCCTAAACTCAAGAGTTAAATTATAAAAATGTTGTGATGGACTACAAGTTCAATACAGATTAGTAAACTAAACATGAGATTGTAGTCCATCATGGGAGCAAGCTTGGAGTGATGGCTACTTTACAACACACACAAGGACCTTGGTGAACAAAAGTAGTCACCCTCCAGAAGGAAGGACAGTGTCAGCACCAATTCAGAGATGATTTAAGGATCTACAGCTGAGTGATACACAAATAAGATACATTTTTGTTAATAGTTAAGGTACCTCAATGCATTTTTAAGATTTAACTCCTGAGTTTAGTGTCACTTTAAGGTCTGAGCTTATCAATTGTAGTGAAGTCTAAGAGAAATATGTGTACAATTAGTACCATAAGTCATCCTTTGATTTTACCATATACTCAGTTTAGGTAGAACTGTGTAGAAGTTTAGTGAGCAGACATAAACTCCAATACATTCATAAAATTTTGCTTTAGCTTGTATGAAACATTGATTGAATAATTAGAATATTTTGATTTGTTTTTGATTGAACCCAAGAAGAATTTTCCCAGACAATCAGATTGTATAATATTGTTTGATTTTCCAACAGTTATGCAGTGCAACAGTCTACCTTATGGAATTAAATTCAATGGATTGTTTAGGTAGGCCCATTTCTATAGAGGCTACTCATAATTGTATGAGGAAATGCATGTAACAGAGGAAGGCCAAGGCACTTTGTGTAGAAAGAGGGATAAGCCACTGTGTATAACAGAGAGGGACAATACACTGCGTGTAACATAGAGGAACAAGGCATTGCAGGTAGCAGAGAGGGATGAGACATTGCATGCAACAGAGAGGAATGAGGCATTACATGTAACATAGAGGGATGAAGCACTGCATATAACAGAGAGGGACGACACTGGTTGTAAAAGAGTGGGACAAGACGCTGCATGTAACAGAGATGGACGAGGCACTGAGTGTAACAGGAACAAGGCACTGGTTGAGGGGCAAGACACTTTATGTAACAGCGAGGGATGAGGAATTTAATTTATTACACTAATAATAGAGAGTGAACTATGCTAAGGGGCAGACCTCAGTGGCTTCTCACTTGTACTTCCTCTGTGTTCCAGCTATCCACTGACTTTTACTAACTGAATGTGAGGGATATCAGTGACCTCTGAAAATGTAAGTGTTATGGATAGATAAATGCAGGCATGGGTGCATGCATGGACGAGTACAGAGCAACAGGTATTGTTTGTTCTAGACTGTTGACAGATTGATATGCAGGTATGTGTTAAAGCTCTTAACAAAAAAAGGGAACACTACAAGTCTCAAGATTGTATTTAAAAAAGCACACACAGAAAAAATAAACTTCCCCATACTTGAAAAACTATACTATTAAAAAAAAAACTGTTTAACTGGCAATCTCTTCACTGCACAGAAAATACATGTATCATATCGAATTTTAACGTATAAAAGTGTCAGGAAAATAAGCGTCAAGAGCATGATCAAAGCTTGTCTTCAGGGAAATAACTGCATTCCAGCTCTCTATAAATCCGCATCTGCAACCGGAAGTCTAACTGACAGACAGATGGCCAGGTAGAGTGCTAATGTTCAGCTCTGCTGGAAGTCATACTTCACAATGAAAGCATCCATCATCCTGGCTAACACACCTGCATAATAAAACTGTGGCTTATTTTAACCAAATTGTGCTTTATTTCAAACCAAACCCATTGACGTGGCAGAATTCTGGTCTAGTTTAAAAGCAGGACGCTGTTTTAAAATGACAAGATATTGAAATCATTAAAAATGACTAGTAAAAACCGTAATCTTTGTGACAAATGTGAAACTATAAAGCATAGTGAAATAAACTTTGTAAATAGTATTCATGATCTAATTTGCCTCATTTAGCCTGTGCAGGCTTTTGAAGCATGTATTGTGTCCTGCTAGAGCTGTTGAAGTTTATGTTTGGCACCATGGGGTTCAGTCTCTGGATCGTATGTATACACACAGCCTTATGTTGTTTTTACTGTTTTACATAGCCAACAAGAAAAATGTTAACATCTTCAAACTGCCATAGTAAAAACTTCGATCCCCAGCAAGCACAATTGAACAAAATTAGGGCTGTGCAAATTAACGATTAATTTCTCTATTGATCGATTAAAAAAATTTTGATCGATTACATTTTTTTTTAAACTTTCTGCATGAGCGCCAGCCAAGGCATTGGCCTGCACACATACAGCACAGCAATGAAGTAATAAAATGAACTAGGATCACACTGATCCAACACGGTATTGAGCGGCGGCCATATTGAGTGGGGCACGTGAGATTAATAACGTGCTTGATTAGTGTGATCCTAGTTCATTTTATTACTTCATTGCTGTGCGGTATGTGTATAGGCTAATGTAGTTGGATCTGTATGTGCGTTATAATGAATCAAAATTAATCGATTAAAAAAATGTTTGATTAATCGAACACGAAAATTTTAATCAGTAACAGCCCTAAACAAAATAGAAAATGAATTAACTTACAAAGTTTTTCATTTAGCTGATGTAGCTTAGAATAGCAACATAGTCAGAAATGTTTATAGGGGTGGAGGTAGCTGGTAACACACTGGCCAATGAAAAATCAATATTGCTTAGTTTTAATAGAAAAAAGTTAGGTCACTTCTGAATGAATCACAAGCCAGTGTTATGATCCGGGGTTGCTTCAGTTGGTCAGGTCTAGGTTCCGCAGCGTTATGTCCAAAAAGTGAGGTCAGGCTGCCTACCTGAATATACTGAATGGCCCTGATGGTACGGGCATAGTCCAAGATGACAATGCATGGAATAATGGGGCTCAAATTATGAAAGAGTGGTTCGGGGAGCATGAGACATCATTTTCACACATGATTGGTCACCACAATGACCAGGTCTTAACTTCATTGAGAATCTTTGGAATGTGCTGGAGAAGACTTTACACAGTGGTCAGACTCTCCCATCATCACTACAAGATCTACAAGAAAAATGAACGCAACTCTGGAGATAAATAAATGTTGTGACATTGCATAAGCTTAACAAAACCATGCCACGCGTAATCAAAGCTAAAGGTGATCCAACAAAATATTAGAGTGTGTGGCTTTTTTGGCCAGGCAGTGGATCACATCACATCAACCAGCAGGGAAAGAGATGGAAACCACACTGGGAATCCAAGAAGTTGTAGAAAGTGATGGGCAGGCGGAAGGCAGCATTCACTACATAAAAATAATTTTTTCAAGTAACCTTCGATTACATTATCAAAAAAAACTCTAGTATGCATTCCTATTACAACGTTGATGTTATAACAGGATAGTAAATGCTAGGACTTTAGAACTCCTTAAGGCTCTGTTCACACCCAAGCGTCAAAGTCACCAATGTGCGTTTGTCAAGCGTTTTAAAGTGTTTTTTCAAGCATTTTTACACGCCTTTCAGCTTGGACAAAGGAGGAGGGGTGATTCTTGTGTGACAAATGCACCACAAAAGTTTAAAAAAAAGCATGTGTTGTACGTTTACAGGTGTTTCCATTATAGCCTATTGGGCCAAAAGCACAGAAATCTGCAGAAAAGTAGCTCCTGTACTTTCTCCAGCAACAGGCATTTTGCTACAGGTGACACCATGCTCAGGTGTGAACAAGGGCCACTGAAAACAAAGGAATTCCTGTTTGTAGTGCATAGCCATTTCAGCTACAAAACGCCCAGATGTGAACAAGGACTTACAGGGTTATTCACAAAAGGGTGAATAGTTTGGAGAAGGCAGGAGAAGTGAACAATCTAGGACAACATAGCTGATTTGGAAAAATTCTCCAATTCAGCTCACTTTCCAGTTCAGCTATGTTGTCCTAGACTGTCCACTTCTCGTGCCTTCTCCAAACTCTTCACCCTGTTGTGATTAACCCTGTTAATGATTTAAAATTGTACTGGTAATTGAATGGTGTAATAAAATATTTGAAAAAAGCTCAAATCCACTGTCCTAAGTAAAATATGTACTCCTCTATTAAATCACCTCCAAGAAAAGAACATTATTGTATCCTGGGTATCAAAACATTTTTCTTTTACAGAATCCTGTAGGTTCACAGTTGTTTGCTGTAAACACTCATCTATTTAGCCGCAAACGCTTCACATTGTTATGCTCTGACAAGTGCTTTATAAATAAATGAGAGCTGCCCATTTGGAAAGGCTACAAACATGCAATGCATAATTGATTTGGTACAAAGCGGCCTATAGAAAGGAGTGGGCCTTGGAGGCCAGATTCTGGCCTGTGGATAGCTGTTTGGTCAGCAGAAGCCGGCAGGAGGTAACTCAACGTTGTACTCAATGCAACTTCTTAGAAAAGTTTTACACCGCACTAATAAAAGTTATTTGCCGTTTGTTGAATTGCCTCTCACTGATTACATCAGCAATAAACTGTACAGACTCCTACAGCCCAGTCCTCAAATCCTTCATAGCAATCCTAATATATACACTTGGCGACCTCATTATTAGACACACCGGCTTATAAGCATAAATAGACAGAGTCAATTATGTGGGTGCAACAAAGTATTTTAACACCTTTGCACATGATCAGGAGGTTCAGTGATTGTTCAGCCAAACATTACAATGGGGAAAATGCTTGATCAATTTGACTGTGACCATGATATGCCATAATTTTTAAGCACCTCAAAAAAGAAAAAGCACTGACCTCCCGGCCTTATCACAACCAATTTCTATTGTTAACAGAGAATAGTGCAAAATAAAATCCATTGATCAGAGGAGAACGGCTAGGATTTTTATTGATGACAAAAGTATACAACTACATAAATACTCTTTACAAAAGAGTTTTACTGGACTATGTTGAGCTTCGAAAACGATTGGTGGCGGCAGCCAAAGACCATCCTCGGCTTCATTCCCGTCACCTTTAAATATAAAACTTAACACTGAAAAACACTTTACAACACACACAAGGACCATGGGGAACAAAAGTAGCCACCCTCCAGAAGGAAGGACAGTGTCAGCACCAATTCAAAGATGATTTGAGGATCTACAGCTGAGTGATACACAAATAAGATACATTATTGTTAATAGTTAGGGTATTTAAAAGCATTTTAAAGATGTATCTCCTGAGTATAGTGGCATTTAGGAATCTGTTTGAATATTCATACACTGCTTAGTAAATGTAGCCTGTACTTCCTTTTTAGGGCTAGTTCACACCAGAACTGCATCAGAACTGCATGTGTCTGCACACCTGCGTTGCAATGTGCTTTGCCGCAATTTTACAGCGATTGATGCGTTTTGCGGTCTAGACTAGGCACACTAAAGTATAAACAAATTCTAAACAAGCAGTAAGAGTACTTTAAATTCGGCCCCATACACCTTTGTAGCATTGTGGTGAAATTAATTTTCAAGGTTCACAACAAAGGCACTGAAATCTTAGCCTTTTTCCTACTGTTTCCTTCCTGCAGTCTGCCAGTCCTCTAATGTAAACGCACAGCAGATGTTTCTAAGCTGTTAGAAACAGACTAAAACCTATTCTAGAGTTGTTATGATCTTTGAGAATGAACTACTTCACAGTACAAATAGCTAGAGAGGTCAGGGAGGGCTTGTCGTGCAGCTTTTTTTTTACTGCATGTTATAAATATGTCAATACTTTAATTTCCATAGTCTGGGCACAGGTGCGCTTTAATGTCTTGGGTAATCTGTTAAGGTGTTTACTGATAACGTAATGTTGTAGGGAATGTTTTCTTGGAACATTAGGCTACTGTCCCTTTATGGGTACCAGGTAGGTGTACCTAATAACATAGCCACTAAACGTAAATAAATTACAAACTAAGAACCAGGCTGAACACACCCCAGGAGGCAGGTAGCTAAATGAATTCAAATTATTGCCAGTGGAATCTAGCCTTTAGTTTTCTTACAAGAGAATCTGTGAAAATATAAAAAAATGCTATTTTTATATGTGTATGTTCTAAATGTATTTATTTTTCTTTGTCTACTTATTTTTTGGGTATTCTGTCCCCTCCCCTCTCACCATTTTTGCCTACGTGAGAATGACATGTGATGCCTTTTGGCATATGCCAATCACATATCCCAGGAGGCTTCAGAAGTAGTGGGCCCCATCCGTCATCAGGGGCTGATTGCCTTTACCTGGAAGAGGCAGCAAGCTCCTGATGACTGAGGAGCACCAAGATGGTGGCATAGGACCCTGGTTGTGTCACCTAAACAGCAGATCACAGTGAGATTATGGTGAGTATGTGAATTGAGGACAATTCCACACAAAAGGTAAATGGGGTTTTAAAAAAATCAGAAGGGGGAGTGAAGTTCCTCTCCAAGATTCTTATATTGTAAAAAATGCCTTGAGCATTTTGTGATGACATACAGGCCTAAGTATGTGTATAAAGTCACTCGCACTCCAATAGAATTTCAAGTCAAAAACGGTTTATTGACTCGATTGCTATGACATCATATAGCGCCGTTTCGGAAAACAACAGCAGTTCCTTCTTCAGGCAAACAGAATGTGAAGGAACCGCTGTTGTTCCAGAACGGCGCTATATGATGTCATAGCAATCGAGTCAATAAACCATTTTTGACTTGAAATTTTATTGGAGTGCAAGTGACTTTATACATATACTTATCTTGGATTGCAGAGGCATCTGCAGTCACTTTGGCACCCACCCGACTCTAAGGGTATTATTCGGTCAGGAGTGCGATGGGTACACTGGATTTTATACTTACAAACCTAGCGCACAGAAAACTGAACCAGTTTAACATGATACTCCATCAAATTCCTTTTTACCAGTACAGTCCTGAAAACGAGAGCTGATATCTGAATGAAAGGCTAAAAATGCTAGTTTTTCTTCGTTCCTGCTTCTGTACATCAGCCCCCATGTCTCCATACCTGCAGCAACCAAAGGCTGAAAACAGGTGCAGCTTCCTGTCTATGTTCCACATCACTGCTTGCATTCATTCGCTTGGGAATGCTGACACTGTGCAGATTTTGTGAACCATTTGTTTTCCGAACATGAAATACAGATGTGTGCACACACACACATATATGTTTTGTAATTTGCTTGCTATACAGATGTATAAAGAGTGGCCATAACAGCCAATCCTTGCAGTCACAGATTGTGACAATTAGATGAGTATCGGTCTGTGCACAGCTTTCTCCAGGGAGCTATAACAAGTGACTTCAACTGTAAGAAGTGTTTTTTATCACACACTCACTTTTCCCAACTTATTGGACAATCTCTGCGTAAGCGGGCAATGATCATTCCTTTTCTACGGAGTAAAGGGAACAAGTATTCTACCGTACATGTGCTATATGTACCTGCTGGCTGAGTAGCACAGAACGTCATAGTGGGTCCCAGCAGCATTGTCATGAATTAAAGAAGAACTCTAGGATTTTTAAATATTAACCCTTGTAGTGGGGTTACCCCTGCACTGCAAGGGTTAACAGACCATTTTTCTCTAGGGGTGAAAATAAAGAAGAAATACTCACCCGATCCTTGCTCCTGTGGCAATGACTGCTCACCTATCTGTGGTATGTCCCTTGGCGTCTTAACTTCTAAAGCTGGGTATACACGCTTAGCTAAACAAAGAATATATAACAGATCCCTCCATTAAAGCTTAGGAGCTTGGATGGAGGAATCCCCTGCTGTTTTGTATTGTATTCTGACAGCGGATGCCATCAGAATACCCAAACAGAGATTGCAGCTGATTGGCTGGAAGCTCCGTTCCGCCAATAATTTGCCAAACTGCTCTGTTGATCAGCTGATTGAAGGATGCCAGGTGAATGGGTGCTAACAGGGGCACCCACTGCAAATGTCTGACATTTTTGGATGATTCGCACTGTGTATAGCCTACTTAATAGCCCGGTATTAGACATGATGATGTCACTGCCAGAGCCTGGGGGAGAAGAGGCACTGGGGGGCGGTCTAGAAGCCAGGCGAGACCAAGGATTGGGTGATTATTTATTTATTTTCACCCCTTAGACAAAACAAGCCCTAACCCTTGCAGTGCAGGGGTAACCCCACTGCAAGGGTTACGTTTTAAAAACCCTGAAGCTCAGCTTTAAAGGAATGGCAGATGCCTTGCTGGTCAGCATTCTCAAGGGCAAGCACAATGGTCATCTTAATACAGGACTGGGCAATTTCCAGCCACCAGGTAGCCAATGCTCCTAACAAATTACAGCTGGTGTCTATCTTTCGAGGTATTCTGTTGTAGGTGGGGCTGGCTCCTGGATTAGACAGCCTGGGTCCTGAATTTCATATTAATTTGTCCACCCCTGTCATAATGGTCTATCTTAATTAAACAAAGGCGCAGAGGCCAACTTACTGCCCATTCATTCTACTTATCTCCAGTGCCCCATGGGTGTGATGTGTTAATATCAGAATTGTTTTGTGTTTTTTTTAACAGGTGATAACTAAATTTAGGTCAGTACATGCAATTCAGCAGGATGTGTCATGAAACAAATCACATTTTCATTCTCTCTTTGATATGGAAAATATACAAATACATGCCCACCAAAATCTTAAGTAGGTCTAAACCCTGGATAAAATGTTGTTTTGTAAAGCATCATGTAGCATAAAAAGTTGTCATGTCTACATAGTATTTGAGGTTGAATAAAGACACAGGTCCATCAAGTTCAACCTATTGCGTGTATGCAAGTGATTCTGCATGTGTATGAGTCCATGTGTGATCTTGTTCTTAAAGTGACATTAAAGTCTAAAAAAAAAATTCCCTCCCCCCCATGTTAATGTCAGCACTTACCTTAAATGATGTCTCTTAATCCGATCTTCTTCTTCTTCCCTGATGTTTTCAGCTGTCCCTCCAGCGGTGCGGCGGCTCTCCGATCCAGCGCTGACTCCTCTGTCCCTGCAGGCACTTCCGATCCAGCGGTGTCTGCATGCGGGTGCACGCGTTCATAGACTTACCTTGCGTCTCTGCTCGTCTCCCGGCCGAGAATCCGAACTGCGCATGCGCCCGCCCCAAGATGCTTTGCGGCCGCTCGATCAGTTTCAGATTCTCCGGCGGGAGCGCGCAGCGATAACACGGTAAGTGTAAACCGTTGCTAAAGCGGGTTTTTTTAACAAAAAACTTTTGCCTATATCTACTGCTTGCTAGCAGTAGATATAGGCAAAAAAAGGGAGGGTTTAGAACCCCTTTAAGTGTAGCTGTACCCCTGTATGTTACGGTCTCTGAGGAAATTGCCCAAATGCTTTTTGAAGGATTCAACACTCTCAGCTGAAATCACTGCTTGCAGCAGCGAGTTCAAGACCCTAACCGCTCTAACTGAGAAGAACCCCCCCCCCCCGTCTCTTTACATATTTTTTTTCCCTAACTGGGAAAAACCCCCCCCCCCCCATTTCTGCATATAAGCGCCGCTGATCTTCCCAGCCTCTTTTAGCCACTTTCTATCTACTTGCACTTCAGATTCACTTCAGCGTTTGAAGCATATCATTGTTCGGGTTCAGCTTCCTGATAGTGACAACAGCGGACCATGTTGACACAGCTGCTTATACTTCCCCATCAGGGGAGCATGTGACATGGTGACAACACAGGAACACATTTGGGAGAAATGTGTTCCCCCAAGACAGGATGTGCTTGAACACAGACTTTGAAGTCAGGATCACCAGCAATTATTTTAATTAATTCTTCAGATTTCAGGAGACTGGCAGCTTTTGAAAACACATTAACATATTAAAGCGTATATGAGAGAGATTTTTGTATTTGGGATTAGATCTAATTTAGGAACTGAACAGAAAAAAAAACCCCCATTGCGAATGCCATATCCAACAGATGCTCATGTCTTGGTCTACATTTAGTAGACGCATATTCTAAAAGATTAAGGCAACACAATTTTTACTTGTTATTAATCTCATGCACACAGAGAATGCCTTACTCGGTTAGAATAACATGTTTGTTACAGAATTCGCCTCATCCATCTAAAAACACACCAGCTTGGTGGCACCTCCATTTGTCTTTCATTAACACCCGTACTACTAGGTCTTCTTCGAGGCAGCTCACACCGTTCTCCAGATTTGAAGCTTACCATAATTATAAATGTATGCCAGCAAAATTGGATACAGAGAGGAAGTAATACATTGACAATATTCTCAATTGACTTTTGTCACTTGACGTCTGGATTACTGCACAATAAATGTGTCTACATGTAAAGCAGATATATGGGCTACACCACTGCATATAACAAGGCACAAACCACAACGAGAACAAATCCAGAGTTCATTTCTCACTGAATGATTTGGGCAAATTAAATTCTGATTGGCTGCTATGCACTCTGAACATCAACAATTTTCTTGGCACAGCCTTAGAAAATAAGCATGTACAGCATACATATCATCTACAATATTTCCAAGGATAGTAGCGGAAAAACAAATCTTTGCAATGATTCATGAAAAGTCTAGGTTATATACAACAAACAAAAAATGTTGTCACCAAAACTCAATATACAGAGATTTTCACCACTACCACCATCCGTGGAATGTCAGACAGTAACTTATTTCTGTGTTCTCCCCAGGAGTTCTCCTTCTAGGAATTCCTGAATAACTCAGCCCATATCTCCTGAGTTACCTTTGCACAAAGCATTGACAGTATTCACTAACCCAAACTCATCCTGAAAAGGGAAACCGACGCATCCTTGTTACTGACATCTCATACAACGTTAGGGACATAAAAGTCATGTATGTAGAGATGTGCCCACTGGCCAACTGATGCCATTCATGATGCCTACCTGGACACAGGCTCAAGACAGGCATCCAGAAGCATGCATCCACCCAAACAATGCATTCATGCAGGTTCCTACGCAGAATGTCAGAGCACAGAAGCTTTAAGCTCTTTCTGTGTTCTCCCCAGAAGTTCGGCTTCTAAAAATGCCTGAATAACCCTGCCCATATCTCCCGAGCTTCCTCTGCACAAAGCACTCATCATAACAAAGGTAAACTCACCATTTGATATTGACATCTCATATAAAGCTAGGGACATAAAGCCATCCATGCAGAGCATTGCCCACTGGCCAACTGACACCATTCATCATGCCGACCTAGACGCTCAAGCCACAAAAAGGGATGCAACTGCAAGCAATCATCCTACCCAGACAATGAATGCATGCAGGCACCTACAAGAATGTCAGAGCACAGAAGCTTTAACTTCTTTATGTGTTTCCCCCCAGAAGTTATCCTTCTAGGAATCCCAGAATAACCCTGTCCTTACCTCATGAGCTTCCTCTGCACAAAGCACTCATCACAAAAAAAAAGGAAAACTCACTATTTGACACTGCCATCTCATAAAAGGCTATGGACATGGAAGTCATCCATGCAGGGCATTGCCCACTGGCACCATTAACGATGCCTACCTAGATGATCAAAACAAAAGATGGAATGCAGCCAGGAGCATGCCCCCTACCCAATGGTTACATGCATGGTAATAAATGCAATGAACCATGCTCTGTAAAGTACACACACCATACATCTATGTCCATATGCATGTATATATGTACACACACAATCAGTAAATGAAAATACAAGGTATGATGAGTGTTGTGCACATCGATCGTTATAGGTGCACAGTGTAGAGATAATTGCAGTGGAGCCTTCTTTGTCTATAGACCGGCAGCCCCCATGCCTGTGCAGAACAAAGCAGGCTGGGGATGGTGTCTCCGGATGGCAGTGTCTTTACCTGCAGGCTCAGGGCTTTCCTCCTCCCGTTCAGGGTCGTACACAGAGGAGCCCCGGAGCCGGCTGTGCTGGGCTGGCTGCTAATGACTCCGCACGCTGCCGCGGGACTGACATGTTGGAGGCTGCCCGCTGTCGCCGCTGCCACCGATCCTTCGGCTAGAGATGTGAGTGCTGCCGCGGTGCGCTCACTCCCTCCCCTCACAGGCTTTCACCATCGCCTTGACTTGCGCTCGGCAGCACATGTGAATTGCTCCTGCTGGCAGAGAATGAACAGAGCCGGGTACAGCTGGGAGGGGGAGAACAGCTTTCCCCCGTCTTTGAATCCATGCCACCAGCAGCAGCAGCAGCTCCGGCTGCAGGAGATCCCCGCTTCTCCCGGTAGCCCCGCCCCTTTCACTCGCTCTTGTTCTTTACATGTCAATATAAAGCCCCAGAAAGGCGCTACAAAGCAGTAATACGAGACCCCTTGTGTCATCCACTTACTGATAGTGTGCCATGGAGCTGCAACTTCTCCCACATACTTCTCAGCCATGGATTCAGATGAATGACAGTGGAGGGATGGGAAGAAAGAGACACACTTAGTATGAGCATGGAGGGTGCCTATAGTAGGGATTAGCCTTTCTCAACCTTTTTTTCAGTCAAAATGTAATCTTTACCAGACCCTTGTGACAAAAAATGTTGGTGCAAACACGTTCATTCATTCCTCCCATGGAGTTCCCCCCTTTCACACTAGAAGTCTCCATTTTCCATTAGGAGCCCCCTTTTCAAAAGAAAGACCCCCCCCCTTTCACATGAGAAGCCTTCATTTTTCTTTAGGAGCCCCCTTTTCAAAAGAGACCCCCTTTTCACATCAGAAGCCTCCATTTTGCATTAGAAGCTCGCTTTTCATAAGAGTCCCCCCTTTTACATCAGAAGCCCCCCCTTTCACTAAGGATCCCCTTGCCATTATAGTCTCCCCACGTTTCACGTCAGGACCCCTCTTCCCATCAGGAGTCCCTTTCCATTAGAGTTCCCACATTTCAAATCAGAACCCCCCTTCCCATCAGGTGTTCCTTCCCATCAGAATACCCCGCTTTCACATCAGAACCCCCACCTTTTCACATCAGGAATTTCTTCCCATCAGAGCCCCCCACCCCAGCCTTTTTACATCAGAACCCCCCATCCCATCAGAAGCCCCCTTCCCATCAGAGTTCCCAAATTCAGATCAGAAGCTTGCTCTTTCCATCTGGAGTCACTTCCCATCAGAGTCATCCCATTTCACATCAGACACTCCCCCTTCACTGGAAAAAGTGGCCAGTGCAGCTCCAATACATCTGGTGTGCACAGGTTCTTAAAGGAGAACTATGAGGTGAATGATTTTCACTCAGCCTCACACAATACTATGGAGAATCACTCAGTCCCATGTGGAGTGCCATGCACTTCCCAGCTGAGTCATTCAGTCCCGTGTGTTGTTACACAGTTCCAGGGAGGGTCACTCAGCTCCCAGCACAGTCACTCAGTCCCATGCATTGACACACAGCTCCTAGCACAGTCACTGAGTCCCATGCATTGTCACACAACACCCAGCAAAGTCACTCAGACCCATACGTTGTCATGCACACGCAATTCCATGGAGAGTCACTCAGTCCGATGCATTGTCACACAACTCCCAGGACAATCACTGAGTCACATGCATTGTCATACAACTCCCAGCACAGTCACTCATTCCTGTGCATTGTTAGTCACCTCTCAGCACAGTCACTCAGTTCCATACTTTGTCACGCAGTTCCATGGAGTGTCACTCAGTCCTATGCATTGTCATGCAGCTGTCAGCGGAGTCACTCTGTCCCATGTATTGCCACACAGCTCCCAGCAGAGTCACTCAATCTCATGCATTGTCCCGCATCTCCCAGCGGAGTTACTCAGGCCCATGCGTTTTCACTCATTTTCAAAGCTTAAAGGAGAACTATGAGGTGAGTGCTTTTCACTCATCTCATAGTTCTAGTGGACCTGTGACAATGAGACTGTCACAGGTCTGCTCAGTAGATCGGGAGGTGAGCGAACACATGCCGGTGTTCGCTCACTTCTCGATCCTGTCACGGCTCTCTGCCGTGACAGGGGAGGGGATGGATTCCCCCCTCCCCTCTCCGATCTGCCAGCGCTGACTGGGGGAACGGACGGGGGAGGCCAGCTGGCTCTGCTTCTAGATAGGGTACAGCTGGCTCTGCTTCTAGATAGGCAGAGCCAGCTGTCACTCACGCAGCTGGGCGGATCCCGTCATCTACGTCGGGAGCCGCTCCGGCTGCGGCGTCTCAGTATACCGCGAGCTGTAGCTCGCGGTATACTGAGCTTAGGGTGACGGGAGGACGCTAGTTTGTGTCCTCCTGTTACCCGAAGGAGAACTATGGGGAAAAGCCCTGACCCCATAGTTCTCCTTTAAGTGAAGAAACTGAAAAGTGAAGTTGAATGGTTGCTATATGTTCAGCTACTCCTGATTCTGTCTGCTAGGGGGAGTTTTGATACATCCCCCACAAGATGTACAGATCGGGTAGGCAGCAGAGTATGGTTTATTACATTGGTGGAGTCATAACGCATACCAGAACTTTCATTTAACGATTTAGTGAAAGCCCTAATCAAGCGATCTGGAATCCCTACAACTTGTAGGGACTTATGCACTTTAAAAAAAAAAGGTTTTATGAATATTTCTATAAATATCAGTATTTATGCTCTGTATATATGTGTATATAAAATAAATAATGTGAAACCTTGCGCCACTATTCTAAACAAGAAAAGCAGCAGCTAGAATCTGTGTGATCAGATATGAAAGAAATTAACAATGATAAAGTTGCGCTGTATGAATGTAGCTGAAAAAGTATCAAATACAACTGATACTAGCTGTAGAACATTGTGATACAAGGTATAAAAATCAGTTAAATATACACGTGTTGATATTGCTACAAAAAACATACACCGACCTCACTGCAAATAATATATTGCTATAAACATGTCAATAATCATGAATCTTCAAAGTCCATGATGAAAGTAAGGCCCCGTTCACACCTTTCCGTTTTGTCGCGCGTTCAACGCTCTATGAACGCTCTTCCTACGAATACATAGGGCATTGGAGGTTGAGCGGTACCTGGCTGCGCAGTGTTCCCCGGGAGATCCAGATCACCGTGGCGCAGTTTGTGTAGTCAATCAAACAACGCGCGTTTTTATAAAGTACAAAACGCTTCACAATACGCCTGAAAAACGTCGGTAAAAACGCGCATAAGACGCGCATACATAAAACGCCAAGGTGTGAACCCAGCCTAAAGATGTAAAAGTAGGTGGAAGGTAATCTCAATCTCCTGTAACCATCAACAGAGAAATCTTACGGAATGCACCTCACCTTTATCAAAGACCCATCCACGTCTGTACGCACTGTTCCTCTTATTAAAGCCAAGTAGAGGAAGCACCTGATGCCGAACACCTCCCGGTGATTTCCTCCTTTTAGTTACAAGAATTAAAACAGTCAATTTGTCTCAATGGACCATGTATCAAATAAAAAATGTTTTTTGTTTTTTTTTAAATGGTGTACTTTATTTAAAAAAAACTATTCACATTCCATTGATAAAAAAAATGGTTTCTGATAAACGACTTTACAAAGTCAAACACGCTGTATGCAATCGTACAGCTCCTACACTGCACCCTGCGAGCATTCCGTCAAGGGGCGTGATGAAGTCAGTGTAGGAGCGGAGTATAGGAGCTGAACGATCATGTGTTTGACCATTTGTAAAGTTGTTTATATTATTTTATCAATGGAATGTGAGTAGTTTTTTTTAATAAAGTACACCATTTCTTTTTTTTTTTTTAAACATTTGCACTACAAGTTTCCACCTTTTTATTTTTTTTTATACATGGTCCATTGGGACGTATGAGTATGAGTATCTTTGTCCTTGCCAAGATGGCCGCCGGCTTGAGCCTCAGCATAGGACAGATTGTTTTCTAGTGTCCAGGAAATCCTCTCTGATTACATGCAGAGCAGGTTGTCCTCTCCAAAAATGGCTGCCACTACAAGCTACTGCACTTGTCCAAGAGAAAATGAACTTCAAGGCAAAAACATATTTTGAAATAATAAAATATGACAAATTAAAAAAAGTTATGACAATTCCCTAGTCATCAACATAGGGAGGGTTCAATAAAAGTGATAATTACAATGTATCAAAATACTCCTGAAACTGTGATGTAACAATAGAATGACACAAAGGTTCAATAAATCATCCCATATAACAGTGTATGTGAACTCTTCCTTACACCAGAATAAACTTCTAATTATACACATCACATAACAGTCTTAGGAATAAATCACTGCTGAAGTCAGATATTCACCACTGGAGAAAAAAAAATTCTGTGGAAACCCAGGAGTGTGATCAAGCTCACCTTTTTTGTATGACCCTCACTAAAACGTTTTAGTGTGGCCTTAATAGTGTTACTTTTTTAATAGGTGTAGAAGTAGGTCTCCTCCTTCAAGCCGTGTCTCATCTCTTGACATAAACTTGAATTCAGTAGTGCTCACATACAAGGATAGCGTTCACAAAAAACAAAGGCGATGGTACATAGTGTAGGAAATACTTATTTATTAAAGTTAAAAAAAAAACTACTCACAAAGTGTAGAAGGAATTTCAATGAATAGCAACGTAAATCCCAATTCGCAATCCCTTCAAACAGCAATTCATGTACTGGCAATAGCTGAAAAAGCCTCTGCTGACTCCACCGTGGCAACATTTTGCAGTTTATGACGTTGGTAATGTTTTGCACAATCAATTTAGGCAAAATGACTCTGCTGATCTCAAGTGTACATCATAAGCTACAGAAGTTAGTAAGATCTATGCAAAAATCATTTTGACTATGGCCAAGCAGAAGATGATCGTTGCTCAGTCCAGCCCTTCCAGATCTGGTGACATCATTATGTCCAGGGCATCAAACAATGGTCCTTGCTGACTTGTTTTGGTCAATCAGACTGATTTGTAAAATCGTCTCCAGTTGACTTTCTATGTCTTAATATGAAATAAACCAACAACTGAAGTGCCTTTCCTCTACTTTATAACACAAACAGTCCAGGTCACAAGACCCTAATGTGCATGTTTATGAAGGAAAAAAAACCTCTAACAACTACAGTACTTGGCATGCACAATCGGAATCCATCAATCACAGCAATCTTCCAACCATGGTTTAAGGATTATTCCCGTTTTGAATGACCAAACAATTGAAATAGGCAAGGAAATCAACCAAAGATGGTTTTTAATTGGTATTGTTGTTTAGTCACTTGAAACAAGGAAACAAATGGGTGGGTGGCATACTGAGATGGTACTGAGAAGCTCCAAATGGCCAACAGGGTCACCAGGTATATGGCCGGCAAATTAAGCTGGATCTACACTTAAAATTTGAATCACTTAGCAAGAGATTTAACCCTTTGTCAACAACTGCCTCAACTTCATTTAGTGTGTAATAACTGAAGCAATTGTCAGCTAAGAGTTGTTAAAAATCTACTGCTAACAAGTGATTAAAATCAGTTGTAGCCCCAGCCTAATTGTCCTGGGATATTTACACAAACAATACTGCCACACTGAGCCAGGCAGCTGCCAGAATACATTAAGGAAGTTCAAAAACTCTGGCAACCACATTCCCATGAAGTGCAATTGACCCCGTTGTACCAGATGTTAACCCTTTCTTCCACTTGAAAAGACTTGCCACATAACCCTTTCCATGTGCAGTGTTTGCCAGACACGCTTGCTAACTACTCTTTGTCTAGCTAAAGAACATGGCTTTGACCAGCCTCTCAACACCAACACACTGGTTTCTCTCTTTGACAATACTTATTTCCACTAACGATTCATTTCTTAGCTTTGATATAAAAAAATTCTATAAACATTTAAAAAAAGGAAATTGAAATCACTCTACATTCTTGTATTCAGGTCAAAATGTATTGAAAGGCAGATGGAAGACACAAAATGCACTAAGTTTTGTTCCTCTAACAGAGAAACTCCAATTGCTGCTATTGATCACCCACTTCCTCCGAAAGCTTTTCAAATTGTACTCCATTGAGAAAATGAAACCTTTTGGGATTGATGTGAATCCTTGTGTTTATTAAACCTTTTCTTTCTTCTTGTTTCAGACTGCTACAGTTTTAGCCATTCCTCAGAATCTCATCCTTAATCCCCTACTGACAGAATAGTCTGCCTGTAGCAATGCATTTTAAAGGAAGCATTTGATAGCAATTACATGTGTAGAAGGGGACCTATCACAAAGCCTTGTTTGGCAACTAATTGCTCTTTCTCTCTAACATATTGTTTGTAACATTACAGTGTTAACTTGTGTTAACTTTTAATTGTGTTAACTTTTGACTACCTTTTATAACCATAGTTCAAACTTGTACAAATAATGTACAATTTGCATTAGCGTGCAAATGATTTGTTCGTATGGATTAGTATGATCATTCCCTGGTAGTTTAGATGGTTATGAAGGTTATAGTGAGTGTGCAAAATTGCAGTGGATTGTATGTATCATAGTGTCTACAGCAGGGCTGAATTGTCATCACTGGATCCTGTAGATGGCCTTTGGTGCCCCAAATAACACCTCCATGTTAGGGTCACCTCTTTAAAACAGGGCATTGCACACCTTCCAACATTTTGCATGACCCAAACAGAATCATCATCCAAGCTTATAGTCTTAAGGATAAGTCTCCATCTATTCCTGCTATGGGGCATGCTACCAGATCTGTGATTGCTTGCTGGGCTTCCACATTTGCAAGGCGGCCACCTGGTCTTCTGTTCTCTTTGGTTTACCAGGGGGATATTCAGGCCTTATCTGATTCCATCTTCAGATGTGAGGCCCTTCAGGCTGCTCTTTGAACAGCAGGTAGTTCTAAGACTTGTTGTTATGTGGGCCTGTTAAGTGTTCCGTTGCTGTGGCCCACCCCTCAGTTAAACTGCTTTTGGACACCCCAAGTTCTTGGAGTGAATTTAGCATTACATTGTAACGTTGGGCTTGAATTATAGAGAAGATTTCTTTATCTGTCAGTATTTTGAGATTAAACTATTGTTGCCAGCCACCTATCCAGCAACACATTTCAGCAAGCTTCAAATTAGACGTTTGTCAAAAAGGGCCACCTATCTCAGCAAATAAAAGATCCCTTTAGTCCAGGGTTGAGTTAAAGAAATAAAATCAGTAAATTTAAAGTGACACTAAACTCAGGAGTTAACCATCAAAAATGCATTCAAGTACCGCAACTATTCACAAAAATGTATCTAATTTGTGTATCACTCAGATGTAGATTCTCAAGTCATCTCCTTCCTTCTGGAGGGTGGCTACTTTTGTTCCCCATGGTCCCTGTGTGTGTTATAAAGTAGCCACCGCACCACAAGCATATTATTGCGTGGCATAACACATATAACACCTCAAAGATGTAAATGGGCCCTGATACTCCCCGGTGCTTCCGTTTGTTGCTGACCCAGCTAGGACTTTGACTCTGCTACTTCTGGACTATCCTTTGGACCTGTTGCCTTCAGTTTGTTGCTATCCCGGCCTGGATTCTGATGCTGAGTTTCCATTTCCTTTGGTACTGCGCAATTCTAATTACTGGCTACTAACCCTGGCTGACACCATACTGTGAGTGGTTCCTTTCATTATTATTTTATTGCTGGTCCTATTCTGCTTACACCTTGCTCATTGGGTCTGCATATTCTGGCTGTGAGATTCCCATCTGTCTCTCCACCTGACACCAGGATAACAAGACTAACAGTCAGGAAATCGGAGTGACGGGTAGGACTGACAGTGAGATACCACACAACCCTGGTGAGACACTGTACACAGCCCTGGTGAGACTGCATACAATCCTGAGGAGACCCGACAGCCCTGGTGAGACCGCACAGCCCTGGTGAGACTGCACAGTCCTGGTGAGATGCTGCACAGCTCTGGTGAGATGCTGCACAGCCCTGGTAAGAGGCTGCACACAGCCCTGGGGAGACTGCACAGCACTGGTGAGATCCTGCACACAGCCCTGGTGAGACTACACAGCCCTGGTGAGACCGCACACAGCCCTGGTGAGACCGCACACAGCCCTGGTGAGACCGCACAGCCCTGCTGAGACTGCACACAGCCTTGGCCAGACCCCGAACAGCCTCATAAGATCCCGCACAGCCCTGGTGAGCAACACAGAGTATCTAGCTTCATTCCGCATTGTAGTCCTCTCTATCTGGTGGTATTCTGCATTGCTCTATAATATATTGCTGGCATTTGTAGTCTCCCTACAGCTTGGAGTCAGTGGCAGAACTAACAGGGTTGCAGCGGTCACATCTGCGACCGAGTCAGATTTTGTTATAACATGCACTTTCAGACCTGAAATGTACCCCATGTTCATAAATCCCAACTATCCCAGATTTTGCAGGACTGACCTGGAGTTTGAACACTATTCCGGCATCCTGCAGATCTGGGCTGTGTCTCAAAGCTGAGTGCTAGAATGCTTGTTCCAGCACCCCAGCACATCTGCATTGTTAGTGCCAGGCACTGGGCTCATGCCTTGGGTCTCTTTCTTGGTGCCTCTCAGGTTTGAGCAGCCTGCATGGAAGATTCCACTTTTTTTTAGCAATTTATTTAATTATTTGGCTTAAGTTTTATGAACAATGTACATACCTTATAGCTACTAGCAAACGTTTTCCCATCCATGAAGTAAACTTTGGGGTGACTGCATTCTCTGTTGTGTAGTAATTGTGTTAGTGGTAAATTGTCCACTTTTACATTGTAGCCAAAGCTATGCTTTTATCTTTAATGTCAAGTTTGTCCAGGTAAAAAGTTAAAAGGAATATCTCTCTAACTATAATTAGCCCCTATTCACACCTGTGCGATGCAACATCCCACGTAAGGTACAGCACATTTTCATTTGAATGGGCTGCCTACGACATCTAAACTGCACTAAGGGCAGGTTCACACCATTTACAGGTGAAACTCGAATAATTAGAATATCGTGCAGAAGTAATGGCAGTAATTGTTGCAAAAGGGGCCCAAACCAAGTACTGAGTACATATGCATGCTTGTACTTTTCAGAGGTCCGATATTGTTCTATGTACAATCCTTGTTTTATTGATTGCATGTAATAATCTACTTTTTTGAGGTTGTGGATTTGGGGTTCTTGGGGTTTTCATGAGCTGTAAGCCATAATCATCACAATTATGACAAATCACGGCTTGAACTATCTTGCTTTGCATGTAATGAGTCTATCTCATATATTAGTTTCACCTTTTACGTTGCATTAGTGAAATAAATGAACTTTGCACGATATTCTAATTATTCGAGTTTCACCTGTAGAATGGTGTGAACCTGCCCACAGCTTCAGTGCATTCCAGACCAGATAAAATGAGACATGCAGTATTTTTCTGGTCTGGTCTGGAACGAACAGCGCTGTTGCGAACAGAGGCCAGAAATAGCATAGGGATACATTAAGATGCATTTTTGGTCCATAAACAATCTGGTCTGGTACTGGAGATGATCTGGATGTGGTGTGAATGGGCCCTTAGGAAGTATATATGGGTTGGACTTGATGGACGTATGTTTTTATTCAACCCCAAATACTATGTAACTATGTATGACTTTTTTTTTTTATTCACATTGCACCACAATGCATGGTAATAAGTTATAATGGATTATAGTCCTATGCAATGCACATGCAAGGGCTAGGTATTGTATGTTGGAGTGTCTCAAGGTGACCCCCTTCCTGAATCTAAATTTAGCACCCTGCAGTGTAGCACCTTATTGAGTCTACTCAGGTCAGAAAAGATATCCTGGTATATTCGTCGAAGTGCTCATGTTTAAGTGAGTGCTGACCGCACAGCCCCCATTCAGTTGCAGTAAACATCCACCCCAATGGGCTCACCTGCCAGGAAATGATTAAACACAACAGGTTCTGGATGTGCTTCTCTATCTCACATCTGGGTGTCACATGAAACAAATTCACCGTATTGTGAAAGAACCTAAGATAATATAAACAGATTGCTGTCACTTTTTAAGTTTATGCTGCCTGTGACAAGTGATCAGCAATGGAAAATTAGTGGTTATGGAACCTTCTATAGTCAGGAGCTCTGGACGTTACTGTGTCTCTGGTTTTTGCAGATAAGTGACTGTGCCTATGGGGTCTATTCACAAAGCTGCCGAGGGCAGCCGAGTGAATGACCGATCAGAAGTGAAGTGAGCCGAACACTGTTCGGCTATTCACTTCAGGCTGGTACGGCTGATTTCAGCCGTACATCGGCTGAAATCAGCCGTACATCGGCTTGCTTCGTGTGGCTTCGGATCAGCCGAACATGCTTAGCAGAACAGAAAAAGAGTGAAAAAAGTAGAAAAAAGTTAATAGAAAACGATTGTGCAGAGCTAGCAGTGACAGCTAGCTCCGCCCAATAGTTTCCTATTGTCCGGCGGCTCTGCTGCTGTAAAAAAATAAATATAAAAAAAATCCCCCGGGCGCTCTGGGAGCCCCCCG
>NW_017306411.1:24621-25143 GCF_000935625.1 Nanorana parkeri | reverse complement strand
CTGTCGGCCGGCCAATGGCCGGCCGCTCGGCCAGCTTCGGCTTTCAGCACGGCTCAGCGCTCGACTGAGCTGCTCGGCCGTGATCGGGAGCTGTACGGGCTATTGTGAATAGCCCGTACAGCACCCCCTCGGTTCTCCTGAACCAAAGGGGTCCTGGGGCCGAAGCTACGGCCAGATCCTTCGGCAGCTTTGTGAATAGACCCCTATGTTTTTTTTTTTAGCATTGCAATATAACAGGATCCATATCTGCTTTTGTCAGCTTTTTAGCGATTTAGTGCGTTGTAGCGTATTTACACAAGTTTCCATAGACTCTATGGCCATCAAATCACATGAAACTGCTGAAAAAAACAGACACACCTCATTTTTTCAAAAAGCCACGCAACACAGAGCATAGAGGCTTATTGGTTAATATAAGTGATGAGCTGAGGCTTGGTGCGAACCCAGTTTGCCATAGTTCCCTCAAACCTGCTCTAAACTATCAACCAGATGTGTTAGTTGTGGCATTCTCCACCCCTTTGTGAC
>NW_017306411.1:0-24583 GCF_000935625.1 Nanorana parkeri | reverse complement strand
TCAGGGGAACTGGGCTTGCACCAAGCCCCAACTCATCACTAGTTAACATGTGTTCCTATGACACATGAGTTGCTTTGCGCTTGTGCTAAAACATGAAGGTATGAATGGGACCTAACTTGATGAAATCATGTACTTTATGTAAGTGAATTATTGGAAGAATTCTTTTCTTGGAGACTGATCCCAGTGATTTTGACAAAAAGCTAATTTTAAAATGTATTGATATACATTATTAAAATATATTCCTACTATATATATATATACTGTATACACACACACACACACACATATATATATACATATATATATATATACATACACATCTCATAGATTACAGAGACTTTCAGGAATCCTTGCAGAACAAAGGCGCTTTGGAGGTGTAATCTGCCACGAACACAGACAGCTTGGATTCAAGAACAATTTTAAAATAAATATATACTACTTCTTGCCTCTCACCTCAAGTACATTACTGGCGCAGAAACAGCAAATGATTTTTGGCTAAACCTCTCAGTAAGTTAGCATTATAATGCTAAAAGCAATTTAAATAACTGAGCATGTTATAGTGAGGTATAAATGAAGCCAGTTGTGTCTCCTGCCAGCTGCACAGTATTTGGAAGCACTAATCTATTTTTGCTGGTAATTTCAGCAGTGTGTTCCTGAGACTTGAAGCTGTTACATCCCCTTGCTTTGAAGACCCCCCAATTGCTGCTTGGGAGAAGTCAAAAGTTGAACAGCAGGATAATCTGTGAGAGTTGTGGAGGAAAAGTGCCAGGTGTAGGCAGTGTGAAAGTGCCATAAATAACAGTCACAAAGTGAACAAGCCAATAAAGTGGAGTGGAGACATTTCAAATGGTATCGTATAAACTACATCAAAGACATTTATTGCATTTTTTATATATATGAGCCCAATATATTCTTCTTTTTTTTTATTTTAACAGAAGCTGAGATTGTAAAACAATGTTGGCTTGAGGGATATTGTCTAGTTATTGAATTATTCAGGGGATAACTTTAGGAATTTTAAAAGCAAGTGTGAGCTTGTAGCAGCTCGCCTTAAACTAAAGCTGCCATGAGAGAAACCTGGACGCTGTGATTGCTGACCTCTGTGTCTGAAAATGTACATTGCATGGGTAAGGCACAGGTTTGCTATGAAGTGAATCAATAATGTTTATTGATTTTGAGAGTTTTGTTTATGCATTGTATAGGGTCATGTTTTTTCCGCACGTTCTGTTCCCCCCTTGTTATTGCTTTAAAGTAACCCTTTCAGAGTCACTTTCAATGTAAAATCATACCTATAAAAGGAGAGGGGAAATACTTAAAGTTACATCCCCCCCCGCATGTTGCTTTAAGGACTTACCTTAAGTCATATCTCTTGATCCGATCATCATCTTCCTTCCAATTGCTTTTGCCGGTCTCTGATCTGCTGTCTCTTGCTGTCCCACTGAGTCTGTCCGGCTGTGTGCATTCACTTAGGCCCCATTCACACCTAGCGATTTATTGCGCGATTTCCGACGCGATAGCGCGCATTTTTGCCGCGCGATATCGCGAGAAGTCGCCGGCTAATGATATTCAATGGAGCTGTCTTAACTCCATGTCGCGCGTCGCTCGTCGCGGACGCAAGTCGCTTCTACAGGACCCTTTTTCGTCGGATTTTGCGCGATTTTGCTTTTTTCTAATGGAGCCCGACGGAGAAGGTGGCGCAACCATCGCTGGATCGTCGCTGGAACGTCGCCCCGAAAGTCGCGCTATTCCGGCCGCTGCAAAAGGTATGTCGCTACGTGTGAATGGGGCCTTATAGTGCGTCTCTCCTCTTCTCCCCGCCGGTGATCTCCACTGCGCATGCGCCCGCACACATCTTCCTGCATGGCCGCTTGAGAAGCTGAATTTTACAGCAAGCGGCGGAGACAGAGGTAAGTTTTTACCTATTTGGTAACTTTTTTATGTTTTTAAATGTTTTTGCAAACATCTACTGCTTGCTAGCAGTAGATATAGGTTAAAAAAAAAGTGACTTTAATGTCACTTTACCTTCCAAGCAGCCTGTTTGTTGAAATTCCACCTCTTTGCCGGTTCCCCTGCTGCACACTGTGTCCTCTACTGCTGGTTCATATGTCATTACAGGATATAAGACACGGTGGGAGGAACCACAGCGTGAGGCAAGGGGAAAAAGGTATTCCACTCCATCTGGTTCCATACTTGCAGCAACCGGGAAGCAGGGTTTCAACAAATGGGCCTCCTGAAAGGTAAGTATATTTCCCCCTTTTTTTTACAGGTATGTTTTTACAAAATAGTGACCCTGTGCCGACAGGGTCACTTTAAGGGCCTAGTCACACCACAGCAGTGCACTAAAGGCATGGAATCCATGCCTTTAGTGCATGCTATTGCACAGCATGTTAGCTGCGTTGGTGCATTGTGGTGCCATTCATTCTGTATGGCACCCCAATGCACCTGCTTTTGGTTGTGTGTTGTGCTGTATCGCATAATACTGCTATAGTTTGCGTTGTGACGAAAAAAGTAATGCATTGCATTATGCACTGTGGTACCGTGCATTGCCCTGCACGTCACTACATTTAATGTGTTTTTGTATACCAATGATGTATAGACCCGAGAATAACCACATTGGGGGGAGTTTATAAAGACTGGTGCTACATTTTAACGAGAACAATGTTCTTATATCTATGACAAATGGAGTCATTAGCCGCAGATTCATGTATATGGTACAAACACCTTTCTAAATCTGTCTGAAACTGACACAACTGGTGCAACTAGTCAAAATATGGAATATCTGCCAGTGTACAAAAATTGTTTGATCATTTCTATTGTCAGGAGAAATTAATTTAATTCTAATACAAATGATTTGATAAAATATAGAATTGTAATTGTACTGTCTACTTTTATATTGTAAAGCGCTGCCTGACTGTTGGTGCTATATAAATCCTGTATTATTATAATAATAAAAAAACATAAATATGTGTTTTTTATAACAAGTGTTAGAAACAAATTATTAAATGATACATTAAACAAAGCCAACATGTACATATTTTTCAAAAGTTCAATATTCACTTTGTAATTACTATATTAAGTCAGTAAGTGTGGCAATGTAATAGCACAGACTCATATTGGTCGCATCAGTCTCCAGTTTCCTAATAAAAGTGTCTGAACTGCTTTGTGAATCTGACTTTCTGCTGTCACCGATAATAAGAAAAGGTGCTAATAAGAACTTTGAGAATTTGGTTTGTGTGGTGCAAGACACAAGAAAACTAATCTTAAGTGATAATGAAATAGGTACACAGGTAACATGTAGATGAATAACTCCAGTTTTCTGGAGTAAGGGCCTATTCACACCAGCAGCCCGGATCACAGTGCTGAGGCACTGATCACAACGCATCACATTGTTTACTTTTCTTTTTAGAAATTGAAATGTAAAAAGTGACATGTCATTAAGGTCTATGGGCATAGCACGGTGCAGTGCAGCTGTATGTTGTACTTTCTTTCAGGGCGTTATGGTAGTGTGACTTGAGCCTATCTGGAACAAGGCAAATTGCCATCTCTTGTGTTGCAGCTGCACTGTAAAAAACCAGTGCAGCCTCAATGCATCGGGTGTGAAAGAGCCCTAAATGTGATTATGTATTTCCCTGACTGTTCTGTAATACATATTTGTGAAACTGCAGAACTGCAACCTCCTCCGGCAAACCCTTTACAGCTCTTCAGTTTAGCATTAACGGTGAATAAGGGCCCTAGAATTATCGCTCTCACTCCTGTGTGTGCAGTGATACCTAACATGTTTTACACAGTCTTCGTTTCCATTTTTTTGCTATTGCATAGTTATTGCACTTTAGTGGTGACAGGTCCTCTTTAGGGAGACTTTAGGGGTCAAACATGATCTGACCGGGGAATGACCGCTCAGAAACCAGAAGTGACAAAATCATTGTCGCTTCCAGTTTTTTTTCAGCGGGGAGGAGATTAAAGAACAGATGTTCACTGGTCTTTCTCCCCTCTCTGCAATGATACCCATGATGCCCGACTTGGGCTCACAAGAGGGGCAGCAGAGTGTGGAAATGGAACAGAGTTGGGGGTCAGCATGTTTGCATGTTGGGGGTCTGCATTTCAGCCTGCGGAAGTGATCAGCCATCTGAATCACTTCCAGTGTGAAGCCAATAGGTTTTCCACATGTATACAGAGGTCCAGCTGCTACAGCCTGTGTCAGTGTGCTTACAGGACCCACTGCTGCTGATGAATGGCAGCAGCAAAAGGGTTAAATAACATGCTTGGTGGATGCCTTAAAGCTGCACATTGTTAAAGAACAGTATTATTATTATTATTACTATACAGGATTTATATAGCGCCACCAGTTTATGCAGTGCTTTATAATACAATGAGGACATTATACTGTAGTTACAATACAAATCAAGACAAGATGGTATGGGGAGCCCTGCCGTGAGAGCTTACCATCTAAAAGAGACATTTGGAAAAAAAAAGGCAAAAAAATGGCTTGGGGTTCTAACCAAAACGGTTATCAAGGCATGCATTTGATGAATTGATGGCTCAGTTGAAACATTCTAAGTGGGTTTTAAGGGAAATATTTAAATAATTAAATAATCTGACGTATGTTAGATGTCAATCTCTTTCATTAGGTTCAGGGAGTGAATTGAGGTACTAGGATATAAAGAAATCTACATTACCTACAAATACTGCTTGCTACCTTGCATTCTTTCTTTTGAACTTTAATGCCACTGAAGACTGACAGTGATAATGGGCAAAGCTGCTGTGTTCTGTTAAAACCGAGCAATGACTGTGATAAAAGGCCATGTACCTTTACTTCAGCTTTTAGAGTATATACAGAGCTATGATTCTGGCTAACATAATTTCTTTAATGCTTACTGCTTTTAAAGTTTCCTCCATAAAGTCCAATGACACCCGGTCAAAGGCCTGTTCTACATTCAAGCACAAGAAAAGGCCCTAAATTACACGAGGTCACCCAGCAGTGGACATTTAGCACTTTCATAGCATTATCAATAAAGGTCTACACACCACTGCAGCAATTTTTTTTCAAATAACAATGAGAGATTTCGAGGGTGCTTTGGCCTCTACACAGGTTATCAGTTTCATAATACAACAATAAGAATGCTTTTGCAATAAAGTTGTATTAATTTGATATCCAAGTATGTCATATCACATCAAGCAAAATTCAGCAAGAGTATTTGATACACTGTTAATTCCAATTTACAGCCAACAGAATGCATGCATGTAGGTAGGTAAAGTGAGCACTACTTAATCATATAGAAGCTCATGTTTATAAATACACACAAGAACTTAGTATCAAGAATAAAATATTGAGAGAGAGAGTGAAAAGAGAGAGGCAGTAGAAGAACCCAATGTTTTCAGTGTTAAGAACCCACTTTATCAAGAACCTCATGCAAGTTAGATAGTGGGGCAGTTATGTAAGGGAGCAGGCATGGGGTTAAAGATTTGAATCATTGATAGCCCTCAGGGCCAAGGCTCGTATCAAGTTTGTTATGTGAGGGCTGAATTGATTTCTGTTCTGTACTACTGTAAAGTAGCTTTGAATTGTCTTACTATCTCTGCTGATCTATGTACCATCGTACCAGTGTCTTTTATGCCCTGAATATGTTGGATCATCTTTCTAATTGTAAGATCTTAGGCTAGAAGCTCTCCAGATTTGTTGCTATACTGATAGAATGTTTTTTTCTTCAAATCAAATAGCATTTGATTCAGAAATCAATATTGTCTGCCCCCCCCCCCCAAAATGAACGTAGTTCCAACATCCTCATATTAGCAACCCCTGGGAAACTGTTCTCAAAGAAGTAGTGCGTAGGGTTTCTGCTAGCTTCTCTGTAATTACAGCGTCACATAGTAAAGAGCCAAGCCTTTAAATTCTGGTGTGGAAAGGTTAATGTCATTGTAATTGGGGCATGGGCAGATATGATGCACGGTTCTACAGATGCTGCTGAGAGCAAGAATAAATCTTACTGTTGAAAAAAAAGGTAATGTACGTGAGAATACTTCAAATGCAGCGGAAAGTAAAATGTGAAATCCTTGGTAAAGGGATAGAGTGTGCCTTATGTCATAGAGTTGCATAAAAGAATATTTTTGAATTGTTTGGTGAAATTGTACTGTGCCTAATGGCTGATTTAGAATTTGATGTGTTCATAAGGTTTATCTGGGTTGTTTTAAGGTCTCCGCCAAAGATTAATGCTCATATGCAGCTAAAACTTATTTTTTCCTGTTTTGAACAGTGAAGAACAATTAAAACCTCGGCCATATTTTACCCCCTGATAGAGGTATTAAGGGCTCATTTACATCATGTGCCTGGGCCTGTGATGGCCAACACAGGAACAATGTAAATGACAAGCTGCAGTCCATTGTTTTCAGTAGGTCCAGTTTACACCAATGTGCTATGCTGATGTGTGCTGGGTGAAAATGAAATAGCGTTCTGCAATATGAGTTAAGGAAAACAAAATAACACATTTTTGTGGTCTGCAGTGGAAAAAATGCACATCAAAGCAATGCAATGTGTTAAAAAAAAAGGGATGTCAATGCATGTCAACTTAAGTGATTAATGTTTGTCAACACAAGTGGTGTAAATCCAGCCTAAACCTCACTTTGTAACCTTGGGACACCCTGCCAAATCTTGCAGACAAGAAGTAGAAAGAAATGATCACCAGAGGGGATGCAAGCAGCAATAAAAAGTCTGAAATGGATCTAACCCTTCTCTACTCTACAAAAAAGTAGTTTTTTTTATTTTGGTTTTGTCTACATAGGAAATAATTCCCATTGCTTCCTACCCTGACACGATGGAAAGTGAGGGAACATTTCTCTAATGGATAAACAGGCAGCAGTGATTCTAATCCTTCCCTACTCGCTGCAAAACAACTATGCCTGGAGTGTAGATTCAAGTTCCTTTTGGAAAAGACATGGAGACTTTACATGACGTATTTCAAAAATCTTGTTTGGCCAATGTTAGGAAAGTTGTAACAGCAATCGGTTGCTCTCCAAAGTATAAAAAGCTAATTTTTTTTCAGACCTGTCCAACTGAAGGTCAGGGTTTCAGGTTGGTTTAGTGGTATCAGCATCTTTAAAGTTTATTCCCATTTTTTGCAGCCAAATTGGTAAAACACACATTTCTATATGTGTCACATGTTCCAATTCAAATAGCATAACGTAAATAATATAAATAAATAGGGATGCACCAATACCAGTGCAGATACTTGGCATTTTCATAAGAACTACCAGGGTTGCAGAGGTTGCAGCTGGGACCTGGCTCTGGTGCTCCACCACTGTCCTGAAATCATTAGTCGATATTGTTTTAGAAAAACTATCACATGACAATAAACTTGGACAAGTATCAGTACTTGTACTTGCAAAAATGGTATCTGTGCATCCCTTTATATATGTTTATAAAAACAAAATCGTACATTAAGACAGAGATGTACAAATCCCAGGAGCTCCGTGTGCTCCTGACAAATGACAGCGGCCTCCTAACTTTTGAATTTTCCTCTAGTGTAGTCTTGGAGCTCGAAAGGTATCTGTACTTGTACCAAGTACGGTACTTGGTATCGGTGCATCCCTATAAATAAAAATTGATGCTTACATTTTTAGGGTTTTTTACTTGCCTAAAAATCCTGCCTTATTTTCCTTCTGCTTTGTATTGTGAAGGAGGGGACTGTGCGAGTAGGGAAGGATTAGAATCACTGCTGCCTGTTTATGTTAGATTTAAACACTGTTTGTCCTAACACTGTCTTGGGGGAGAGAGTTCCAGAGAATGGGAGAGACCCTAGAAAAGTCCTGTAAGCAAGCGTAGGAGGAGTTGAGGACAGTTAGGCTGATACTTTGAGACAAGGTTGGAGATGTAGCTGGGGACAGAGTTGTGGATAGCTTTGTATGTAGTTGTTAACATTAATAGATTATATTTAGTTTGTTAAACACTGTGAATCATAAATGACTGCCAGTATTATACAATAATGTTTTTTACCATTTTCATCTGGGATGCTGATCTTCTGTAGCCTCTTTACAGACACTTCCTGTTTACATACTTCCTGACATGCTTGCATGGACACAGCCACAGTCCCCATGGGTCTCATTGGGTATTATTTTAATTTAATCTGTAGATTTAAAAAGATTGAAAATTACTTTTGTAATTACATCAACGTTTTAAGGGCTCATTCCCAGAGGTGCAAATACAGACATATAGGCATACATGTGCATGTGCATAGACATACGTTCCTGAATGTGGAAGTTTGATTTTGGAAACTATCGCCCATACAGCATATTGTGTCCAGAAAATCCCATAGACAGAAAAACACAACTACTGGGGCTCCCAGGCACCGCAAATACAGGTATATTTTCCACTGTATGCCCATACATCTGTGCTTGCTTCCGTGGGAATGAGCACTAAAGATTATATAAGAATTTTGTGATGGTAACCTGTGAAGACAGAATAAAGGGAGCCACCATAGCTGACTGGAGTTATAATGCATATTTCATCTTCACTGCCTAGTGAGTCACTAACATAGAAGAGGTATGCAGAGTGGGAGGTCTTTTCATCCTCTACTGGCATTTAAACGCTAATGCGCAGAAAAGTAGAAACAGCTTCTCACATGATATGTACTCAAGTTCCACTCTATTTGATAGGAAACTGACAAATTTTGATGACACATAATAGAAGAATAGATCATTTTCTGTGTTTATTTATGCATCTGTCAGTTTAAGCTGAACTTGTACTTGCACAACCTACAAAGGCAATGATCCCTTTGGAGAAATCTGTTCAGGATCAGTGTTTTTATATTGCTCTATGTGAAAGGTGACTCATACCAAAATCCTGTGTGCATGACTGACAAACAGATGTTGTGAACATATTGGGTAGCTGGTAGCCATTAAGTAAAATAACACTGGGAAATACTCATCCTCCATACGAGCCACAACCCCCTTAAGGACAGTTCCCAGATGTTGGGGATTTCATTGTTAAGATACTGGACTGACAAGAGATTATATTGCAGTTTCCTAATATGTGTGTATGTGGGTGCTTTTTAGTCAACCAGGTAGCTATAAAGTATTTTATTAACTTGCAATTTTATCAGGGGCGACACTTGCACAATGTCAGATTTCATCTTATACATTTTCCAACTGTATTGTACTGCAAAGCCCCATGATGTACGTATGTGAAAGTATAGTGTTTCAACTGACAAGCCAATGACCACGTTAGTACTTTTACTGATAAAATGGAGAAGTGCTAGTCTCATGAAAATACTCTGCATTTTTTAAAAAAAACAAAAAACTTTACATAAGTAACCCTTCTTCACCTCATGTGCTTGTCCTCATGCTCAATATCTACAATACATAGATTGAGTGTGATTTATTTTAAAGAGTCTACTTTTTATGTGTAACGAATCCTCCTCAGTCTTGTAGTCCAAGTGTGTAGAGTGGATGCTTTTCTGTGACATCATTGTCCATTAAAAGGACTCATTCATTTTAACTTATGGAGTGCTGGTGACCTATTTTCTTCAATCTGGATGCTCAGAGGGACAACACTGCAGTAGATTTACTGCCGATAGCTTTGTCACCCTGCGAGAAGAAGGTCAGTGGACTGGTAGGATCAGCAGGTATTTATGTGTAGCCGTCTCAGAGACATTTGCTATGTTATCTGTTTTGTACGCGCTCAGCAGAACTCTTTCACTTTGTAAAACTGACATTGTCATCTGTTATGTGGCAGATATTGTTGACTATTTCACACAGGATGTTTTTTGCCTGCAGAGGACACTCTGTTCCTAACGGACTTTAGACTATCCTAAAATGGCGGCCGCAAATTACCTTTATGGGATAGCTACTGTCAGAGCACATTGAAAACCAGACCAGCATAAGGTGCTAGTTAAAATATTTATTAAGAACAGTGTCCACAGGAGCAAGCAAGAATCATAACCCGGAACAAGCCAAGGTCAGGAGCCGGATCGGGTAGTCGTACAAGCCAGGTCAGGAACACGGAGATCAGCGTTGTCAGGAACGTTTATATATAGTGAGTGGGGTGATATCATCACTCAGAGACAGGAAACTCCCATCTGACCCTCTCAGATGATGCTCTCCTGTCTGGCCATAGGAGGGAGCCTGGGAGCAGTGAGCAACTTTACAGAGTCTGCTCAGGCAAAGGAGGAATAACAGGTGGGTAAAATGACAGCCAAGCCAGAATGCTGCAAACCAGTAAAGTCAGGGTGGAACCCTGACAGCTACAGAAAATGGATGAAGGCAGTCAGTGGGAAATGTTCTGTATGGAGGCAGCTTAGAGAAATACCCAGCTAAATTCTCCTGCTCAGAGTAAAAAAACAAAACAAAAAAAAAACTAGGCATGCACTAATACCATTTTTTCCAGACCAAGTACGAGTACCAATACTTTTCCTCAAGTACCTGCCTTTTCTACCTACTGTGGCTGCTGCTCTGCTCCGGGGTGCCGGCCTGATGTCTTGGGCGGAGGGTCTCAGGAGGGGTGTGGAGGGTCTCAGGAAGGGGAGATGTGCAGGCTGGGGAAGCACTGTAAAAAGGCACCACATGGTTCCCAAGAAGGCAGCCGTAAGGTCCCCAGCAAGTGTGGGACCTAAGTCAAGTGTTTGCATGATGAAGGGGATGCTGTGAGAGCCCGAAACATTGTGTCTTGTGTTTTGAATTTGCAACAAGTACGTGAATAAATAGACATATTGGATTTGCTTTGGAGTGCCGGTGTCCATCCTTTACTTATACTTTGACGGAAGCCCCCCGTTGACACCTGCTGCACCCACTTGCTATCTCATGGAGCAGCGGTTCTGAGTGCGATGGGTACACGGACTGTGTACAATGTGCTTCAACACACGTGTCTCAATGCAACACACAAAGCAAAGTGTGAATGAGCCCTTAAAGAATTGCTGATATTGTCCTCTAAAGGTCAGTAATAACTACCTAAATATTTCTGTTATTTTCCAAATTGTGGAGGGTCCACTATAGCTGTTCATTTCCAAACCTAAGTACTTAGCTTTTCTCCTTTGCATTTTACTCAACAGTCCTGAAAAGCTATGCTATGGGTTTTGGGGAATATTTAATTTTTAAGTTTATTTCAGGAGTCTGCTCTCTTTCTGCATGTATCTATGGGCTAATGGGCATATGCTAATAACTGGATTTTCAGTAATCAAACAGAATAAATAGACAACTGTGAAAGGCGAAGAAAATCTGATCATGCAAAGTCTTTCGTCTAATTTAACTTCAAATGTATTTTGGATTGCCTCACTGTCTCAGTGATCATGTGCCATCAATCATTTTTGGGATATATCAAGGATGTTAGAAGATAAGACTGTTGTTCTGCCTGCCATGTAAAGGAAGCCCAGTAAACACAGCACTTCCCTTAATCTCCCTGACAAGTAATTGCAAATACGAGAGACCTTTCTAAAATGATAAAATATCTTTGCACTCTGTCTTGGTTTGACTTTTCTTTTAATCTTACAATTTGTAATATACTGTATGTCTGTATGTCTGGCTTATATGCGGGCTAACCAAGAAAAAAAGGCAATTATACAGCGACTCCATGGTGGCTGGAGCTATTTTGCTTTTATATAGTAAAATGTAGCTCTAGTAATGAAAATCTAACATGTGGCTTTAAATTAATAGGAAAAAATTATAATTTACACACCGCGGTGTCTGTGTGTTATGTGCCGTAGGATGCGGCAAAGTATAAGAAAATCTTACTTTGCAGCACACTGTCTCCTTCACATAATGCTGAGCGGGGAGTGAGGTGTGCGACTCAAGCAATAAAGTCGCATCACAATTGCCCATGGAGGAGGAGAGATGATCATACATTCCCACCCCCTCCTGTCCTCCTCCAATCACAGGATGCCTTATATTCTGTTATTGGAGGGGCAGAGTTGGTGCCACATGCCTGTCCCTCCCCCAATCACAGAATGCCTTGTATTCTTTGAGCGGCGAGTGATGCAAATGAAACACTGTACTGATTGAGTCAAATCCCTCAGTACCAACAGTGCTGGAAGCTGAGTGTTATGTGCAGGGGACAGCATATTGTAAAGTAAGATTTTTTTACTTTGCAGCGGCCCTCCACACATAACATGCAGCTTTTTAATGATAATTTACACAAACAGTGAGGTGCATAAAGAAACATCTTTAATATTGTCTATTCCAGTTTTGCACCACTGAATGGTCAGATTTTTAAACCCTTTCATTATATTAACTAACTACTATTTGTGATAGACTTATAAAGCATTGAATGTTCCATTCACCAAACACACAAAAGTGATGAATCATGTACTGTATCTTAAAACAATTTCACCAGGAACATTCATCTGCAGCGAATGTTTGCTGAAGGTAACATGCATTGCTTTATTAATATGCTTCTTTATGTTATACTGTATGCTTAAATATAGATGTAATCATGTTTGTATAGTAAAAGGATTAAATACAGCTCAAGAGTAAAAAGGAAATATTGGAAATGTAGCCTGAGAGAAATACAGGGACCCGGCTGTTATGCTGATCCAGTGGCTTCAGTGCGCTCTGGGTCACTGACCCAGGACCAACATAGGGCAAGTAAAATTACCGCACATCAAAGTCATACTTGTTCCAGGTCATTGGATCATTATTACAAGATGGCAGCTTCCATTATCCTGAAGGTTTTCTTTTTAAAACACAGATTGGTAAGCACTTTGCTGTTAAAGGCTAACTACAGGCAAATTTTGTTTTAATAAAAATGTTCCCCTAGCCAGTGTATAAAATAAAAAAAAGCAGCGTACTAACCTTACATCCAGAGCTATCCCCTAGCAGTACTTTTGTTTTTTCCCCAAGATGTCCTCAGTGTGCCAGGTTACTTGACGGCCTGCATCATTCAACCTTGTAGACTGAGGACTGATTCTGTGAGTGCAGGGTGCCCTTCATTCACAATGTATTCATCACAGCAGCACTGCTCTCTGCATCAACAGAGGACTGCCCAGCCCCAGAGAAGAGACCAAGAAGAGGACCGAGCAAATTCTGTGGCCCACCTGAAGGCTTCTGAAAAAGGTTACATTTTCTTAAAAAATAAGCAAACATACTGGAGGGAAAGGAGGGTGATTGAGGTACAGGGGGCTTAGCCTAGAGTTTGGTTTTAAACATCAAAACAAACCTTAGTTGTTTTTTTTTGCCCTTGATAGGATACATGGTGAGATCAAAGGAAAGGAGAACAGAGACTGTTGCAGTCTGGTCATAGTGAACATACAGTTTGAAAGTGACAGGTCTTCTTAAAAGTAACAATCACATTTATGAGCAATAATGGGTTTATGATTGATAATTCTTTTGGTGTAAACATGCATTGTTTTTGTAGTTGTTTCAAGTTATTTTCACCAATGAATGTTTAATTCAATGATTTACTACATTTATTAGCAGCAGATAATTGATATGTCACTTAAATATTGGCAATATTTATTAGGTTTGATCCTAATTAATGTAATATATGCTTTTTGTGTTCCAAGGTGGGCACATATGACTGCTTTGAGCATTTTGTTCTCTGGCAGATATATGCCTCTCATTCATGTTTACTCTTTGTTAAGAAGCTTAGCGGATGGGGATCAGCATTTGCCTGTCTTTGTTTCATGCATTATGCACAGTTCATAATTAGACTCTGTGAAAGATATGAGGTGGTTTTGGATGGATCTTTATACCATTATGTGATTGTATGTTGGGAGCTTGCTGGAAGCTTGGAGACCTGAAATGAACTTGAACTCAAAAAGAGAAGATTTGCTTTCCTATGTGGAGCATGTAGAAATCTATTTGTGGCTAAGCAGTTCAGCTACACATGTATTATTTTCCTTGAATTGCTCCTAAAAAAAATAGCAAAGCACTCCCTTGCATTTAATTGTGACTAGGTACTTCTTTGCCTTCAGTCTCATAGCTATATTTCTGCAGTATGAGGACATCTAAAGCAATGTGACTCTGGCTCTAGTCCCCCGAGATTTGGAATAAGATTTGGTGATGTCACTCCTGTGATGCTCATTGTCTACCTTGAGAAAGTTGTACCTGCAGTGCAAGGATTTGTGTGCTTCTCCTTTTATTCATTTTGTGGTTCTCCTTCTGCCTCTTGATTATTACTACATCAGTCGTCAGATCACTAGTCATCAAGGTAACAAAAGGAAGCAAAACCTGCCGCTACTAAGATGGCCATTTCCGCACAGAAGCACAATGCAGTCAATGTAAGTTATGTCAGTAATAGGGAAAATATCAACTTCAGGGAGTCTACAGGCAATAATGAAGACTAGTCCAGTTTATGCCCTTTGTAAAGCCTATGTAAACCTTTTTTTTTTTTGGGAAAGACTTTAGAAAAGTAATTACTTCATGAGTAAATACTGTCAAATGTTATTGCTGTGTGTGTCCTTATTGGGGAGAATTCAACTCACAGCCTCTGACAGCAGGGCAAGAAATGAGGAAATAGTTTTTTACTGGGACAGGAAGTCACATCTGGATAGAGGTTCTATTCCTTCTCCCCATTCTAATCTTCTCCCCAGACAAGAATATGAACCTTATAGGGGTTAGATGCTTTCCCTGTTCTGTCCAAAACTGGAAACGAAGCGTTGGTTTGAGTTGGGCTTTGACCTATTTTATATATTAAGATTCATCTCTGGGTTCCGTGACATTTTATAAATAGATTTTGGTCTGAAGCCATTTTAATAGATCTTTGAAAATTCTAAAATTACAATTTACAGTAGAGTTACAATATCCAATTAATTATTATTAATGACTGATTTACCACCTTCATACTGCACAGTTTATACTATTACCAAGCCAGCCCAGTTCTGGAACAGCATTCTTTGGACAGATGAAACTAAGATCAACCTGTACCAGAATGATGGGAAGGTGGTTGTAATTCCTAAATGTTTTATATGATATTTTTGTTCAACCCCTTGAATTAAAGATAAATCTGCACTTGAATTGCACATTGGTTGTTTCATTTCAAATCCATTGTGGTGGCATACAGAATTATGAATATTCTGTCAGTGTCAAATTATTTCCAGACCTAACTGTATGTGACCTGTTTTACCGCTCTAAATATGTGTTATTCTGTTCAGCCACTATCGTGATTCACACACTTTTCTCACAAGGGTGACTTGACAATTTACTACTGTAGCTTCTTCTCTTTTAAACTTTATAATGAAAAGCTGCATGATCATCCGGAGCTCTGAATATGCTTTAACCTTATTTGATGATTTAAATGTGCTTAGTTTGCCAAGCTCATGAAAAAAGAAAAGCCACTGCCCTATCTTTTTTTTTCTCAGATGTGCTGTCTGGAGGCAAAAATAGTGTCCTTTAAGGGTGAGGAGCTGTAGAAAAAAGAAGGCTGTATTTGATGTAATGCCACTCCTATGTGGTCATGACACCAGTTAGCCACTAGAGATGGGCTCAATGTTCTGCCAACACACAAACTATCAGGGCGTTCACCACACAGTGCCTTGTGAAGCCCTGATTGGGTAAAGCAATGCACCTGACCATAGGTCAGATGCAAGACATTGCCCAATCACAGCACAGTGCACTCTAAGAGCCATGATTAGGCAAAGTAATGATGACTTTGCCCAATCATAGCTCACAGCTTCGTCCCAGCCCCACACTATATAAGGCTGCTTAAACCGCAGCCTTATGTAGTGTGTTTCTGGAGTTAAAGAGGGATTCTATTGTAGTCTATTGTAGGACAATGTAGTGTAGGGAAAGATAACTGGTGTCTGATTTATACAGCAGTTTAGTGCTATATACAGTACGCTGTACTGTAAATAGTATTATTTATAGTATTATTGTCTGTGCTGTATATTAGCTGTCTTTTCTTTTTTTGTGTGTGTCAGTGGCGTCACTGGTATTCTTCCTTCTGCGTCACCTGCGTTCACATTTTTTTTTCTATTAAAAATGTTTTTTTCTTTGTACATTTTTTATTATTTAAATTTTTCTTTTCAGCAGCAGGTTCTTTTGCTGCCTCATTTCTGTTCCCCCTTCTGTGTTGCAGGCGTTACTCCTTCTGCGTCACTGGTGTTCCTGTTTTACTTTTTTTTGTTTATTATTTTTTTCAGCAGCATGTTCTTTTACTGCATGACACAGCAGCAGAGAAGTGGTGTTCCCACTTCTGCAACACAGGTGTTCCTGTTTTTTTTCATAATCCCTTGTACAACAGTTTATAGTCCACCAACCACCACATGCGATAAAGTATTGCACCCAAGCACCAATTTCCCATCTCACATTCTCTAATAAAATGTTGTAATAAGCCCCACATCATGTTTGAAAGGCCAACAAGGAGACAGGTGTGTGACAGGTGCATATAATTTGATTTTTTTACGGCAGGGCCCATTTCCGCGCCCATGAAGAGTAACTGTGAGGGGTTACAGTGTGGAGGCACCAACACCAAAGGCCCATTTTTTCCACACCTGTGTGACAGGTATATATAATTAAAATTTTTAGAGCAGGGTCCAATCCTGCACTCGTCAAGAATAACTCTGAAGGCTTACAGTGTGAAGGCACAACCAACACTAAAGGCCCAATTTTAAAGCACCCGTTGTAACTTTCATCCGTCTGCAAAAGAGACACCAGAATGTATCCATAAAATCTCTAACCTTGTTCCAGGTGTCCTAAAATGTGGCCTCTTCATACAGGCTGCCTCCCCAAGCAGTTGTTTACAAGATTACGGGAAAACCAATTACTGGCAATTTAAATGTCATTTTATTTTTCTTTATAAATGCCACTTTTTCTGCAGCAGGTGCCACTTTACAGGAAGTTTAAGGGGACTCCCCCAGGCACAATATTTAAATGAATTTTTCATTATTTTTTTTAATAAAGTTGTGACAATAAAAAAAAACAGAAAAGAAAGGGAGTCAGCAATGCAAAGGTCAATAAAGAGAACGGGAAGGAAAGTCTCATTACATGTGGGTACCATAAGTAGGAAATATCACAGTGTAATTCTGTAAGTTTGGAAGGCTCAAGGAAATAAATGCAGCATAATGTTCTCAGCAGAAGGATTGTGATAGCGTTATGCCGTGGCATAGAAAATGAGAACCATCTGAACCCCACTATACGAGGAAAGGAGATCAAGTAAATGGGGAGAGAGGATGAAAAAAAGCAAGAGGAAAGAGAGAGAGAAGAAAGGGGAGGGAGGAGGGAAAGCAGAGGAGGAAGAAAAAGGGGGGGGGGGGGGTCTCGTACTCAATCTATCACTTCAGCCTCAGGAAGACTGGTCCAAGGAGCTACCCAACTACCTCCTGCAACAGAGTGCAGTATTCGGAGGAGAGTGTGAAAGTCTGCCAGTAAGACCATTTAGCGCAATGTTGAGCATGTGTGCGTCCCTATCATAGGAGATCAAGTCTTCCATACGTTCAATCTCACGATCTTCCTCAGCCTTAGAGATACCGAAGGGGGATTAACCTGCTTCCACAAAAGAAAGCCGGATCTGCCAGGATGTCGAAATCAGTAAAATTCAGAATAATACTACGAACCGATGACCAGAAGGAGGAGAGTACTGGGCAGGATCAGAAAATGTAGAGTAGGTCCCCTGGGGAGCCTCCACAGTGCCAGCAGAAGTCAGAGGCCGACCGGAACATAGAACAAAGAAGTTGTGGGATCCTGTACCATCTGGTAAGGAGCTTGAATCCCGATTCATGGAATTTCGTGTTGACAGAGGAGCGTAGAGTATGATGAAGAATATTGTCTACCTGAGCTCTGGAGAAACTAACCCCTTAAGTCTCGTTCCCATTTCCGCAGGTAGGGAGGTACAAATTCGGAAGGCGGGGCAAGTAAGGTTATACATCAGAAATATGGCATGTTTGAGGCTACCTATATGAGTGCACTCCCTTTCGAACAATGTGATAGGTCGTGTAAAAGTGGGAGCGGGCGGCAGGGACTGCAGAAAATGTGACATTTGGACCGTACGCCAAAAGCCAAGAGCAGTGAACCAGTCATCAGTTAATTTTATTCTACTGAGCCACTGCTTATTTGTCAGAAAGGGCTCTGCTCTATGTCAGTTATTGAGGAGAAGAGGCCTGAAGCCTGGATCCGCAAGACCTGGTGGGAAGGAAGGGTTAATTACAACAGGAGAGTTCCGGAGAGATAGTGGGCTTCGTAAAGACTCACCTACAGATGGACCAAGTGGCTCCTATGGTGGGGTGTAACTTGAGTTCTTGCTGGACTGATTGTGAGCACCACGGGAGGCAGTTCAGGGGGGCAACGCCTGTTGGAATTTTTCATTTTTATTGTTTTACTTTAAGCAATGTTAAAATCACTGCTCATTTAAAAAGAGTATTTTTAAAAGTGTTTTTTGCATTGATACATGTCCCCCAGGGCAGTACCCGACTCCCCATATCCTTTTTATGGCCAATAACTTGCATATAAGCCTTCATAATGGGCACATTTGACGAGTTCTGGTCCCATAGACTTTCATTGAGTTCTAAGTTAGAGTTAGAACTTTTTCCATGTTTGAAAGTTTGAGAACCGAACTCAGGTGTGTTCAGCCCATCACTATTAGCCACTAGATATAATGTTGTATGATTCACCCTCCCTCCAAAGTTTTACCGAGCCTTTCTCAACCATGGCAACCTGGTGTGCCTTCTGGCTTTGTCAGGGGTGCCTTCAAATTTTTGCTAAAGGGGAGGACTCTGATGTGAAGGGGGCTTCTGATGTGAAGGGAGGGCTTCTGATGTGGAAGGGGCACTCTGATGTAAAGGAAGAAACTCCACATCATCATTTTTTCTTTTTGCTTGGGGCCACCCCCTAATATCTATACCAGACCTCTGTCCAGGATAAGGGTGTGACATTGATTTGGGGGGGGGGGGGGGCACCACATGCCGTTTTTTAAATTGTAGTCTGGGGTGCACTGAGTTTTTGCATACTTTTAAAAGGTGCCATGACTGAAAAAAGGTTAAGAAACACTGCTCTAACCCTATAAATGCTGTACTTCTGATCACAATTAATTTTTATCGCAGGCACTGCTATAGCTCACAATCAGAAAAAAAAGAAATTCTAAGCAGGCATTACGCAATGAAGAGAAATAGAACCTCAATTCAATAGAATTCATGTAAACAAAAGAAAGCATTGAGGCTGTTTTGCTCTGTATCTTGAGAGCAATATGTTCACTGTGAAGAGGAATTGTTAGCAAGTTAAGCCTAGAAGCTGAAAGAAGTAACAATCATGATATCACTGAGGAAATCAGATGCCACTCAGGGTACAGATTACGAATAAAGGTGATTGAGAGAGAAAAAAACTCGACGATATCTACTGAGAGGTGACATAACAAAGACAATTTCACTTTAAAGGGTGGAGCGTAAAGTACATCTAAACCCAAAAGCAAAAATATAATATATTGCGGCTTGCCAAGTCTTAAATGTTGTGGCTTCATTGGTTTTCTTTTTTAAGGATTTTTCCTTTATTTTCATCTGGTGATCTGGCCTGTAAGGCTGTATTTTTTTAAACTTTATTTAACAGACCAACCTGTCCAGCAAAACCTGAGACAAACCATTTAACATTGATGGGGATATTCACAATGGTCAGCTTTTATTCATGTAGGAAAAAACCTTTATCCTAAAAGGAAATAAAAAAAAAACCTTTTTGCAGTAAATGCTTAACCTCTTGCCGTCTGCCCGTATTAAAAAAACGGACGGACGGCACTGCTACATCTGCGGTTTGCCGTCTCCAGACGGGCAGAAAAGACCCGACGATTAAACACACCCGTTACCGGGTGTTTCACATATAGGCGATCAGCGGGTCCATAGCCCGTCGATCGCCTATATGTGCTCGTTCGCGGCAACAGGTGTTATATTGTCCTTATACTGAAAAATGGCCTGGATGGGAAGGGGGTTTAACACCGCGGATGTCAACTGGTTAAAAGTGTTAGCTGGAGTTTGGCTTTAATTTGTTAGTAAAGTTCATCCAAATCTACTAGTCATCTTACAATACCTTGTCCACAGGGTGACATTACTGCTTTCCAAATGTGACTCTGTTGTTTTGCTGGCTGGATTACCAGGTGAAAATAAGGAAGCAAATCCTAAATAAAAGAAAATGCAGCCACCACATATAAGGATTGGTAAACTGCAATATATTGAAAATGTTCCCCTGGCTCCTTCCAATTTCCCTTACAATGTGTCAGTGTACTTCTGAGCTTTTGGAATATCAAAAATAAAGCCAGAGACAATGTAACACCTGTGCTCATATGCCAGAGTTATGTTGCCAGTGACTGTCTAGAGACTGTAGAGAAGCACCATGGTATCCGGAAGAAGCAGTGAAGCATATGGGAGGCAGCATATGGAGCTGTGATCGGAGCTTTGACCTGTGAGGAGTGAAACCCTAAGGGCTTATTCACACCGTGAATACCACCCCCTCCCTGGCCACAGTGCGATTGGACACGTGGGAAAACTTTGCCAGAGTTCTGTTCCATTGCAAACGCAAAAAATAGAGCAAGCCCTATTTCTTGCGTTAGCAGTGGGCGGAAGTTTTGCCACGCGTACGATCGCACTGCAGGCGGAGGGGGGGGGGGGCGGGGAAGGGGGGCCATTGAATTCAATGCACCGCCACACCCCCTCCCGCCCCACACCAGCTACCGCTCTGGAACGCACGTGCTTTCGGTGTGAACAAGCCCTAAAAGGTAAGTGTGCTCTAATGTGCAAGAATGCTGTGCATTCTTGTACATTATGGCGACATTTAGTGCCACTGCAAAGACTTCTGCACTATCTGTTGTGGGCTCATTACTGACAAATTCCCAATCACTGGAACCTGTAGGTGTCCAGCATTTGGAACACAAAGCATTTTCATGTCCTAACATGATTTTGAATATTACATCAGTGTATTGCTTGCAACAGGGTATACACCAACTTTTATAAGATGAGTGATCAGCAAAAAACTGTGTAGCCAATACATGTTCTGGGAAAAGCCACCTCTTTGCCTCTGCCACCTGCAGGCAAAGATCGGGTGTGCCCAATGGCAAAACTGGTCCTGGCTAGTAATGTATGGTCTCTATATAGCATCTTGTGCAACTGCATTAAAGCAAATCTTTTTAAAAGTAGCTTATTGATTGAACCAAGCAGACAGGCTTTTGTTTGCATAACTTTCTAATATCTAACCATAATATTTGTGTAGCTGGCTCTTGATTCACAGAATATCTACAGTTTCTTTTTTTTTTTCTCACGGAGACTAATATTTGTTTGCTGAACAGGTAATGACTACAATAAGTCATGCTCAAATCTTTGTTGGATTCGGTAAAAAAAGTGGCATCTGTTTGGCTGGTGTAAGCTAAAATAATTAAACAGGAAGATTTCCAATAAATTGTTACTTTTCTGCATTTGGAAGTGTACATTCTTTCGAAACACGATTAAAGTTCCAGCCACCTGATATTTGTATTAAATTAGACTGCGGCAAAATCCATGGATGTAATACTATACCTTTAGAATTAGTAAACCACTTTGAGTTTTAATTGCTGTTATTGAAATTGGAGAAGGAGATGGAAGTGTAGCATAAAACAGTCTTTTATTTGTTTGGCCCTGGGGCAATTCTGCCTTAATGCAGGTTTCCTTGTTTGAAACTTTACAAGAATTGTAAGAGTTGTAATGAGATTGCTAAGAGATTAGTAATGTTGGAGTAATGTCTTACTGCGTGATGGAATAGCATCTCTTGTGGCCCTGCTGAAAAAGGACATTGTTAGGTTATAGGTAAATGTGCACAGAACAGTATAGCAATAGGCATACAGACCTGGTATAAAGAACCAGCGGAAATTCACATACAGGGTTATTCACTAAAATGCCGAAGGCAGCCGAGTGAATAACAGAGCTCAAGTGAAGTGAGCTGAACGCTGTTTCGGCTATTCACTTCTGGCTTGTACGGCTGATTTCAGCAGTACATCGGCTGAAATCAGCCGTACAATGGCTCTGTACGGCTGCCTTCGGTCAGCCGAACATGCTCTGTATGTCTGGCTGAGCCGAAGTGCAGAAGAACTTCGAATCAGCCAATTCATTTAGCAGACTTACCCGTCCCTTGCTCCGTGATCGACACAGGCTTCCGCCACGTCATCGCTGACATCACCAGGCCCCTCCTCCTCTCTCTTTTTAAGCTGCAGGATTAATTTCTCTGGTATTCGCAAGGAAGAAGATGCCGGGAAATACCGCTCCTACCACGCACGCTGAACCTACCTTTTACCAGTCTCACACCTGCCTCAACCTCAAGCCTCACTCCCTACCGAGATACTGGATCTTATCTCCTGCATGCCATTTCTACCATTGTGGAGCAGCACCCCTGACTGCTTATTGGGATTACGTGGCACTTAGCAACCACAGAGATCATTTGCTGCAGAGGACTCTTAACAAGGCTACCTGGGGATAAGTCCGAGTTCCAGATCGATTGCCAGTGCAATACTTCTAAACCACAAGTACTAAATATACCAAACGCAATACCAAATTACTGTCTATGAAATACTCCCTCTGATATAAAATATCCTCTCACTATTCTACTATCAAGTTGATTGCATGTGGAATATTCCTGCTTGAAACTGCTTAATCATCCATCTGCATTACACAGAGGGAGTATGTGTGATACACTTCCTGCACTTGCAATTCGTTAGCCTGTGATACACTTCCCACACTTTGCATTACTCTGCAGGGAAGCTGGACATAACTCATTGCCTAAAGCAAGTTAAACCCCTCCACATCACATCATCACTGTGAGTCATCGCACCCAGCAGTGACTGGGGTGTTACAATTCAACATGTGGATCGGCTGAGCCGAAGCTCCGGTAGCTCACTTGCTGCCGTTCGCCCCTATTCTCATAGGGGCCGAACGGTATTCAGTGTGGCTAAAAAATAGTCGGGGGGGGAAAGATTTAATTTTTTTTCAAAAATGTAAATAAATAGTAAAATAAAAAAAGAAAGATGTTTTAAAAGAGAAGAAAAAAATAATAATAAAAAAAACAATTGGAGCGGAGCTAGCAGTGACAGCTATCTCCGCCCAACTGTTGCCCCTTGACCGCCACCTGCTAGAGTCTTCTAGCAGATCCCGGCCAATGAACAACAACTGGGCGGAGCAGGCCGTGACATCATGGCCGGCTCCTCCCAGTTGTTATTGTTTAATGACAGTTCATCATCCCCAGGTCATTTGGGGATACTGATCTACTCATTGCCTAAAGCAAGTTAAACCCCTCCACATCACATCATCACTGTGAGTCATCGCACCCAGCAGTGACAGATTACAACTGGGTGTAGCCAGCCGTGATCATGGCTGGCTCCGCCCAGCTGTCATTTGCGGGGCGAACGGCCGGACCCACTTCAGCTGTAACTTCGGCTCAGTCGAGCCGAAGCATATGCCTTCGGGTCGGCTGAGCCGCTCGGCCGCCTTTGGCAGCTGTACGGTCTATAGTAAATAGCCCGTACAGCAGCCCTTCGGTTCGGCAGCTGAAGGATCAGCCGAAGCTATGGCTGGATCATTCGGCTACTTTGTTAATAACCCCCAGAGTGTATGGCCAGCTTTACTTTTTCTATGTCTTTCTTCAGAGCTCATATGTTAAGAATACTCTGAAAATTATACAACGTTCGTTTGAAAATAACAATCACACAGAGAAATTCAATAAAACATTGCATCATTAGGAAGACTGAAAAGAGGCTCTTGATAGTCATTGTGTTAGTTTTTATAATACAGTAGTTTAGGACAGAAGCACTAGTTTAGGACAGCAAAATCCCCACCAGTCAGATGTTCCAGCAAGTAAAAATTGACCTAGTTTTTAGCTTCTAAAATAAAACAGAGGTCTCAGCTGAGTACATTCGCAAATATACAGTATGTAGAAGCCACACTTTACTTTCAAGTAACCACAGTAACAGTGGTGCTATTCTAGCATAAACAAATATTTTAATTTAGATTAGGTGATTTTTAGTAACTTGCAAAACTGGGAATTCATCGTATGCCCTTGTAGTGAATTGCCCCACCCCATGTACAATTTTTGCCTAGTGTCCATACCTAGTTCCTAGTTTTATTGCCCCTATGTGCTGTGTGGTAGCTTGAAGCCTGACTGATGGGGACCACATGTCAATGCCTGTCTGGCCTACACAGAGAGGCTGCCAGGCCAGGTTGATGTCTGAGGGTGAGAGTTGACACTTGTGAAACCTGGGTGACAAATAGCCAGAAAACTGAGAGACATTTATGTTCATTGCTATGCTAAATAATCTTTGCATGGGCAGAACGTGTGTTTTTTTTGACATCTGGATGACTAAAAGTGAGCAAAAAGTCATAAAACATACAGGTGATCTATGTTCTCAGTGCCATTCTTTCCAAATTAATAGACATGTGCACTGGCAAAAAATGAGTTTAGTTTAGTTTTGAGTCGGCTTTTGTGTTATTTTGTTTGTCAGGATTCGGGTGTGAAAGTCAATTCGGATTCGGAATTTGGATTCGGACGAAATTCCTTTACTGGTAGTACGTTCGTTTAGTTTTCATTTAGTTAATTCGTTCATTCGTTGCAGCAACATGACATTTGGGGGGAATTTTTTTTTTTATCCTTCTCTAAATGTCACTTTGCTCCAATGACCGAACGAACGAAACGAATAAGAAACGAAACGAACGTTCAAACGAACTACCGCTAATGAATT
>NW_017306410.1:2118717-2121815 GCF_000935625.1 Nanorana parkeri | reverse complement strand
GTTTCTCTCCTTGGCGGCGGGGAGCAGGAGACTCCCGGGGCACCAGGGTATCGGCCGAAGCTACGGCCAGATCCTTCGGCAGCTTCGTGAATAGACCCCAAAGCATATGCCCATTGAGAGGAATTTTCTAAGATAAAATCTGAAGCAACTATGCAGGGAAACCAATCAGCCTCTAGCTTTCATTTCCAAAGCTTAACTGAACAAGCTGAAGAGAGAAGCTGATTGGTTAATACGAACAGCTACTTTAAATTCTGTCTGCTGCAGTAAATCCCCCCAATTGTTTGTGTAAGCAAGGACTAATATGATGTATACTCCCTTACAATACAAAAAGGTACTATTAAAAATATAACTTAAAAAAATTGAAGTCAGATGGTTTCTTTCTTTACTAAGATATCATTGAATTGAAACTATTAATATGTTCATATGAGTTAAGTTGAAAAGTAATACAAAAATTATTATCAGACTGCCTAAGGCAACCATGTGAATAACCGGCCCGAAGTGAAGTGAGCCGAACGCTGTTCAGCTATTCACTTCAGGCTTGTACGGCTGATTTCAGCTGTGCACCAACTGAAATCAGCCGTACATCGGCTTGCTGCGGCTGGCTTCGGGGCGGCCGAGCGGGTCCACCGAGCGGCATTCGACTCGGCTATTCTGCTCGGTACCTCTTTGGTACCGAGCAGAATAGAAAACCAGTTAAAAAGGTAGAAAAAAAATAGAAAACGATTGGGTGGAGCTTACAGTGACAGCTTGCTCTGCCCAACTGTTTTCTATTGGCCGGGACCAGATGTCATTACAATGAGAGCTTAGCGGGGCCAGCAGTGATATCAAAGCCGGCTCCACTAAGCTCTCAGTGTAATGACAGATCAGCATCCCCTGGTTACCCGGTAACCAGGGGATGCTGATCTGTCATTACGCTGAGAGCTTAGCAGAGCCGGGTTTGATATCACCGCCGGCTCTGTTAAGCTCTCATGACAGTTCAGCGTCCCCTGGTCACTTGGTAACCAGGGGACGCTGAACTGTCATTACACACTGAGAACTCGGCGGAGCCACCGTGATATCACGGCGGCTCTGCCGAGTTCTCATTGTAATGACAGATCAGCTTCCCCTGGTTACCTGGTAACCAGGGAACGCTGATCTGTCAATGCAAGTGGCAGGAGCCAGCCGTGAGATGACAGTAGCTGACTTTCAGCCGGCCTATGGCCGGCCGTTCGGCCAGCTTCGGATTTCCCCTCGGCTCAGCCGAGCCGAAGCATAAGCCTTCGAGCCGCTCGGCCAACTTCGGGAGCTGTACGGGCTATAGTGAATATCCCGTACAGCAGCCCTTCAGTTCTACTGAACCGAAGGACTCCCGTAACCGAGGCTAGCCGAAGGATCAGCCGAAGCTACGGCTGGATCCTTCAGCAGCTTTGTGAATAACCCTCTTAGTTTCCATTGCTGGGAATTACAGAACTCATTCTATAAATTAGTGGAATTTATTTTGGCCTTTCAGAAGAAGATGTAACAGGCTAATGGAAGCTATACATTTGTCAATACCATTTCTCTTTAATCCCCTTCCTGACACTCTAGGCTTATTAATTTGTCAGTTGATTTGTGCATGTTTTTTGAGAAAAAAATTAAATACACACATGCACATTAGCATTATATATGTGTGTGTGTGTGTGTGTGTGTGTGTTAGGTAATGTTTTTTCCTGAATATATATAATCTTTATAATGTTTTAATCTTTTGGACACTTAAATGTTTTTTCCTAGCCCTTTTACATTTTTCATGTGCAATATTATGCAAGTTATTGCCATTCCAATGTCAATATGTGGGAAAAACAAACAGTTGCAAGACAAAGCAAATAGTATATGCGCTGCCTTGTGGTGCGCTGGGAAAAACTAGGCAGGATTGTTTTTTTTGTTTTGGCCCACAAACATGCGGTTAGAGCCCAGAGTGAATGGGCCTGTTCAACTCAATGCACCAAAAAACAGCAGATACATTCTTACTTTACTTATACACATAACACCATTTTTATCATTACAGTTTGAATTCTGTGTAAGAGAGGGATATTATGCTACCTTACTAGGTACTTTAGTGAATAAAGGCTCTCTCTCAGAGTTCCAAAATGTCTTGCCTATTTGCTTTTTGATATCCTTATAGCTATTACTAGGCAGACATTCCTTTCACTCTCTGCTTTTTTTAGACAATTTTTAAAGGACTATGGATTATCTAAAGAGACAGCACAGCAGTAGCAATCCCCTATAAACAGGCTGCCTCTAGTTGAACTCATGGGTTTATCCCAAGGTTACACACAGACACACACACCGTGTGTGTAGATTTGAGCTTGAGTTACTGAACTATAGTTCTTTAAACTGTAAACAGACTTTTACAGCACATGTTATGGAGCATGTGAAAAGGAGCATAGAGTTCCACCTACAGGTTCAAAGGTGAATACAGAATATTATTATTTCTTTACATTAACCCCTTCACGACCTATGACGGGATAATCCCGTCATGAAGTCTAAAGGGGTTACACAGGCTAAAAGCCGCCGGGAATCTGTTCCGTTTTGTAGAGCCAGCGACCAGCTTTACAGTAGAAGTGATTCTAGCAGCTCAGCTGCCGCCAGATCGATTCTACGATCCGGTAACAGGGCCACCCCCCTGCCCAACACCCCCGCCTTGTTTCCTGTGCTCCACTGCCCCTCCTACGAGCCCAGGACCGGCTTGCCGGGTGTTGGCGGGAAGCTGGGGAGGAGAGCAGCAAACATCCATTCACCAATCCCCTCCCTATACTATGGGACCAAGAGCAACACGTATTGCATCATGTCCGGTCCCATAGCTGTCATTGCTGGGCTCCTGAAGCCCAGCTATAAGCTATTGAAGTGCGATCTGCACTTCAATAGCTTATTTCAAGTGTAAAGGTGACACTGGTGGTCTATTGGACCCCCAGCATCACCTTAAAGAGGACCCATCACTGCCTTTATGCTATCACATGGGGGGCTTGTAAGCCCCGCTATGTGATAGCAATTAAAGTAAAGTAAAGAAAAATAGTTTAAAAAATAATATTAAATAAATTAAATGTAAAAATAAAAAAAAATGTTTGAGTCCCCCACTCCTG
>NW_017306410.1:2107164-2118589 GCF_000935625.1 Nanorana parkeri | reverse complement strand
AAACATCCATTCACCAATCCCCTCCCTATACTATGGGACCAAGAGCAACACGTATTGCATCATGTCCGGTCCCATAGCTGTCATTGCTGGGCTCCTGAAGCCCAGCTATAAGCTATTGAAGTGCGATCTGCACTTCAATAGCTTATTTCAAGTGTAAAGGTGACACTGGTGGTCTATTGGACCCCCAGCATCACCTTAAAGAGGACCCATCACTGCCTTTATGCTATCACATGGGGGGCTTGTAAGCCCCGCTATGTGATAGCAATTAAAGTAAAGTAAAGAAAAATAGTTTAAAAAATAATATTAAATAAATTAAATGTAAAAATAAAAAAAAATGTTTAAGTCCCCCGCCCCTGCAAGCACGTGCGTTGTCGGGTGTCGGGTGTCGGGTGCGCCTATGTACGAAAATGACAATTGCGCTACACATGTTTGGTATTGTCGCGCACGCCAGAGCAAGAGCAATAATTCTAGGGTGAATATTTACACATATCTCTAAAATGATGAGCTGTAGGGGCTTTTAAATTGTTGTGTATGGACTTTTTGGGGTACTGAAATCTGTTGCAGTTTCACGGATACACTACATTATTAACCTGGGCATGTTGGGTATCTATTTACTCATTGTAACCTCATATTTATATTTTACCCAAAAAAAATGTTTTGGGGGCATTAAATTCAACTTAAGTGCATTTTTCACTAAACATTTGGGTTTGATAATAAGTTGTGCTAATGTTGTGCAACATAAAAATTTACAACTGCTGCCATTTTATTTTATAGTGTCTTGGTTTTCAGAAAATATATAATGTTTGGGGGTTTTAAGTAATTTTCAGGCCTAAAATGTCGATTATAACATGGGTGCAAAAAAAAAGGCCTTGGTCGTTAAGGGGTTAAATCATACAAAACAACTATCACATCATTCTAACAAACTAATATTGCAGCACAAAGTGACCACAAGTGTTACCTTCAGTCCATTGAAACAAACATAAAACCACAGTCTGGTGACCACATGTTCAGTAGAAATACATATATAAATATAATAAATCTGACTAAAAGGTCACCCTAATGATCAATGAGAAATGATGGTAGTCATAATAATCTTAAGGCATATTTCAACACAAGAACACAAATGTAAATCATGTACTCAACAACAAACACATCAAGCAATCAGAGTACTTACCTAATGCATATAGTTGTTCCATTAGGCTGTTCACCAGATCTATATCTCATATAAACTTTAACACAACAAGGTAATTTCAAAAGTTGTTTTGAATCTTTTCAAAATTGCATCTTTCAATAGAGGAATATCAGGTGATCCTTCCACAAAGGTCCTTGTTTATGTACCTCCTGTTTTGGGGTGACAACACTCTGCCCCACTCTCCCAATTATGTCCCTGCTTTGTCACCCTTTCACATACACCCCTAGAGACAACAAGGAGTAAAACAATAGGTTGCAGCTGCAGTGAGTGCTTGTAGGCAGGAGGCTGGGAGGAGATCGAAAGCACCGAGATGCCAAAAAAGATAAAAAGAAAAACAGGAATTCACTATTTTCATAAACAAAAAAAATGCCAACAGTTTAATATACAGTGCTTTCACAAACAAAATGTCATCTAGTTACAGCTTAGATCAAATGTAAGGAAAAAAAATAGTAGAGAACCACATTGTAAATCGATAATCGCTTGGCTTTCAATAATAAATGTCAAGACAAAAATGCAAAAACCAGGAATAGTCGAATCAGGACCTTGTTAAAAGTACCTACTGTATCAATCAGTTTGCATTTATTTTATTACACCAGCAGATGTGGTGTCCTTCATTTAATGCAGTCATTTGAATAAAACCAAAGCCTGGCATGTCCAAAACCATTGGCAGAGTATTGAGGGATCAGTGAACAGTTGCATTATCACAAAACCACAATGTTTTCTCCAGCTTGTAATATCCATTAGCATTGTAATGTCCTTACTGCAACTGAAGCTGACAGATCAGAGCCAGGATTAAAGGCTGGAGGGCGTGCTATGTTGGAGCCAGAGGAACAGAAACATTACTTTTGGCAATGCTATTCCTGTGGGGTCATTTCCAAGAAAAAAATTAGGAACATAAATGCTGCAGTAGCAAGGATATTAGACCCTTGGGACACAGATACAAAATACAATGTGTTCCTGATAGGCCATTCAGTGCTTATTCTATCAATATTGATGTAAATTGTTACCACACAAGAAAAGGAAATAAGCTGATAACTAATGGTTGAATTAATGCTTTATTCTATAAAAAGTGCTGCACAAAACAAGGCATTATGTTAAAAGTAAAATAATATTAAATGTCTTTACTTTAATGCATCATTTGAAGCCTAAGTCACTTTGGCCAAATTTTTTATTATTGGAAAAATAAAATACATTTTTAAGAAAAGATCCTGGAGGTGGTATACATTTCAGTAGAGGTAACATTTTTGCACATGAGAAATTACTAAAAGATCTTTGCTTGGAGATCTGCTTTAATTAGATATACTTTGAGGTGCAAGATTTGTAAAACATTCTTTAGGCAAGGTTTTTTATTCTCATTATTCTCCCCTAAGATTCATACATTTTTCTAATTGGATCTTGGGTGAAAAAAGTGTGACTCTTGGGTGAAACATTGATGAATAGACCCCTAACTGTTCTTAAAAAATTGCTCCTCAAACTGTATTTAGCCTCAGGAAAGGAATCACCTACATTTTTACTTTGCTACTACTATCCATAGCTAACATGGTACATAGGTTGATCACTGGCACTAATTCTGAAGGTTCCAGTGTTGATTTTTATTATTCTTATTATGTTTGTGTGTTGAACCTTCTAGTCATATGTAAATAATCCACTTGAATCAATTTTTTCACACGGATTGTTGTAATTTTTACACAGATTTGTTTATTAACACTTTAGTGTGCAGTTGGTTCACATAGACCGAGTGCAACATATTTGCTTTACATGGTACAACAATAACTCCAAACAGCTAAATACACAATCTTGCCATGCATCAAGCTTTATTTGCTAAAGGAAAAAAATATTTTCGCTTTGCAAGGGAATTTTCTCTTAGCATAGGTAATTTTGTGAAAATTCCCTTCACAATGAATACCCAATCACATTCAGAGAATATATAAAAAATGTTTTTTTGCTTGCACATCATTGGATAATGGAAGTCCGAAAATACTTTACCTCAGTTACTAGGCTAAGGGAAAATTTTACCTACCCAAAAATGTTATTTGCTTAGTAAGCCTTGTAAGTGGTTCATCCAGGTCACATTATGTAATTAGGCAACATCATCATTTAGAGTCTTTACACCTGCAATCATAACATCTGCATAATCATTTCAATGCCTTTCATATGAAAATGCCTTGGAGTGCTGGCTGGTTGCTCAGACCCTGGGCATTGCCTTGTGTGCGCCTGAGAGTTTGCTTACACCCAGGGCTGGTGCTAGACTATTTTGCGCCCTAGGCAAGACCAGCACAATCCAGCCCCCCTCCCACGGTGCAACCCCCCAATTCCCCCCTGTGCGGCCCCATTCTCCTGCCGGCTAGCTTCCGCAGGCATGTAAGCAGCTGGGAGCAATAGCCAGACTGCTATTGGCTGTTTTAATTTGAAATAGCCAATAGCAGACTGGCTATTGAAACCCCATCGAATGAGCAGAGGAGCGGAACTTAGAGAGAAAGTTGTCTCTTAGTTCCGCTCCTCTACTCAGTGGGCAGGTGCAATAGCCAGCCTGCTATTGGGTTTAGCAATTTGAAATAGATGGGGGGGGGGGCACCATGGGGGGATGAGTGGTCATGGCTGCGCCCTAGGCAGCAGTGCGCCCTAGGTGGCTGCCTAGTTTGCCTAGTGGTAGCACCGACCCTTCTTACAACACCTGTCAGTGTAGAAGATGGTTGAGGCCTGAAGATGAATGCTGTTCCATTGGATTGCAGGATGAGAATAGGCGCATACAGGTCACATCACAGGGAAGTGCATACGACTATAATATGAAATAATTATTTTGATAGTAAAAAGTGTTCCGATTCAATTAAAGTGTATCAATACAGTCTTTATTTTAGTGGTGGTTGCTGGAATTCAGGGGGCGTTTAAGCATCCAGCACCCTTCTACCCTTCTGCTGCTTATGTAGACTACACTGTTGTCCCTTCTGCCGACTGCTACATCACTACAGGGCACGGTGGGAGACAAAGATTGTTCATTCAGCTATGTTTAGTGAATATAGTGAATGTCGGCGGCACCGGCAGTGTGGCAGGTGAAAATTAAGTCTTCTTTTCCATGTAGTTTTTTTGTTTGTAAGGTTTTTTTAGAAGGCTTTTTTGAGGTATGAAAAAGTTTTTTGTGTTTTTAACTAGCAAGACTGATTGATTTACTCTAGATCAATGCATTAGCATGAATCACTAACAAATATACATACACAATGTACTAGTTAAAAATAAATATACTTTATTCAAACCGCAATACCCAGTGTAAATCATACTGACGGAGCCTTCTATTGAGATTTTTAAAAAGTTTACTGGTTTATAACCAGCAATCTGAGCCCATTGTGTCCATTCTGTAACTCACTCAACTTCATCTATAATTTAAGGCGGCAAGCAGAAGCTGTCTCCCTCAGCTAAGAGCCAGTTTCAAAGCTATCTTGCCTGTATGCCCATTGCACCCCTTCTTTTGGGGTGCTGTAGTAACTTGCAGAAGGAGCAGCATTCAATCCAAGCAAGAAATATGTCACCAGCACACCTCAGTGAAGTTTCATCCAATAAAACCTTCATTGATGCTCATTTAGCAAACAACTATGCTTATGTACCTTGTAGGGTCCCTTCATCAGGCAAAGTGACCCCGTGAGGGCCCTAAACATTACTGTTTGACATGCTGAATGTACGTTAATTTATGTTACTGGAAGAAGATTCCTGGAGGTGTGCTAGTGACATGTTTCTTACTCAGTGAGAGTTTACTTAGTTAGAGTTTCAAAGATGCCACCCACCTGCCTGCATACCTGCCCCCTGCATGCTTTGATCTACCTCCTTCCCAGAAACACAGCTTGCACTGGATATGCAAGTGTAGGTCGGTCCAGGAGTTTCAGTATACCTTCTTTCAGATTCTAAGCAGGGAGGGGATTTACTAGTCACTGCCAACAGCCTGCCCTGCTCCCCCACAACAAGCAACAGAGTATTCTATGCAATTGTATGAACTCTAAAGGTATCCCAGAAGTAACCTCCTTCAAGTTCTGGTTTGAAAGGGGTGGGACTAGCCGCAGCTGACACCACTTTTGCAGTTAATTCTAGGACTGCAGGACATAACACGCATGTGATGAGGAGGGTGCAGCTCATCATACAGAAATCTTCACCCACATAAAAACACAGCAGCTGCCCCTCCTTGTCCTCGTCCTTACCATTACAAGACACACTGTCTATAGCAAGGGAAGCCAAACTCCGGGCCTCCAGCTGTGGCGGAACTACAAATTCCATGAGGCATTGCAAGATTCTCACAGTCACAGACATGACTCCCTGGAGAGATCGAGTTTGGCTACCCCTGGTCTATAGCATGTAGGCACAGGTAAAAAGTGAAAAGGTTAAATGAGATAAAGCTTTTGGTATAAAGAATAAGTGACTAAAAATGTGAAAGAAAATGTTTTGACATACCGTATGACTTTTTTTATTAATTTTTTTTAATTGGCTATTTGCAGCTTCATCGAACTTAAGAAATGTGTTAATTAGGTTTGCTAAATTTGACAAAGACCATTAGACAGACAAATTCCTGATCTTGTAGTACTGGAAAAATTACAGTTATTAAAATGGAACACTTGTTTTGTAGTTGGAAACATTTGACTTTGTTTGAAAAATATAGCTGGTCTTAAACTTACCGGTGTTAACCAATACTACTTTAATCAATTGATTTTTTATTTTGGAAATTGTCTAATAGTTCTTTGAGTGGTGGCACAAAGTGGAAATGTCAGTGCATTTCAAATGTTTTTCACACCAAATAAGTCCTTATGACACATATGCTTTACAATTATAAGACAGATGCCAACAGATGTTTGTATTGGACAAATAATATTTCAGTCACTAGTCATCTTATCCTTTAAGATAAACTTGAAAGCCTCTAAATGAGTTGGGGGAAGAATTACTACTCAGCTGTGAGGCTCTACCATATTGGACTCAAATCAGTGGCATGAAGCACAAAACCTTAGGGGTCTTTTCACTAAGCTGCCGTAGGCAGCCGAGTGAATGACCGACCTGAAGTGAAGTGAGCCGAACACTGTTCAGGTATTCATTTCAGGCTGGTACGGCTGATTTCAGCCGTACATCGGCTGAAATCAGCCGTACATCGGCTTGCTTCGCGTGGCTTCGGGTCGGCCAAACATGCTCAGTGCAGAAGGAGTTCGACTCAGCTGATCACACATCTGGATCGGCTGAGCCGAACCTCCGGCAGGCTACTCACTGCTGTTTGGCCTAGTCTTAAAGATGCCGAACAGCAGTGAGTGAATAGCAGTGACAGCGAGCTCCGCCCAATAGTTTCCTATTGTCCGGCGGCTCTGCTGCTGTCAAAAAAAAAAGAAAAAAACTCTCCCGGGCGCTCTGGGAGCCTCCCGTCCGCCCAGGATAGAAACACTGCTGTGCCTTTTCTTTCTTTATTCTGACACGAGCGATGTCACAATAGAGAAAAAGATTGGTCCTGGGGCCGAAGCTAGCCGAAGGATAAGCCGAAGCTACGGCCAGATCCTTCGGCAGCAGTATTGTGAATAGACCCCATAATTTCCTTAGTTTTGAGAAAAATAAATCACAACTCCTGCAGGCCCAGAGGGTGTTCCATAGTCCATAGTTGAAGGTCCAAGGGTCAGAGAATAACCCACACTAAACATAATAACCAGTTAAAGTTTTACTTAAATTGGAATTCCCCTTTAACAAGTAGAGTAGTAGGACAAAACAGCAGATAGCCCTTGTTTTGATATGAACACTTTGCTTTGTACATTTATATTTAGATTAGCAGATTTGTACATTTTGTGCTTTAAAGGATTTTTTAACTGCATTGTTTATAACTATTTTCATTTGTTCTGCTTGGTGTATTATGCCACAATAGGCAGCTTTAGATTTTATTATTGCATATCAAAAAAGCACTGTACCTGTTTACACTCATCTTTAGTATTCTTCATTGGCCATAGTAAATGTTGAAACATATGTTTTATGTGAGAAATTTCAATTTGACAATTTATAGTACACAGCATTATTCACTACAAAACAATTGCCATTATTTCTGCATCAGTGTGTCATGGACTGAAAGTTTCATGCATTTTACCCGCTTGTCCCAGGAGTCAGAAGCCTTCCATTTAATTTATACTGCAATAACATTTCCTATTGACTTTAATAAAATTGAAGGTGATTAGTTTGGATTGAATACCCAGAACAGACACTTTGAAATCAGAACTGAATTTTCCTATTTTCTTTCTGCATGTACTACAGACGTCCATTAACAACACAAAATGACTATTCCTGATATTTGGCTAGGGATGAGAATTGATTTAAACCCTTACACCACAAGGGTCATCAAAACTGTATTATTCCAAGGAGTTTCTATAGTAAAAAGACTTAATTTTCTGACTGCTAGATAAATCTGTATAATATCACCAACCATAAAAGCTCATTTTACATTCCACTCGGCACAAAGAGAACTGGCATTCAAATAACAATATCTGTACTTTTGTATAAACACTTTGCTTTTATTTAAATATATATATATATATATGGTTTTTGCTCCACGGAATAATTTTTACTTTGTTATGGTGACTGCCAGCAGATATATTTGTTTATAGTCAGTGAACCTTGACTTAATTTAAAAGGTTTCAAATTAAAAGTTCACAAGATGGCTGAAATTATCTTTATTAATCCACACATTCCTCTTCTGTTCCCCCCTCTGATCTAGTTTATCTTTGTTACTGAACCTAATTTTCCCTGCTTTCGAGCCTCAGCTTCCCCAATTACTATCCTATCCACTATCAAAGTGGACCTTGCTGACCACTGCGGTAGTTGTATTGGACACAGGAATGTCAGTTGGCAGGTCTGAGGCATGTTCACACCAGCAGCCATGCTCAACCGCACACCTGCTGGCGTGCGTATGCCCGTACAGTGCTGATGCGCTTGATTGAGTTGCATCTCACTGTTTGTTGTTTTTGTTAGAACTTTATTGAAATGTCACAAGTGACATTTCATTAAGTTCTATGGGCTCACGGCAGTGTGTTACACCACATCTCACTGTGGTGTGGTTAAAATAAATACTGCATGCTCTACTTTTTTTAGGGGCACACCACTGGAACTGTCACCATCCATGACGAGGCAAATTGCTCTGTCTTGCGTTCAGGATGCCCTGGAAACCAGGGAAAGTCAGTCCTCATCAGGAGCCAATTCACCCAATTGAATTGCAGTACTGATACAACACATGATACATTCGTCAGAGCCTTGAGATGCCGTTATTTGCAATGGCACCTCAGTTCACTAAGACAAACACTGCAATGCATGACAATGCATTTTCTGGATGCTTTGGTGCATTGGCAGCACATTCTTTTAAATGGCTTGCCTTAACAGACCAGGATGCCAAATTGTGATTGGGCCCTAACACAATGAAACCAAATCAGAATACAGGTTTTCTTTAAACTCCCTGAAATCCATGCACATATAAAGCACCATTCAATTAAATTATGTATTATCTAAAAATATCATTACAATTTGTGGTCTGTTTTGGGGCTGTTAAATGACATTGAAAGTATTTTGTTATATCTGTTTGATGGAAAGGCCTTTGTGTAAAATAATTCACCGGCTATGTTATGGAGATTAAAAGCGGTGGAGGAGTGCAGTCCTAACACTTCCTGTCCTTGGGCGATAATGGTATTCACTATAGATACAGTACAGTGAATGAATGTTGTCCTCCTAGGACGGGAATGTTTTGCTGAAAATAAAATAAAAAAGTAACCACATTTAAGGAGTCGTAACTGATATACAGTATATAGATATATATATAGATATATATAGATATATATATCTATATATATATCTATATATATACAGTATCCTAATATCTACCAACCACTATGTCATGTATAGAGATTGAACGGAGATTGTACAATTAGTTTGTAACAATTGTAATGTGTATGCTTTACTTAAGCTGACAATACACTGTACAATCTCATTTAGATCTAACAACAGCTATGTAGAGGGTCTTTCTGATTGTATACATGTTGCACAGATTGTTTAGATAAGTCCTTACTATATAGTTTTGATAAATCTAAATCTAAAATAGTGTATGGCCAGCTTCAGACATCTCATCAGTATGCTGATCCAGTCATAGATCAGGCATGCCTTGAACTAGGCCTCTGACTAGACAAGACAGGAGTAACCAGATCACAAGAGTAAATGAGTGAAATTCAGAATCCTTTGGCTGCTGAACGGGTCACATTATATGTACACTACCGATCAAAAGTTTTAGAACACCCCCATTTTTCCTGTTTTTATTGAAATGTTAGCAGTTCAAGTCCAGTAAATAACCTGAAATGATACAAAGATAGGCAGTAAACTGCCAGGTGTTAAAAAAAGAGGTTTATGTTAACAAAAACTGAAATATAATGTACATTTCAGTTATGCAAAAAGGACTTTTTCAGGGAAAAAGTAATAGTTTAACAAGTCACAGTTGTTCTGCAGCAATGTAAGTGAATTAAGCCCTGAAAGCCTATGCTAACAATTGCTACAGGTGTCCCATCTTTGGTGATTACTCATAAGCCCTTTGTAGAAAAGTAGTGTTGGAACAGATTGTGTTACTACACCCTCTTAAGCAATATTTGGACAGTATTGTACTACAGGAAGTAGTATATTGCTCTCAAAATAGCGAGAAAATGGCAATTAGTAAAGGAAGACAGACAGACCATTATAACCCTTAAAAGTGTAGGTCTTTCCTTTAGAAAAATTGCAAATAAAGCAAATATGTCAATGAGTACAGTTTCCAACACAATCAAAAGGCACTTGGAAACTTTTGAAAACTCTGACAGGAAGAGGTCTGGCAGCCACAACAGAATCAGAAGACAAGTTTCTGTGACTCAACAGCTTGGATGACAGGCGGCTCACAGGACAACAGCTTCAAACACAGCTTAACACTGATTGAAGTAAGCAAGTCTCAGTTTCAATTGTGAAGAGAAGACTTTGAGCTGTAGGTTTGACAGATCGAGTGACAGTAAGAAAACCATTGCTAAAATGACAAAACAAGAAAGAAAATCTGTCCTTGGCCATGCAGCACCGCCAGTGGACCACTGAAGACTGGAAGTCTTCTAGATTGTTGAATCAAAATTTGAGATCTTCAGTTCATCATGCAGGGCTTTTGTATGCCGTGGAGTAGGAGAAAGAATGGTTCCTCTGTGTGTGCCACCAAGTGTCAAATATAGAGGCGGAAGCGTGATGTCTGGGGATCTTTTGCTCGATCCAGAGTCGGTGGCTTGCACAGAGTGAGTGGCACCCTGAACTAAAATTACTACCACAGCATTTTGCAGCGCCATGCCATACTCTCTGGTGTATGCCTAGGTGGTCATGGGTTCATCATACAGCAAGATCATGACCCAAAACATACATCCAGGCTGTGTCAGAAATACATTAGAAGAAAAGAACAAGGCGGTAGTCTTCAAATCATGGCCAGCACAGTCTCCAGACTTAAACCCCATTGAGCTGGTTTGGGATGAACTGGGCAAAAGGGTGAAAGCAAAGCAAACTTCATGTCACGATCTGGGATCAGGCTCAGATTCCAGTAGCTGAAACAGCAGGCAAATTTGTGGTATAACAGGCCGGGTTTGGTACACAAGCAGACGGTAGTAGTATATGAGCAGGCAGAAGCGTAGTCAGCGAACAAGCCGAGGTCAGTAGCCAAAGGTATCAGGTATGAAGCAGAAGACGATGAGAGTAGTCAGTGAATCAGCAGCCAAAGGTTGGTACATGGGTAGCAGTATGAGCAGATTGTATCTGAGAGGGAGCAGGAAGCAAGATATTGGCAGGAGCACAATAATCTGGCAAACAGGAAGTGCAGAGGCATGGCTTAAATAGGAAGTTCAAGGGAGGAGCAAGAAGTTCAGAGTTCAGCCGAAGCTAGGTTTAACTGAGATTACACAGGAGATCAGGCAAGGAGCTGTCCAAGGTTCTAAGGTGACTTAGCAGGTAGAACCACTGCCAGCTACAGCAGAGGCCCTGGGTTCAGATCCGGTTCCTGACACTTCAGGTGCAATACATTTGAGGAAACTTCTGCAACAGTGTTGGGAAGAACAAAAATTATATTACAACAGTGTTACTTTTATGTAGTGTAGTGAAATAGTAAAGCTGAAAAAAAATGAAACTGTTTGATACTTGCGCAGTGAGCTCAAATGTCACCCAGATCATCAGAGGTCATTGTTGAGACCTAGGGAGGACATTTATATA
>NW_017306410.1:2053959-2107142 GCF_000935625.1 Nanorana parkeri | reverse complement strand
AGATATATATATATAAACTGCATGTTCACAAGTCTTGCAGTAGAGATAAGTCAAAGCATCAGCATTTTATTGTCAACACTAAAAGACAAGAAAATATTGTTGTTTTGACCTATCTCTGCTGCAAAGCCCGTTAGTTTCTCTATACCTACCTACCCCCCTTGCAGCTTTGTAGCAGTAGATCCCTCTTAATATTGATCTATTGCTGGCTGCAAAGATCACTATAGCAGTGATCTTCTGCTGCAGGCAAAGGCTGAACAGAGCAGCATCACTACACTTTCAGTGTAAAAAATATCCTGGAATTAAGTGGTTCAAATGTAACACATTTCTTAGAATTTTGTTAAGAAATTTACTTAAGACTTATACAAATAATATTAGCTATTTTTTTCAACCAAATTAATCTTTTATTGTCAGAGATGATAACATATGTGAATGTATAAAATATATTTTATTGTATTAACTGTTTCATTTTTAACACCATGACCTTTAGCAAATCAGTGATTCAGTTATTTTACTAAGCCTTTGCCTCAAATTATCAGGGGAGACAATTTCTAGTGGATTAAGGAATGCAGGATCAACTAGATAATTACTAACCCCATAAAGTTAAATATAGTCTGTAATTTGTGGCAGCATTATAGTATAGTATTATAGTATAGATACACAGGATAAATCCATAAACATATGTGTTATATGAGCTATTTAAAAGTACAAAACATAAAAAACACATTTTAAATCACATATTGCCTAGTGCACTTAAAAGGCAGGAATATATTTACGGATCAGGATCATGTAAAAATGATATCTCTGGTGATGTTATCCCCACATTTTAACTAGCCACACGGTATAACAGATCTATGATGAGGGCACATAAGGACTCAGTTAAACATTATCAGAAAGAGCTATGATACCACCTGTGTTACCAGACAGGGAAATAATTAAGCTGTACTGAAGTTCCAGTTTGACAGCTCCAATCTCTCTCTTCTCTTCATTAAATCTCTTAATCTTTACGCCAAAGTTCTAATGTAAAGTGTTGGCTAACCGGAATGCACATTTTCAGACACCCTGACAAGCCTCTAATGAGGTGCTACAAACAGTCTCTGATGCATTAGAGCAGTGGTTCTCAACTCGTGGGTCGCGACCCAAAAGTGGGTCACGACACCCTCTGCAGTGGGCCGCGGCGTCATGTCTGACTAGACCGGCCTGAGACTGAATAGAGAGGGGGAACTTGTGGTTCAGCCTGTGGAACCTCATTGCCAAACTGTCCCCTCTCTCCCGGCCTCCCCCGGGCTCTCCGATAAAGTGGTATGACCCGGGGAGAGAGGGGACTATTTATTCACTTTCGGCCGGCGCATTAATATCAGGAGCCGCGGCTCCCGACAATTAAGTTATAGTTCCGGCCTGCACTGGAGAGTACAGCAGATATCAATCCGCCGCTGTATCTACTGTACTCTCCAGTCCAGATAGTTCAGTCGGCTGGAATCAGAGAAAGGTAGGCAGGCAGATAGGGAGATGTGCACTGTGGCAGGACAGGGGACACTGATGGATATTATGCATTCCAAACCCACATAATATCCATCATGTATATCCATCACTGTCCCCTGTCATACTGTATGTTAATAAAATACACAATTAATGTTATTACACAGACTGGGCTCAGAATACATTTGGTATCTATTTATTAGATGTAACTGCATCTTTTATATTTTACCAAAAAATTTAACCATGTATCACATTGTTATGCCTGATAAAGGGATTTTAAAATGTTTCAGAAATGAAATAATTTTTGGGTCACGCCTTAATGACCAAGGAAAAATGTGGGTCCCGAGGTTACACAGGTTGAGAACCACTGCATTAGAGTATATAATGGTGCAACATGTGGTGATGCCACTGCAATTTCTAGTCAAATTAAGCTGCTTTGAAAAGCTGTTTTCTATTTTAATTACTAACCAGAACATAAGCTTTAACAGTACTTAAAACAGGTAATACATTAAGGAAATACAATGTAAGAACATGAGAATAGATGTCTCTTTCTAGTTTTGGCTTAGCAGTTTTTACTAAGTCTTATAGTAGCTAGATAAGGTAAAATTCATTATGTTCTCCGAATGTAAAAAACTATACAGGTGAAACTCGAATAATTAGAATATCGTACAAAAGTAATTGCAGTAAGTGCTGCAAAAGGGGCCCAAACCAAGTACAGAGTACATATGCATGCTTGTACTTTTCAGAGGTCCGATATTGTTCTATGTACAATCCTTGTTTTATTGATTGCATGTAATAATCTACTTTTTTGAGGTTGTGGATTTGGGGTTCTTGGGGTTTTCATGAGCTGTAAGCCATAATCATCACAATTATGACAAATCACGGCTTGAATTATCTTGCTTTGCATGTAATGAGTCTATCTCATATATTAGTTTCACCTTTTAAGTTGCATTAGTGAAATAAATGAACTTTGCACGATATTCTGATTATTCGAGTTTCACCTGTATATCAGCTTTTAGCTTGTCCTTGTTCATCCATATTTATTTTTTTCATTTTTGGACTACCTTTGGGAATGGTTTGGGCTCAATCGGCTCTAATGAATTTTGAGCTACTCCTAGAAATCATACCTGGCTACCTTGGCTACCACAACCAGAATTTGTGCAACATAGAGAGAGAAGGGTGATGGTACATATAAGAGTCATTTACTATTGTCCTACCTCCAGTGGAAGCCAGGCTAAAAAAGGATGAATGTTACAAGAGAGATAGAAGGGTGGTTAAAAAAGGGAGCAGTGTCTGAGGTCTGGTTTCTTTTTCCTAGCTGCAGTTACACTTTCAAGTTTCCTACCCACCTGCAGCCTGTGACTGCATAGTGAAAGGAGAGGGATGAGCTCATCTCCCTGTCCTAAACAAAAATATAATTTGTCATTGGGCAAATTCAAACAACGGTTACTCATCCAGATTATAACATTTTCAATAAATGAGGGACATTCAATGTAAGAAAAAGAGGACAGATGTCTCTTTCTAGCTCTGGCTTAGCAGTTTTTACTAATCCTTATAGTTAGCTAGATAAGGTGTAATTCATTATGTTCTCCAAATGTAAAAAGCTATATATCATCTTCTAGTGTATCCTTGAATGGTCCCTGTGTGTGTTGTAAAATAGCCATTGCTCCAAGATCACTCCAGTAATGGACTACAATCTCACATTTAGTTCACTCATTTGTACCGAGATCATAGTCCATCATGGGAGCAAGCTTGAAGCACTGGCTACTTGGCAAGACACACACAGGGACCATGGGGAACAAAAGTAGCCACCCTCCAGAAGGAAGGACAGTGTCAGCACCAATTCAGATATGATTTGAGGATCTACAGCCAAATGAAACACAAATAATGTATATTTTTGTTAATCGTTAAAATACTTGAATGCATTTTTAAGATATAACTCCTGAGTTAAGTGTCAATTCCATTTTAGGACACTAAAGCACTGTTTAGTTTGCCAAGCTTTTTGAAGATGTAGAACTAGAATATCACTGAAAGGTAATGAGAACCAGTCATGAGTGAGAAACCAAAGAAAACCTATAATAACTCTGGAAAAGCTGTAGAGATGCATTGCTGATACACAAGGAATTGTCCAGAAGACAACTATACTGGTGCACTGCCAATAAAGTATAAAAAAGAAGAAATGGTGCATCACACAGCCTCCCCACCTGACCTCACCTAGCACGCTAGCCTGCAAGTTAAAACTCAGTGTTTCAGCATGCGGGCTAAAGTGAACAAGCCCTTAGACACAGTGCTCAGTCAGGACTATGTCTGTGGTATCTATTGTGCGAAGTAGTTAGTGTGTTTCCTTTTCAGATTGTGGGTAAGTAGAAAAGTGCCCACTTGCTTTAGTGGTCTGTTGAGAATTGCCCCCTTACATTAATGGCCAGTGGAGAAATGCCCCTTACATTGATGGTCAGTGGAAAATTGTTCTCATATACTGGTGATCAATGAAGAAGTGCCCTTTACATTGATGAGTAGTGGAGAAGTGTCCCTTACATTGGTTTCAAGTGGAGAAGTTGCCATGTTACAATGGTGGTCAGTGAAGTTGTGTTACCTTGCATTGGGGTTATTGGTGATATGCCTTGTTACATTTATGGTAAGTGTGAAAGTTCCCTATTACATTGGTATTCATTTTCTTTGCCCCCATCACTTGTAGTCATTGGTGATGTGCCCTCTAACGTTTGTGGTTGGTGTGGTAAAGTTTGATAAATTGGTGGTCAGTATAGTGTTTACTTATTTGGTCAGTGTGGGCCCTCTTGCATTAGTGATCATTACAGAAGTAATTTTTCTGGTCAGGGAAAAGGTGCCCCTTAAATTGGTGAGCAGTGAAGTGTCCTGTTATGTTGGTGTTCAGTGGAGAATTGCTGATATTGGTGCTCGGTGGAAATGCAATCATTCATTGGTGGTTACATGTCTGAAAAAAAAGATGGGATGTGTGTTCTTTACCTCCTGCTCTCCTCTTCTCTGTTGGAATTGGGCAGGCACTGTTGTGCAGGAATTAGCTTTGCTCAGTAGCCAGCATGCCAGCTAATTCTCAATAGGTGCGGGCACTCAGCAACAGACCGGGGCAACTATGCCAGGTGCTGTGATCTTGTGACAACAATTGTGCGTTCATCACCAAATATATGTAGAGTAACAAGTAACCAAAGTCTGCTGAATGATTATTCAGGTGCACACAATTATTTAGTAAAGGCTTTACCATCTGAAATAGTTGTGTTATAAAGCAAGTATTCACTGACAGTTTCAGGCATATCTTCTTCTCATTTCATTTACAAAAATGCAAGCTCTGACAACTATTCTGTAAAAACACAAATCGTACAAACAGCGCTCTTGTAATGATGTTGAGGGGGTAAACAATGTGTGACCCTAAATAGTGTGCAGCCCTGAAGCCCAGGAGGAGTGCCTGTGGATATGCAAACTAGAAACAAAAAACAAAAAGGGCGCAGCGCTAGGTGGGCTAACTGACCGGGCCGGAAGACCCAGGGAAGGTGACAGGGAGAATTATGTGACAATGGGTGCAAAAGGCAAAAGAAAGAGCACTTACATTTTAATTCATGGGACCAGAGGCTGGACGGCCGGTGTGGAGGATCGGGTCATCCGTGGTGTCTATCTGGAACTGGTGTGCCGGAGGATGTGCATCCACACGGGGAGAGGAGGCTGTGGGCGAGGGTGAGAGGGGGGGGAAGAGAGAAGCCACAAGAATGGGGACTCAGTCCGTGGCCCGCTGTGTGAGTCCAGGGGCCGAGTAGTGCGGGAGAAAATCAGCGGTGTCAGAAGCAGGCAGAACTGCTGTGGCCGCGGCTGTGGATCGTGATGCTCAGTCACTGACGGCACAGACTGGAGCAGTGTGCGGGAGCCGTGGGCTGAAAGTAGTCAGCTGTCAGTCGGATCTGTGGTGGGAAGAGGGTAGTAGCGGGGTGGAGGGGCAGTGAGCTGAGCGACGCGTTTCGAGGAGCGATACCTCTTTTTCAAGCTCAAGAAGGAACATGTTGGGGCGGCGGGAAAACGCAGATTTAAATGTGACAGCTGGGCGGGGCTTAGTGACAGTGGGGAGGATCTCAATGGGAATAAGAAGTTGGGACCTAAAGACAGGACCATAAAAGATGAATAAAAACTATAGGTATAAAAATATGAGTATAAAAATAGACAAAATGTATTAAAAATGTTTTACATATGTAATAAAACGAGTACTTAAAACAAATGATTAAACGAATGGTCAACAAGGTGCTTAAAAAGGTTATCATGAGATGCGTGGGTCATTCTGATATGTGAAAAGGCGTAACGCGATTATTGACTGGGGCTGAGTTTGTGGAGGGGAACATAGGGTATGTGGGAAACCGATTGGTCTGGGTCTTCAGGGCCATGGGTGGGCATCGTTTACAGAATGGTCAAAATTTCCTATCTCATGATAACCTTTTTAAGCACCTTGTTGACCATTCGTTTAATCATTCGTTTTAAGTACTCAGAAGCAGGCTATAGGTATATTTTTATACCTATAGTTTTTATAGCTTTTATAAAAACTATAGGTATAAAAAATCGTCGCTCAGCTCACTGCCCCTCCACCCCGCTACTACCCTCTTCCCACCACAGATCCGACTGACAGCTGACTACTTTCAGCCCACGGCTCCCGCACACTGCTCCAGCCTGTGCCGTCAGTGACTGAGCATCACAATCCACAGCCGCGGCCACAGCAGTTCTGCCTGCTTCTGACACCGCTGATTTTCTCCCGCACTACTCGGCCCCTGGACTCACACAGCGGGCCACGGACTGAGTCCCCATTCTTGTGGCTTCTCTCTTCCCCCCCTCTCACCCTCGCCCACAGCCTCCTCTCCCCGTGTGGATGCACATCCTCCGGCACACCAGTTCCAGATAGACACCACGGATGACCCGATCCTCCACACCGGCCGTCCAGCCTCTGGTCCCATGAATTAAAATGTAAGTGCTCTTTCTTTTGCCTTTTGCACCCATTGTCACATAATTCTCCCTGTCACCTTCCCTGGGTCTTCCGACCTGGTCAGTTAGCCCACCTAGCGTTGCACCCTTTTTGTTTTTTGTTTCTAGTTTACAACTATTCTGTATGAACCTAAAGCACAGACGTTTACTGAGTTTTATACCCATTTTCTCTGAAGTGTCTGCAGAGTATTTTTTCAGTCTCAATAATTCATATACAGTGAATGCACCAATAAAACCTGTTTTTAGAAGTCAATTCAAATGTACCTGGGAGTGATAAATCTATTGTCTTCTCCAGCTTTTCTTCACACCTTGACTGCATAAGTGTTTACACATCCCAGTATGATTTCAGTAACATTAAGCAAATGCAATTTACTCCTCTACCCAAAGCTCATAAGACAGATAACAATATTATTTTGTCTGGAAATTTTTACAAGCATGGAACATAAAAAAACAGATTAAACTTTATGTGGATGGAAATTGTACAACTTTAGGAAAGTCAGATGAAAAGATTACAAATTATGTGGAGGTATTTTATTTGTGTAGAACTAAGAGCACAGAGAGGCAGCACACTGAGACTAACCACAAGGGGTCCAATATGTGGGAAATGTATTGAGGGTATTCAAGTACATTTTAGTCAGGAGATGGTAAGTGTATATTGGACAGTTATAAATGGCAGAAGCTAAGCATCTGTTAGAAACTCAAACAGTCCTATGGCATGCAGCAAATGAACTACAATTTCCCGGTCCTATTAGCAGCACACAGCAAAAGTCTCAGTATTCTAATAGCAGCATAAAATGGATTTAAAGCTGACACATTTTTTACTCTCCCCATTGCTTAGATCCGGCATAGGACACTGCAGCTGTCCCACACCTGCTCTAGAACAAGAGCTGAGTGATCATTTTATAAGCTAATCGCTTAGCTCATGATCTCTTTTCCCTGAAGAGAGAATCCTCACATAGGTTTCCCCTCCCCTCTTTGCTTCTCCAGCAAAAAGATAATTAGAGTGCTATATGCTAACACATCCTTGCCTTAACTCAATCCTGGGACATTCTGCCTTTTGAGTGTTTGCCTTCTTCTGGAGCCACTGTGGATTCTGGTCCTGTGTTGGTAAATCTGTGACCTTGTTCCTACTACTTGCACAGTAGTACTTGCAATTTTCTAACATTTGTAAGTCAGCATCAACTCACACACACGCACGCGCACACACACACACACACACACACACACTTAAATAACCAGCTCAAGGAGATCAGATTGAATAAACAGTACTTAGTCACCATCCGTGAAGCCTCCATAATGCTTCTAGTTAAGCCCAGTGTTTTTTTGACTACCAGAATAAAAAAAATTAATAATCCATAAATAGTACTATGATAAAATTACGTTCATAGCATCAAGTGTTTTCAATAATGTATAAGAAAATAACAATCAGATTGATACCAAAAATTCCTATGCTATAATGTACAGCACGCAAAGTGGTCACGTTAAATGTCCTAAGCGATATCTGCATCCAATTTACATCACATTTGATCTAAATAAGACATTAATAACATCTGTATTCTTTGAAGAAAGCTATTATATTTTAAACTCTGTACATTGTGAAGAGTGAACAGTGTGTGTTTCCATTATAACACATTGGGACGGCTACCATTTGTGTGTGTAAAGGGTTATCTGCAGCTTTACCTGACCCCAGTAAACTGACACTTGGATTATTGTCCTGCAAGCCAAAAAATCTCTGCAGGGTGAAGCTGAGAGTACAACCATCACATTCTGGCAGCAGTGTAATCTCCCACTGCCACCCTAACACCCTGGCACACTTTAACAAAAAAAAAAAACAATTTAGCCTTTTAGTGTTTTAAGCTATGCTTCAAGCCAAATTTCTAAAGTAATAGTTGATGATGACAATTGGAGATGATAGTTAATGAGATATCGCATGACCAAATGCATTTTGCTGTATGATCTCCTTTTTCAAAAGATGCTTAAAAGTAAAAAGCTTTGCAACAAAATGTAACTTTCATATAGACTGGGGCTTAGGCTATTCCTTTGCTCTTTATGTCTCATGAAGGAAATGAGGAATTATTTTTGCATTAGATTTGTAATGTCTTCAATGAGAAATTAGTTGATTATTCAGCAAGACCCTTGAGGTATATACTCTGTCACACTGCATAAGGATTATTGTCAGTGCATAGCATTAGAAGGGTTCAGTTTGATGGAAGATTTTATTTTATGAGTATGTTTTATGTTTTATGTTTAACCCCTTTTCACCTTTCCCATTGTTAGAGAACAAGGACACCAAAACGATATTAGTGGGTCAACGCTAGGGAGCCTTTTCTTTTTATAGTTGCCAGGGGTTCAATCACCTGGAATGTCTGAGCCTGTCTCCAGCAGAGAACTATAACACATAATAAATGTTAAAGATAAGTGTGTTTTTATCTGGTTCAAAGGAAAAATAATCCATGTACACGCATATTCTGTAACTGTTCCGTTGAATATAAACCCCTTGGGGTTTTCTATACTAAAAAAATGATCTGTCAGTGACAATATAGTCCTAAGTGAGGGTGATATGCAACTTATACACTTGGGGCTCCTGGAACTGCGTAAGCAGAATATATCAAATGTGAATGAGCAGCACGAGGACAGGAGCCTAGGGCGCCCATATACCATTGTTTTGGTCTTTTTACAAGACTATATTTTATTGAATTATTCTACTTAACTCAGATCATCATATGTGAATTATTATTATTATTAGTAGTAGTAGAAGTAGTATTACTGTTATCACCATTATAATTAAAACCTCCTCCCACCCCCCACTCCACTCACGTCTTACCCATTCAGACTTTATAAATCTAACTTATGGATATGCTCACCTATGCCCGCTGTCTGTGTCCCCTACCAATGCTGTTTCCAGGTGTAGGCAACCACTAATCCAGGGTTGCTGATGTGTCCATACCAGCTTTTCCCTTCAGGTCCCCTTTTGTTGACATAATCCTATTCTGGACTCTGAGATTACCCACTGCTGGACAGTCAATGGGAAGGATCTTGTCTCCTGTACACAGAGCAAGAGAGGAGACTCGTAATCTAAATGCCATGTGACCACTGATAAAAGGGACATTATGCTTATTTTTTGTGGGGGCAGCCTTAGGGGTAGCTTTAATATTTTTCAAGATTGCTACTTTTTTATTTTACAAAAATAGTTAGTTTAAATCTGAAACACTGGACACAATAGCATAGGATGTTTAGGTTCAAAAGTTCAGTATACATGGTACAAATTTTGGCCGGTTCCTGAGGAACTGTCCGAAATTCGCACAGGGGGTGTCAGTGTTGAAACCCTTCTGCCTGGCATCCCTTGATCAGCAGATCAAAGCAGCAGGTTGGAAAATTCTCAGATGAATGAAGCTCGCAACCAAGCAGGTACAAGCTCCGCTGGCCACTGTCAGAATACTATAGAAACGTCGGGGGATTCCTGAATCATCACTGTATGTATGTATTGATGGAGGAATCTGTAATATTTTCTTTGTTCAGCCTACAGGTGACCACCATTACAACAAAGTCACAGTACCCTTAGGGGTAGTGCTTATATAATTTAAAAGCAAAACTGGAGCTTTCCTTTAAATTAGGGTATTGTTCATTTTCAATTATACACTGTATTTCCCCATTAAAACATTTTTTACAGCTTGCCTGTTATTGCTGTTCCTAAATAAATAATCAGCGTCTTTGTGAAACAAGCACACACAACAGCCCCTGAGACACTATCTTGCCATACAATAAAATCAACTGCCCATGTGCTTCCATAGTTTGTGATTCCCACTGCCTTAAATGTCATAATTTTATACCAAGCAAAAGAACAGCAATTGGCTCTATTGAAATTCATAGCATCTAATGCAAGTGACAGAAGCCTCTGAGCGTACAGGGAATAGAGAGATTCTTGCTGATAGAAATGAAAAAAAAACCCACAAAGAAGACTGACTGATCTAGTCAGAATATACTCAAGCTCTTTTTTTTATTATACAGTATATCTTAAAGTGTTTGTATGCATGCCCTTTCAAAGGGTTAATGCTGTTATTTATTTACATATATTTTTTAAACTGTGCTATAAAATGTATTCATTTATTTACACTGTGCTATAAAACACAAACAGGTTAAAATACAGGCCTTTATCTATCAACTCTATTTTTGAGGTGTACATTTGGGAAGAAATTAATATGCCTTCAGAATGCATGCAAATTCTACTATGCCTGAACTATTTAAAATGTTGGAGAACAGAAAGATAACAGTTGGCTTGCGAGAAAATTGGTGTATTTTTAACGTACTGTTTTAGCTGACAACATAGTGCCTCTGCTCTACTGAAATTCTGAGAAATGTTGTCAGTACTGCCCAGGTCTCCCCAGCTGTACTACAGAACACCGCCCATCCATCTCCATCTCTCCATCTCCATAGCATAAGGGGGACGTTTTCTTAACACCTCCTTCTTTCTCCTCCTTTCCTAATCTCCAATCTAGAAGTGGTGAGGTGTTCTGCAATACAGCAGAACACAACACCCCCTTATCTCCATAATGTAAGAACTTGTGGCTTACTCCCTCCTCCTCTCCATAACATAAAAGGGGCTATTGTGTAGTCCAGCAAGGGGCATGGGGGCTTAGATAGGGCTGATAACACTAGCTGGATTTCAGTGCAGCAGAAGCAGATTTATGAGCTCCAACATGAAGTTAGGGGCTCACTAGATTTCTGGTAAGACTGACAGGTATTTTTCTATACTTGTAGCACTTTTAAAGAGGCAACACATGGGGAAATGTACATTTATTCTAAAGAGGTAATGAGTATGTGTTTTTTTTTGGCCCCAACATCCAATTTAATCTACTACAATGAATGACCACAGTATTTATATTGACTTCAGTATGCAATTACTTAACTGTTTGCTAGTGCAACTATTTAAGTTAACATTTAAGTAAGTAGAACATTCATAAACATGGATAGATCAAGCATTGCAAATGACTGTGCGGTGTATAGAATAAGGCCTCATTCACACTGTTAAGAGCCGACCCGTACAGATCAATGCGGCGTGCACGGCCATATCTGGCTGCTCCCAGAAAGGACAGGTGCTGCGTGTGAATGTGCGCAGCAGCCTGTTCTTCTCTATGGGAGTATGCGGCCATATGCCATCATACACTCACCCAAACGCCGACGTACACTAACCCAAACTGCACATCCGTGCGGGTCTGGGTGTCCGTGCTCGGACGCAGACAGGATCCATCCTGTCTGCGTCCGAGTACGGACACCTGCACCGGCATGAATGTGCAGCTCGGGTGAGCATCCGGCCGCGTACTCCCATAGAGAAGAACAGGCTGCTATGTGTGATCACATGCAGCACCTGTCCTTCCCGGGAGTGGCCTGATACGGACGTGCACGCCACATGGATCTGTACGGGCTGGCTCTTAGCAGTGTTAATGAGGCCTAAGAGTAAGCATATATATGAATGGTTTCTACCAGGGCTGTTATGTATTTCTTATCCACTCTTGGTAGAATTCTACATCATAAGATCAACAAAAACAATAACAAATTTAAACCAAACATAATAGGTTTTAACTGTGTCTTTTTCCTGGTACAACTTCTTTAACTTGTCAGATCCCTCTAAAATATGGATAAATCGCCAACGTTACCTAGCACTCTATTTGTTTTAGAAAACAGTAATACAATCGTATTCACTGTGGCGGTTTTTGCAAAAAGGACTCTCACCTCTAGTGCTGAAAGACATTCTTTCAATCTGCCATGCCTCTCTCCTCTTCATCTATTTATTCCATCCATCTATTCCTATAATTGAATGTTCTCCTTTTGCCCAAGTGAATGTAGAGAGAACAAGTTGTTCAGTCTCTCCTCAAAAGCCCACACACATACCAACTACAATTATGTCATATTTTATTCTCATTTTCCTGTTTGTGCTTAAAAAAATAAACGGCACTTGTCACTGTCATAGGTGTGTGAATTATGGTTTTAAATGGTTTAAATTACCCATAAGAAACCAGCCTATATTGTTGCTAGTAGCCTTAAATTAATGCAGTCCCTTGTAATAATCGTATTTTGTAAATGTGCTATCATGTGCTTTCAACCTTGCAGAGCTGTATTTGAGCCCCGAAACCCCAGCAAATTCATACAACTTCTGTGGATGAGAACCTTCTGCTTTAAAGATTTTACTTTTGGTGAGACAGTACACCATTCTTATGGGTTAAAAGTGAGGCCTGAACACTCAGTCACAGGAGCTACCTGAAAATTAAATACTACAGCATTCTGGCTGTAGGGGCTTTTAGAGTGCTCTGAAAGGTATGCAAGAGTCCATACAGTAAAATGTTTGTGCCTGCTGGGTAGTGCCAGAGCTTTCCACACTGTCTCGCCTCCTCACATTTCTCTTAGCCCATCACTATGAGGGGCTGCCTTATTACCCATTGGAATGTGCAGGCTGCAGGAAAGCATAAGCAAGCATAAGAAAGTGCCAAAGCCTTACCTTGGCCTGGAATTTAGCCATATGTGCAGACTTTTTAAAGCTGCTACAAATGTGTTTTGGGCTTCTATGCACCTGTACATTATACCTGCAGCAATTTTATAGGTTTTTTGTATGAATTTAAGGCTATAATTATATAAATATTCTATATATTCTATGCAAGATAAAAGATTTCCTTTGCAGCATTAATAGCACCTACCATGGTGTGCAGTGTAATGCTGAGAGCACAGTGACGTGGAAAGAGCAGATGTTGATTATGACAAATGCCTCTGCTTGGCTCAGCCATTGACTGCAAAAGTTCTTCTACATTACAGTATAATATAACATATTTTGACAATAGTTTTAACAAGCAAGAACAAATCAACCATAGATGTTTTGTATTTAACAGGGACTTTTAATAAGTATTTTCAGAACATATTAAAATACAAATACTTATGTACTTTTTAAACGAAACAGATTTGTTCCAGAATTACTGGCTGTAATTCAAAACTATTTTTGGTGTGGAATAAATCTGTCAAGCCGCACAAAAATCTGGGACAGAATATTTGTCGGTGACCATATTTTCCCCTCATTAATGGTTAAAACCATCCCGGCTTCTGAAATCCCTCCTGAGCAATAGAAAGCCAAACTTTGCATATGAAAGAGACTTATCTCTCATTTATTAAAATGACAGGGCTGACTGTGGAACAGACACTGAACATCATATGCGCGAAAAAAAAAAAAAAAAAGATGAAGCTCTGAAACAGGCATGGTTTGTGTGAGAAGACTAGTAGAATCTGTGGGCAGTTGAACACAATTGACCATACACAATTACATAGTTTATTTGGCAACTTATTTGCCTTTTTCCAGCTTTGAACTACAGCAATCTGCCATCCCCAGTTTCAGTTGTTTCTCAATTTCAAGTTACCAAATGACATACACCAAATCTATCAAAGTTCAAAAACCAAAGTGCCTTCTAAAATCAATGTCCTCAACATTAATCATTAGACCCCTTGGGTCCCTATCATGGACTTCTTTAAACTGTTGTGGTATGCTATGGTGTCTACAGCCCTTTTTAATATTATTAACATGTCCTCTTTTGTAACTGTCTTGTTGTTCTTCCCACATATTGGTAACCACATAGGCATTCCAATACTTAATAAACATGGGTAATGCAAACATTTTTAGAAATTTCCTGATATTATGATGTCTTACCAGCAGTTCTTAAACTAAAGCAATTGTTCTTCTTTCCTTCAATGCCCTTCACAGGTCTACAACTAAAACACCGCATATAGTGGACACTTATTGCTGATTGTGACTTTGAGCGATCTGTTGAGTGCTGTTTGACCATGTTTTAATGATGGTCCACCCTATTTGGTGAGTTAATTGAATTCGGAAGGAGCACTGTGTGAAGGAGATCTTAGGAGCACTTTTTTAGAGCACATTTTGGCACTTTTTTGATTGTTTTTGTACATTGGCACTTTTGTGGACTGTTGGATCTGCTATGTACTGACACTTTACAGCAATCATGAGCATTGATCGGCACTAATTGGCACTTACTGTATATATTAATTATGTGCATTGGATACAATTTTTGGTGTATTAATTATAAATATTCACTGACATGTTTTGGCATATATGTTTATGAGAACGTAAGTTACACTTGTATAAGCTGCTTTAATATATTGCATTTATTATTGTATTGTGATTAATATTGAAGATATTGATTGTAGTAGGCACTTTGTTTTTTGCACGTTGATAGATTTGTATGCACTTTGATGCTATATATGTACTTATAGAGCTGGGCAATATTGGTTTTATTTAATTGTTTCTTTCTATCACTGTAGCCTATAGGGGCATGGACATCTTGGGAGGTCAAATGATGGACACAGCCATGGAAATTATTACAAATGCCACTATATTGTTTTTTGATCAGTTTTCACCAGTTTCAGTCACTTGGTGAGTCAGAAAAAAAAATGTAGGTGGCAGTTTGCTATGATGGATACTGATGGAAAGCTCCCAAGTTGCATAAAACATAGCTTTACAACAGCAGGCACATAAGTGTTTATATATTGGAACTTTTTAATTATTTTATTCTCATTCTTATTATTTTCTACTAGCCGTGCACACCCCAGTGACTTAGAAAGTCATTATACTTTTATTAAATTGATTTTCAGATTCTACTTCTGTTTATGCCACAGATCCATTACTGCAAAATAATTAGACAGAAGTACTATTGGCACCAAAAAGCTTTATATAACTTGATCTTTTGCATGACAATAATCATCATGCCCCAAACACATAAAAAAAGTAATGTACACAAATCCTAACTCCTAACCACAACTCTAAATCTTTAGTTAACCCCTAGTCTTATCTCAAACCATACACATACCATAAACCTAATCCCAAAATAGGAGCCTAGAACTAACCCAGATATTGCCTATTAAGTGGGAGAAAGGACCATTAACTACCTCAATGATGATTTCTTCACAGTGTCTTTATTTGCCATGAATTTAGCAATTGTTTTTTTAAGGTTTGTGAGAATAAGGAGGTGGAATAAAAATGTTGACTAATATGCAGGTAGTTTGCACTAGAGCAAAACATATCTTCCCATTTTCTCCACCTCTGTTTGCATGCAGGCAAACTGTTTACCTCTTCACATTAAAGAATGTATCGATCCAATCAGTAAACTGTATGTGATGTAAAAAGTAATGTTTAATATTTGTAAATCTACAGCTTTCATTAAAAATATTTATGGTGATCCAGCAATGAAGGTCCTTGTTCAGGCACTTCCTGTTATTAGATGAAAACAGTCTAGCTCTGCCTCCTAATTGTGCTCCAGTGTTGTCACTCTGTCACACGGCCTTTTAATGGAGACTATGGGGTCTATTCAAGGGTGGATCGGCTGAGTCGAACTCCTTCTGCACTTTGGGTCGACCGAACATGCTGAGCATGTTCGGCCGACCCGAAGCCATGTGAAGCAAGCCGATGTACGGCTGATTTCAGCCGATGTATGGCTGAAATCAGCCGTACCCGCATGAAGTGAATAGCTGAACAGTGTTCGACTCACTTCACTTGGGGTCGGTTGTTCACTCGGCTGCCCTCGGCAGCTCAGTGAATAGACCTGTATAGGTTTCAACACACATTGCGTAGGCATGGTCCACTGCTGTCATCATTAGGAAACCGTCCCTGGGAAATGCCATGCAGCCATCATTGGAGTGCATGTAGAGTTCAAAGAGGCCAAAAGAGATCAGAACCACTGAGATACAAAAATGATAAACCACATTTTTGACCACATTATGGTGTAGAACAGACTGACTGACAACAGTGGGTCAGAAAAACATTACAACAGTATAACATCCATGCAGGAATATGACAGGGCAATTGACTTCCTGAAATGTTATTGTGAAAGCTCAAGATTTGTCACTTTGAAGTATAAAATAAAAGGTTCTTTAGTCCTTGCCGGAAATAGTTGCCCAATACAAAATTCTGGGCAAATCTAGGATGGCTGGCATAATTAAGTAAAGTTAAAAAACCTCTAAGTGTTACAAGGGGGTATCATCTAGTTAGTATTTAATATGCCACTGTTGAGTTCCAAAACAAAACAGAAAGGGCCATGCCTCCCATGAGGCCAGTTGAGGAAGCCAGGCACAGAGGGAGGCAGCACTGCGGTAGGAGTGTTCATCTGAAGTTAAGCCAGGTAAAACCACAGGCTCAACATTACTAAGCTCCCTGCCTAGTCACTGCATTTGTTACACAGGCACGCACAGTGGTCAAGAAAAAAACACAACCCTGATGAGACTGTAGGCAAAACCTAACTGAACAGAATGGTTGCTGCACTTGCCTATGTAGCAGGTGAAATGGTTGGGAGCTCTGCTCATGAATGCTATGTCTTTATTAGGCTCAGCATCAGTGGGATTACCACCCAAGATGTCCATTTTGCCATGCTTTGCTACATTTTACTCAAAAGGTATCTTCATAGAAATGCACAACACAAGCCAAAGCCAAACACAAACAATATTATTTTTATAAAATGCTGTTAATTATTATTATTTTTGTGTCCCATTGGTAATATTTTCATTTATTTCCTGTTTTTTAGATATAACAGGAAGTATGAGTACAGGCAAAGTATGGAAAATCCTCCCTTGGACAGCTGTCTCAGGAACAAGTGTCCCTGTTGAAAGAGTTCCCCTCTATCCCTGTTCTGATGCCAATCAAAGTTTTGGATTTGCCCTCACTTTCAGTACCAATACAAATGGCATTTGCCCTGATTTATGCTGTGCAGAACATTAATGTAGTGGTGACATATTATATATTGTTGAAATATACTAAACTTCCCAAAATATACCACCTCTACAAAAAAACACTCTATCTAAAGGAAAAGAAAGTAATTGTCAAAACAGCTCAATCGATGGCAGTGGCAAAATTAATTTTGCCAAAATCATTTTGTTCATCCCTACTGTTTAGAGCTCATCAGATGTCAAATGTTGCTTAGCAATTCTGCCTTCTTGCAGAATACTTTATAACTTCTTTCTCTAGGTTTGTATTATCTATAAAAAAAAACATTTCTAACTCTGTAATGTACATTTAATGCATGAGTAAAAATGGCAAAAGAGTTCATATTAAATTTATTTTTTCCCTTTAAAATATGAGCTGAGGAATCATGCTCCCTCGCTTATTGTGCACTAGGAATATTGCTGACCTTATTTGAAGATGTAAAGGAGGCCAGTGAAGTAGCCTCTGGTAACATGTCTGGAGATCTTCAAGGTGAACCTCTCAGTAGTATAAACAAAAAAAAATGAAATATTTGGTTAACAGCAAGCAGTAAAAGATATTTGCACATACCTCTGTTTTTTTTTTTTAAAGATGATCTGCTAGACCAGGGAACACCAAGCTCTTCAAAAACCAATTTGAAGCAAGAGCTCAGGCACATTATACAACAATCCACAAACCTACATAAACAGGGCCTATGTCAGGCCAGCCCAGTACAGCTTTTAGTCTGCTATATCTCTATCTGCTCTCTGATATACTCCACAAGGTTACACATTCTGCAGCCCAACAATTCTGTGGCCCAACAAAAAAATGCAGGCCACTGTGTGGAGCCTACATTACCTCATGAAGTTCCTGCTTAATGCTACAAAGATAAATTTATTAATGGAGGAGAGGCTAGCCACATGGCTTTGACAAGTCAGGTAACTTTGGCCATCAAAATCTGTGAAATTTGGGGGCGTGGCCAGCAGCCGCATGTAGTCGGACGTGTCCCGGAGAGCTCTCCCACCATACATCCTGAAAATAACCTGCAGGGCTTACCCAGATACCCATGTACCTCCCCGGCGGCTTACTTGAGTGTCGTGGACCCCGGCGACCTGCTCCGGTGAACTGTGGAACCGCGCGCTGACAAGAGGGGATGTCTAAAAAGAAGGACGGTAGAGGCCTCACGATCCAAGATGGCGGCGGCGGTGGCGGCTCGCATCCTGCACTTCCCATCCCCAGTAAGCAAACGGGGGACAGGAACAGGGATGCTGCGGTGAGGCTGGAACGCTTCACCCGACACCCGGACACACCGGCCAAGGCACGCCGACTCTCCTACTCCGCAGACCGTGCCTATAAGAGGGATATGGGGCCTGGCTCCCCACACATCTCTGCCTCTGACTCGGAGGACCCGGATGATACCGCAGTGACTGTGAGTACAGTGCCTAAGACTCTGAAGGGCCCTAAAGCATCTAAAACGAAATCTAAGCCGACTGAGCCTACCATCTCAGATGTTTTTTCGGCTGTACAGCTATGCAACGCTGCGCTGACATCTCTCACAGATCAGGTGCAGGGGATGAGGGCCGACATATCCTTCATGCGCCATGATCTGCAGAAAGTGCGGGACCGCACTTCTGCCCTGGAGGGTAGGGTGAGTGGGCTGGAAGATACTACGACCCCATTGCTCTCTGATGTGAAAACGGCATTACATGATATTTCTGCACACACCCTGAAAATGGATGATGTGGAGAACAGGCTGAGACGCAACAATATCCGGGCTGTCGGCATTCCGGAACGCACAGAAGGGGCTAATGCCACTGACTACATGGAATCCTGGCTCTGTGAAGTTTTTGGGAAGACCTACTTGTCCCCTTTGTTTGCTGTGGAAAGAGCTCACAGAGTTCCCTCTCGCCCGTTACCACCTGGGAACCCGCCTAGGCCCATGTTGATCCGGCTTCTGAATTACCGGGATAAAGAACGTATCCTGCGAAAGGCACGGGAATATGGGGGAAATCTCTATGGCCGGCTCGAAGATTATGCTATTTCCAGATTTTTCACAGGAGGTGCAACGTCGCAGAGCGAAATTCATGGATGTCAAGAAGCGTCTCCAACATCTCCATCTGTCATACTCCATGATCTATCAAAAGAGTAACGTGTGTTATTGCCTCCATTTATATCCCACCACCATTCTCCAATGCTGTGCTCCAAGACCTGGCTCGCTTCCTGGTGGATAAACTGCCGATTCCGGTCCTAGTGGTGGGCGACTCTAATGGTGTATTGAACCCAGGTCTCGATAGGCTCCCCCATAATTTGACACGGGATCTAGCGCCTGACACCCCTCTCAGCAGGCTCTGCACGGAAATGGGGTTGGTGGACTTGTGGCGTCTGACCCATCCTGAAGATTTGCAATATACTTGCCACTCCAAGTCGCATAACTCCCTCTCAACAAATTGATTTAGCCATGGGCACGCCTGAACTACTCCCGTATGTCACTTTGGTAGAAATACACCCGAGGTGTCTCTCTGACCACTCCATGCTATCTGTCCGGATACGCTTGGGCAGATGCCAGTCACAACTTCCCTGGCGATTACACCCGTTCTGGTTGACGCTATTTCAGGATTGCGCAGCATTGGAGAATGACGTTAGATTTTTCCTGTCAGTGAATACCCCTTCCTCGCCTGTTGGAGTGGTGTGGGACACCTTGAAAGCTTACCTTAGGGGACTCTTCATTAAAAATGTTAATTCCATTAAGTCTAAAACCAGGCGGAGTTTATCCCAGGCTCGTCAGCGGGTGGCAGACAGCGAACGGGCGTATGTACACGCCCCCACAGCAGAGGCTAACGCCGCCTGGTTGACAGCACAGAGCTCCCTTGATGCCCTATTGGAGGAACAGTCCAAAAATAAATTATTCTTCACCAAGCAGGTTTTTTGGGCAGAGGGGGATGCTGCGGGCAAGCTGTTGGCCCAGATAGCTAGGGCTCAGCAGCCCTCAAGCTATATTGGAGCCATTTCCGACTTGGCGGGGGTTACTCACTCGTGCCAAGACAAGATGTCGGATATTTTCCGAGATTTCTATGCCTCACTGTACCAAACAAGAGCTGGATACTCAGAGGCCATGTGGCTGGCAGGGTAAATTTAATTAAAATGATCTGGATGCCTCAGTTACTCTATGTCCTCCATAACTCACCCCTTTGGATTCCTAAAAAGACGTTCCGCTTGATTGACTGTATTTTCAGGGAATTGGTCTGGAAGATGAAACCCCCAAGACTGTGACTAGAGGTCCTGCAGCGCCCTAAGGCTTCAGGGGGGTTGGCTCTCCCCAACCAGTGGTTCTTCTTCCTGGCTGCGCAATTACAACATCTCACAGCCTGGGCGGTTGATGACCATCGATCCCAATCGTTTCAAATACTAGAATACCTGTTTCAAGGGTTGAGTCCCTTACATTACTTGGACAGTGACCTATACGTTAAGACTCATGCTTCCCTCTCTACGGTGCGGTTGATGGGGCAGGTCTGGGATGCGGCCAAAACTGTAATGGTCATTTCTACCCTCACTAGATATACTCCGCAACTCTCCCTGGAGCGCCAGGGAGAGTTGCTGTGTGGAGATCAGTGTCCGTGGTTAGCAGGTAACCAGTGACGCTTATCTCTCTGCAAGTGGCCGGAGCCAGACGTAAGATCACGGCTGGCTCCGCCCAGCTGTCGGCTTTAAGCATGGCTCAGCCGAGCCGAGGCATATGCGTTCGGCTCGACTGAGCCGCTCAGCCACGTTCGGGAGCTGTACGGGCTATTGTGAATAGCCCGTACAGCACCCCTTCGGTTCTGCTGAACCGAAGGGGTCCTGGGGTCGAAGCTAGCCTTCTGCAGCTTCGTGAATAGACCCCTGAGAGGTATTCACACAGTGTTCACACAGCGTATAGTGCTAACAAAGTTTGTAGGGCCAATACTATCATTAGATGGAGCTGAGGAGTATAGGAGTTAGTGGCTCTTCTACCTGTTAGCCATAGTTAAAAGTGTATTTACACTTTTGCAGTCAAATTTGAGAAAACACCTCTATATGTTTGTTATGTGTTCCTATTCACACAGCATAGTGAAAAATAACTTTAAAAAAGGTCTTACCTTCTATATGTTTTGTTAAAGTCCAGGTCAAGGTTTTTCATAGCCCTTTCACTGTGGTCTGTCCTAATAGAAAGCCTTGGGACTGAAATTTGAGGATTGTGTTTATCTGATAAGCTTCTTTAACATACAATGGGCAAACCAGCTCAGACCCCTCACCCCTCACAGCCACCCCTAGCACTTCAAAAAAATATAAACAAGAAGAAATGTTAATCTTTAAACCCCTAACCCAAGTAAAAGCAATTTAAACTGCAAGAAGCATTTTTTTTAAGCTTATGCAATGTGAATAGGTTGTCAAAAACATAAAATATGACTGCAAAAGTCGAAATATACTTTAAAGTAAGCCTGTATTTTAACAATGCTGTTTGACAATCTGAGTATTATTCATCGCTGTGGGTAATGTGTGTTTTAACACAGTCCCAAACAAGTAAGTAAAGGTGCTGCAGTAAGAAATATTCTCAATCGGTTGGATACCACAGATGCCAAGGGAAAAAATATAAGGCTATAAATTCAAAATGGCGTCTGTATTGCTTCACAGGAAGAACATCTTCCAGGTCTCTGTAGCCAGAACTATAAATTTGAAAGCTTTTATTAAAGCATACTTACTTGCCAAACTCTATGCTTCACTGAACATCAAGTAAATCAAAAATATAATACCACTTAGTGGCACTTATGGTGCTAACCATAAAAAGTCCCCTGCAAAACAAGGGAAACTTACTGCTGAGTAACGTGATCGGAATAAGGAAATTATGAGAAGGGATCTTATATCAGTAATTTAAAAGAAAGTAAAAGGCATAAATGATATGCATGTACTAAACATAACAGTGACTATCTAGTATTCTTAACCACACTTTAACATGCCACCATGTCTTTGAAAAACAGCCTTTATAAGTCTGTTTGCAGAATGTTGTTGCACATAAACCATATGAAAGTTCAGAACTTTTTCTTTCTTAGTTTTGGATATTGTGGGAGATTTACCCCCACTTAGTGTGTTTTTGCCTTCACTTCCTATTCTAGTGACACCTTGTCACATTTTAAAAAAAAAAAGACATTAATGGAACAGGAAGTAAAAGGAAATCTCGCCATTTAGTACATGAAGGACAATAAAAACTAAACACAGGTTATAACATTCACACCTTAAAAAACAGCTTACACATGTTTTTTTTATTATTGTCCGTGTCTCTGTTAAGACAAATTCATCTTAATTATTGCACAAAATCTGGACTCTTAAAGATCGGTAGAAAAAATATGAATAAATCTCCCCAGCTAGTACACAGACAACCATCAAAATCTGACAGAGGACCTAGCAATTATATATTCTGTCCAAAACTAACAGAAAACATGTGGCTGTAGATTCACCTAAATTATAGTTCAAAAAAACTGAAAATTGTATACTTACCTTTCAGTAATTTTGCTTTACTGATGCCAATACATGGCAGCATACGAATAGGTTTAGCTCCGCTCCTCACTCAATCACAGGACCAGTTATACTATAAATTAAAGCATGCCTCCCAAGGCCACCATTCTCTTAACAAGCACTTAATGTGAAAGCCATGGGAGGGTCCCGTATGCTGCCATGTATTGGCATCAGAAAAGGAAAATTACTGAAAGGTAAGTATACAATTTTCCTTTTTCCTGACACCAACATGGCAGCATACAAATTGGACACAGCAAGCAAAAACAAGGGAGGGCAAAAGTTGAGATATTTATCTAGTTTACACAATTGTTAAACACATTCAGAACCAAACTTCACCATGGACAAGATTCCTGGATTGAAAGTGTAATGGGACAGGAACATATACCAGGTTACTGCCTTCCAGAATAACTCTGGAGATACACCACTAGATCTGTCCATAAGAATGAAGTCCTTGAGTAGAGTGAACCCAGACATTGATCTGTGGCTCCATCTGCTTGATCAGCCACAATGCATGTGAACCGGATTGAGCATTGAGGACAGAAAAAAGAAAGGTGGCCTTGGGAGGTGTGCTTAAATTTATAGTATAACTCGTCCTGTGATTGGATGAGGGGCGGAGCTAAACCCATTCGTATGCTGCCATGTCGGTGTCAGGAAATTACTTGCAATTAGATACATTCTGACTCCCTTCAATGCCCAAGCAAGCAATCAGTCTGAGTGTTTTGGTTTGGGTTTATCCCAGTGAAGAGCCCCCAAATGTTTTGCTCTGCAAACTTTTACAGCTATTTATTTGGTTCTTGTAGTAAACCAAGGAATCTGACCCAGCAGTATTTTCTGTTAACATACTTTTACTATATCAAAATGCTAAGTGCATAAGCTACTTAGTTACAGGAAAAACAATACATAAACATACAGGCTGCTACATACATACATACATACATACATACATACTGTACACATGCATGCAATATCCCTCTTTCCTAGTACATGCAATGATTTCTATAAGATACATTAAACGTAACTTAGGTTGTCAGCTTAGGTTGTTATTGGTCTACAAATTCTGTATTGAACAGGACTTCATGGCAGTTATGCATTATCAGGAAAATTGCTTATTTTTCAATACTTAGTGTTGTCTTCTGTTACAGCAAGATCTTCTCAGATCTTCCTCAGTCAAGGCCTCTTGACGGCTTCTGCCTACCCCCATTTATTAACTTGCAAGAGGAATCTATGGTTGGTCCAAAGAACACAAGCATATCTTTCTCACGATTGGATGGCAACTAAAGTCTTGTTGAAACTGCCATAAATTAATGTTCAGCTCTATTCTGTCTCCGAGAACAGTCTTAGATAAATATGGTCTTCCTGAGTGAAAAACAGCCCTGAAATTTTCAAATCACCACTTATGTGTACAGATTTTAGCATTTCAAAGCAACTATTGACCTCAAGGAGACACTACTCTTTATGCCAACTGTTATCTGCCTTCAGAGGCAAAATGAAGATCTGAACTATAAGGCATGACAGTTGTCTTTAGCATAGCAATGCAAACTCTTAATTATAATGTTCACAGGGAACGTACAGCCTTTTTACAATTCTGTTCATACTGGTTACCAGCTGTCTCTTCACCTTCCATTTACTCTTATAATATTATTATATATACTATATGTGTGTGTCTGGAAAATCATAATATATACTGTGTGTGTTACTGCTTACCAATAAGCATATATGCCTGTGTATAACATATATGCTTGTGTTCATTCTTATTTTGTGGAGAAAGGCTTCCAGGAAACATATAAAAAGTGTAGGGGATTGATAAGTTCCCACTGATTTTAATTTTGCCTTGGGGTATACTGCTTACCAGTTTCTCTTCATCTTTGCTCTACTGTTCCCACACCTTTAAATATTATTAAATATATACTGTAAGGAAAATCATACACACAATAACACTGAGGAACATGGTCTCTTTAAAAGGGTCATAGGAATAATTTACAATAGAACTGGGCATTCAGGAGATCTGGCCTAACAGTCTTCTAATATCTATACACATGATTCTTCTAAATTACAGAAAAAGTATGTCTAATTACTACAGGGGGAGGGAGCAACTACAGTTTTAAGTTCCAGGTCTATTTCAAGTTAAGATTATTAGCTCATTTCATGCCTTTTTAATTAGACAGTGCAAAGCACAATGTGAACTTTTTTATAGCTCTCTTTACAGTGTTTCTAAAAAAAAGCTTGATGTCTGTTTTTCAATTTTTTTTTCCTATTTCAATGTTTGCATACCAGCAGTATGATTGGACTCCCATAGAGAAGGGATAACCAAAGAAAATGTATCTGACTATTTTTGGATATTGCTCCTATTTACCTCTTTTACAAACCTGCTACAGCTTGCCATGATTTATTTTCTTGAAAGTATATTAACCTCATTTTTTTCTTTGCCTTAAAGTGTATGTTTAGAAAAAAAAAATTTTCATAGAGTAGCAAAAGTTTAAAACCTTATTAGGTTATTGTTTGCTGTCTGTGTTTTGTCAAGTTGAGACTTACCTTTACTTATTTTCCTGCAGATGTAACAGCAAATGAGAAGAAAGTGAGGGGAATCTAGGTCATAAACAGTTCTCAATGAAACAGGTGTCCCCATTGAAAGATATCCTGTCATCTGCTGTTCCTGTGACAACTGTACAATTTTTGATTTCCCATTACTTTCAGTCATGCTGACAATGGTCTCCAGGACAAAAAGATGTGTGAATCCCACTCCAATCTCTTAGGGACACAGGCAGCAATAAAAACTTAACAGAGTAAGAAACAACAGAAGGGGTCTAGTTGCATCCTGTCCAGTGTTGCTGAAAAAGGTTTTGACAGGATGGACTGGACCTTTAAAGATGTGGCACTACAATCATTGGGTCTGCAGAACCATAGGCTATCATGGTCATTGGGTCTGCAGAACCATAGGCTATCATGGCCATTGGGTCTGCAGAACCATATGCTATCATGACCATTGGATCTGCAAAACCATATGGATTTAATAACAAAACCCCTAAGGCAAAATTAAAAACAGTGGGGATGTATCAATCCCAGCAGGGTCACCCCAATCCCCTACCATTTTTATAATGTTCCTGGAAACCTTTCTCCACAAAATAAGACTGAACACAGGCATATATGAGATGCAGATTGGCCCAACCCACCACAACCTATCATTTTTTAATGACATCTTATTTTTCATCTATAATCCACACATTTCACTCCCTAACTTGATGTTAAAGATGCAACAGTTTGGGGAGCTTTCTAATTTTAAAATAAATCTGAATAAGTCAAAAATACTCCCCATAAAGACCACAAGATGTATATTGATGTCCCTACAACAGTAATTCCTCTTTGCTTAGCAAACAAAATAAAATACTTGGGCATTTGGTTGACAAATGTTTTCTTTTTTTTCTTTTTTACTCTTTATTTAATTTTTCATAAGCCAATATAACACAATATTTCCATACATCACATTTACATCCTAATAATATCAACACCTAGTTATCTATATACAATAACCATCTTAAATTATTGATGTCCTTCCCCTCTTTCCCTAAACAAATGTTTATGGTTCTGTATATCAAAATAATTTTCCAAACACAATGCTAGACTAGTCCTGCCAGACATTCAAAAATACTGTAGGGCAGTGGCCCTGATCAGGCTAGTTAATTAATTAACAAATAATGGGTTTGCATGGAATAAAACAATACATGTAGGAACATAGTTCATGGCATCTGATAAAACAAAGATCACAGAGGTCTGTCAGATCAGACTCCACCTTTAACCAGGCATGCTCTACACATCTGGGATAGTATCAATAAAATCAATACACTGGCAACTACCATATCCTCTCTAGCTCCTTTAGGAGGTTTCCCATGATTCTCTCCAAGGGCAGGATTAGAGGCTTCCTGTGCTGGGAGAAAGCTGGAATGGCCAGCCACGCAGCTGAAGATGGACTGATTGTGGGGTGCGTTTTTATGCTGAGATACTACCTGCCCTGGACATACTCACAGGTTTGCTGAGGAAGGAAGCTTCCATCCTGCTCCTTATGAAGGACAGTTAATAACAGCTTTATTTTATATGCATCCATGTAAGGACCACTGATTGGCAATATTCAGGTTATACAACCCAATTTAGCCCTGAAGAAGTGAACCCAGTCTGCGAAATATGTCAACACAAGTTTGCAATGTGATGAATTGTCAAAGGATGCTGTGGTCAAGTGTACACTACATAGTTACTGTACCTACAGTGCTAGAGGTTTTATTTCAAACTGATGTATAACCAATTGTGTTTTACTAAGTCTGTTTATAAGCGTTTATAAAGTTTGCGTATTCTATGTGTACTTGATTGCTATGGTAGAAAAAGCCCCTTCAATACAGAACATTATAATATGCAATCTCTGGTCAACCAATCTCAGGAGAAGAATACATAATCAGGGTTCAACTTTGCTGGGTAGTCACAATAATTTCTTTAAGTATCAGGGATGTTCTCACAGTACATAATCTTGTCCACTTGATCAATTTGAGAATGGTCAATCAATGGGCAGACTTTCTGAACTTATCTTCCGTTGTAATCTCTTGCTTCATCATCTTGAATCAGAGTATCATAGGTTAAAATTAAGCACCTCGGAGCTGTAGCTATTTCATGTAGATTACCACTTAGTTTCCCTATGGTAACCAGAAGGAATATGCTTGAGGATGATATATCTACAACATGAGATAATTAGGTGAAGTCTGCTTCTATGGTATTAGCAAGCCATTCTGTCTCCATGGAAAAGAACAAAGGTTTTGGCAACAAGGTTTTGGTCAACAAGGTTTTGGCATTCTTCCATAGCTTGAATTGCACAGTTAAAATAATGAATACAAAGAAAATGGTTTCATGGAGAAGTGTAAACATGCCTAAAAGCCTTTGGCATATTGGCTAGCTATTAACAATTTTGGTCATTAGTGTGTATCACATACTTCAGTGCAGTTATTTGGGTGTAAAGGTTTTTGATATGTCTAGATACGTCTAAACCTACCTATGAAAATAATGTTAACATGCATCCGACTGTCCCTCACCCATGACTGTAGAGAAGTAGGGGAAAACAACTTTGATCTTAAACAGTATACAGTTTAAAGCTTGAAATTCAATAATTGTCCAGTATTTATACGCAGAATAATAATAGATAATCTTATGTAATTTTTATCTCTTCATATCAAACAGCTGTTTAGCTCCTATGAATTTCTTTGACAACCAGTTATAAGGTTTATATGTATTTTATTTGTATGTTTGTATTTGTTGGCAATAACCCCCTAAGTAGAAGTGGCTGATTTAACTAGTCTTTTAACAAATAACAAAGCAGCTGTGTAGATGCAAAAATCTGGGTACTAGCCTTGTATGTGCTGGAGTGCAGAGTTTCCTCACTAGAAGTATTGACAGTGTGAGTCTCCCACGAATCAGTAATACCCTCCATCCCCTTACGTGTGACATTTCGTCATGCACCAAGAAATGTATACTTAATACATAGTTTTAGTCCAGGAACACAGTGGCAATGCAACTAAAATTGGCAAAAAACTTGTAGACATATTTGGCTCTTGTGTCAGGTAATGAAAGCAGGCACATTGGCAATTTTTTAGCCTGGTAAAGAGAGTGTTGGGAGGAAACAAATATTTGCCAGCTGTAGTATATGCAAGTATTTTCTTTCCCCTTTTAATTTGGACGTACAATATACAATCTCTTATGGCCAATAAAAGTGCCACCTAAACCTCTATTTGGATTGCAGGTGCCATGGTGCTGCACATGTGATCAGCTAGGACAGCAGCCATTTGAGGGCTTGAAAGTTTGGCTGAGAGCTGAAATAAGCACACTGGCAACCTTGAAGGTGCATTCACACCAATAGCAGAAGGAAATTGCAAGTCAGTGGAGGGTCCATTGATTTGCAATTGTACATTCCAATTTCCTTCCAATTAGTTGCATTTCGATCTGTTTTTTAACCTCCCTGGCGGTATTCCCAAGTGTGGCTCAGAGTTAATTTTCAGTACCAAGAGCGGTAACCCCGAGCCACACTCGAGATTGCGCAAAAGTGTCACTTACCTTGTCCCTGTGAGCCCGCGGTGTAGTCTGCTGTGTGTGCCCGGCCAATGCCGGCATTTGGCTTTCAGCTTCGTTTTCGGGCATCACAATGTGGGGCAGAGCCGACGGGAAATTCAAAAGTGCAAACATGACATTTACACAGAATACACACAATACAATGTAATCTGCTATGATTACATATATGTATCAAACTATTTCACTTCAATTTTGTCCCTAGAGCTTTGTCCAGTGCCCTGCCTGCCCTTTTACTGTACTCTATTGACTGTGGTACGGATCAGGCAGCGCCCCCAGAATTCCCATTTACTGGACCATTTTTTTAATTATTATTATTAATTTTTCAATGCCTTTCCATTAGCATCTGTTGAAAAACTAAATGCAATTCAACTAATTGTGATTGGTAATTGCAAGACTTGCCATAGATAGGCAGATCTATAGAGAAGAGAAAATATGGATATCCTTACTATATTTGCATACATCTGGGGTCTAATTTGTTCGTCTTTCTTCTCATGCATAGAAAGTATGACCAGAGGTCATTTTCAGTTAACTCAGGAAATCTCCAACAAATTAAAAAACAAGATCTTTCAACGCTTAGGAGAACTTGTTACTGCTCTAAAATTAAACAACATGTGCACATCCCTTAAGGTAAAGGTGCTGGTAAGTGTTCAGAGCTCCACCTGGGAGATGGGGAAGGTTTCCATTCAGGAGTCAGAGTGGAGCCAGTTGTGTGTGCTGGGGCAGCCAGAGAGGCTTGAAGAGGGCCAGTGAGAGTCAATAAGGCCAACGACAGCCAGCATTAGTGCAGAACAGCTCTACAGTAAGATATAGTCTGTGGAGGAACAGGCAGGGACCGGTGGGTCAAAGCAGCAGGGCATAGCGAAAGTAGAAGCCAGGAGGCTAAAACCGTGTTTGTTTTGCAAGAAGTGCATGAATGCGATGTTTGAAACACCTGCAAGGGAAACATATGAGGACTGTTGAACTCTCTTTTAAATAAAAGCGTCTTTACGGCCCTTAAAAAGAAGTTATGGCAAGTGGACTATGTCCTTAAAGCACTACCATTTGAAGTGAGTTCTCACAATGTATTTTAGTTAATGCAAGCATTGTAAGTACCTGAATGTGACCTGGTAAGTGCCTCTTTTAGTCCCTGTATAGCAGAGCTGGAGTGTGAGAGGAAGAATCTGTACATGGAGCCAATCAGTTAATGTGCTGTCAAGAAGCATGATGATAGGAGAATATAGCAGAGTGACAGAGAGATGAGCTCATCACTGTGCTGTTTATCTTTTTACTGTTTCTGGCTCTGTCCCAACTGGGCTCAAAGGAAAAGTGGGTTGAAGCATGCTGACTATCAGACCATGGACGTCTGGCTGTGGGAAAAAAAGAACTGTTTTTGTTATTTTTTCTTTTAACATGCTGTTCATTTTTATCTTGTTATTTTTTTTCTTGAGTTCTGCTTTAAAAAAGAGAAAAAAGCCTCACCTTACACAATACACTTAAGCACAACTCATTAATAGACCAGCACACTTCAGAGTCTCTTCCTACTGAAGTGATTGCTACATTGCGCCAAGAACAGAATTTTTTTTACTCATATCACATGAAGTTGGCAACCAACATCACGGAAATTTCTGGCTCATGTTTATGGACACTTATGGTCATATTTTGAACACTTTGTATATGTAATAAATGAGTATTATTTTACAGTTAAAAATAATAGATTCTTATAGGTTTCCTTTGCACATAACTGGACACTCTGTATGTATGGATAGATTTTCTAGATGTTTTATCATAGAAATGCAGCTATGCACTTCTGTATTGTACTTTGCATCCCTATGATGTATATATTTACTTTTGTTAAGTCAATTTCTACTTTTATAGTCACTTATAAAGCCATCCACAACTCTGCCTCCGGATATATCTCAGGCCTTGTCTCAAAATATCACCCTAACCGTCCACTCCGCTCTTCCAAAGACCTCCTGCTTTCCAGCGCCCTAGTCAACTCCTCCCATACTCGCCTCCAGGACTTCTCTAGAGTCTCTCCCATCCTCTGGAACTCTTTACCCCAACCTGTCCGTCTATCTCCCACCTTGACTGTCTTTAGGCGTTCCCTAAAGACTTATCTCTTTAAGGAAGCCTATCCCACCTCAACCTAACCACTGAACCATCACATTCTCAAATAATTCATCCCCTCAAAGCTACCTCCTCATGTATCATTTCCCGCTCCTCTTTTAGATTGCAAGCCCTGAGGGGCAGGGCCCTCCTTACCATCTTGAATTGTATTGTAATTGTAATGTCTTCCTTACATTGTAAAGCGCTGAAAAAACTGTTGGTGCTATATAAATACTATGTAATAATAATAATACCAGTTCAGCAAAATAATATATTGAAAAATTCTAAATGCCCTTTCAGGATACAAAAGATTTTTAAAAGACTTGACCTTTACTATCTAAATGATTTTTTATGGAAAAATATTTAAAGAACAATTCACATAAATCCTGATTCATTCTAAGTTTTCAAAGTTTTCAAACAATCTGTTTGTCAGTAATCAACATGTTATATGTTAGTTATATATACTTTCAAGAGACCATAAACATTTCCTTGATGTTGCTTAAATTGACGCTAAACTCAGGAGTTAAATCTTAAAAATGCATTTAAGTACCCTAACTATTAACAAAAATGTATGTTATTTATGTATCACATGACTGTAGATCCTCAAATCATCTCTGAATTTGCGCTGACACTGTCCTTTCTTCTGGAGGGTGGCTACTTTTGTTCTCCATGGTCCCTGTGTGTGTTGTAAAGAAGCCACCGCTCCAAGCTCGCTCCTGTGATGGACTACAATCTCACTACAAATTAGTAAACTAAACGTGACATTGTAGTCCATCATGGGATTTGACTCCTGAGTTTAATGTCACTTTAAAGAGGATGCTGGAGGATGTGAGTTACATAGGTCCAAATTCATGTCCAGTTTTTTTTAAATCCTGGAAATAAGTCACCCTCACGGGCAGGGCCCTCCTTACCATCTTGTCTTAAATTGTATTGTTACTGTAATGTCTTCCTTATATTGTAAAGCGCTGTGCAAACTATTGGCGCTATATAAATCCTGTATAATAATAATAAGTCAAATAGAAATGTCTTAATTTGTCCTAAATAGAAAACAAAAACAAAACACATCAACATTAAATTCACGGTGCCTGAGCTTTTGTTTTAGAATGTTTGACAAAGTATATCATTATCAAGCAAGCAGAGTGTCAATTTACACCCGCATTAACAGCTGTAGTTGTATGTAATCTTTTAGATGAGATTGCATAGAAATGCTGCATATTGTTTGCTAGTCGTTTTACTCTGTAAAGCCTGTAATGATGGCCAAAAGTTCTTTGTGGCAGGAGGAATAATTCTGGAGCGTGGGACTACTCCAGTCATTAATCCAATGATAATCTCACATTATTGAAGCATAAATTAAGGCAGCCAATGCTCCGAACAACATCAGCCCTCATTATTCCAAGAAGTATCCCGCTAAGAATGAAAACGGGTATAAATCAATTCTGGACATGCCAGCTATCAGCAGCTCCTTAAATCAAGAGAGAAGTGTCAAATAGTCTAAGTGAGGATCAATCTTCCCGTCAACGCGGTAAATACCGTAATCTTTTTTTTCCTACCACTATGGTTTAAAAATTGTAGCTGCCAGGACTAGGATTTATAGGTAGCTATCTCACCAGACTCTTTCACAATGGAGATTCAAAGTGCTTTTATAGTAGAGGTCATAACTGTTGAGGCCTAATGGAAGTGGCATGTGGCTGCCAACACTAGTTTGTTTTCTGTTTATTAAATCACCACTCAAGTTATCCAATCTCTACTGTTTAATGACAGCTAAGTAAAAACCATGTATCAGACTGACTGCATGTGCTGAAATGCAGTTTTTCCATCTGTACTTTTATCCAGTCCATCACTGTGTTCCAATGATTTCAATCTAATTGCTGTTATTGAATAAGGCATTGGTTAAATTGGTACTCTAATATAAGTGAGTTGTAGAAAATGCAAAACTGTACGTTGGTACTATATTCCAGCATGTGTGAATCACTGTTGACCTGCAAATGACCTACTCATTCCTTTGTGATGTGTGACATCTTTAACCAGGCCTGTATCTTGCCTTCTTAATGCAATCTTGCTTTTGCCTGAAAAGATACCAGTTGATTACACCTATGTAAAAAGGTATTTAAGATACAGTGGCAGTAAACTGCATAATTCCCCTAGAGTGTGCATCTTCCATTCCAATCCAAACAGTAAAACCTACAGTATTTTACAACTAAAGAACAAAAATGTATTATGCTGCAGCTTACAAGCCCTTAGATGTGGTGGCTGCATTTTTTCAGGCTTGTTTTCCTTTATTTTCACTTGTTGATCTTGCCAGTAACAAACTTTTTGTCCTAGGGGACAACGCTCACTGAATATACTGGAGAAACAGTATTGTCACAATAGGCAAGCAAGTGTGACTACAGAACCCCACCCCCTTTCAACTCAATTTCATAAGGGTATAGTGCTGCAGTCTAATGAAGTGAACTGGGCAGAGGTGATATTAATGCTTAGAATTTCAGTGCAGCCAGGGTTGAATGTGCCACTAGGCCACAATAGGCATTCACTGTGTGTATTTGGGGAGACTGGAGGGGTGCAAAAGGTGTCTGGTCTAGTGGAGAAAGAAATATAAATCCGGCCCTCAGTGCTGCAAGGGCAGAAAACACAGGAAGTTGGGAGCTCACTGGATTTCTGGCAAGATTAGCAAGTATTTTTTTTGGTACCTACAGCATTTTTGAAGAGGTAAAAGGGGAGAGCTACTGCATATGTTTTTGTGTTTTTTTTATTTTGCCTTTATGATCTTTTAGAAAAGGTCATAGGAGGTGAAGAAATATTTAGGACCGCAGTATCTATCCCTTTCTTTTTCCCACTTTTATTTGTGTTGCCCTCTATATATTTTTCTTTATCCCTCTTTACTAAGAGTCAAAGCAATAATTTAATAATAAGTGTTACACATTATAACCCAGACCCTCAGTATGTTTTGCCAATGCAATGGTTTCATCAGGGAAAATACATTTGTGAAAAAAATAATGAGTTTACTCTAGTGAATAGATCTCTCTCTCTCTCACACACACACACACACAGCATGGTAGTCCACAAGTAAAAGCATCTGGAGTTTATGGTCCTGGAGCTACCTCCTAAAGCAATTTCAGGTCAGCTATCTTGTTCAGAACAAGTCTTGGGCCGACGGGTATGCACTTTTTAATCAGATTTCCTGGCAGAACCCAGTCCTCTCATCCTCTCCTAAGGCTTAATATTTGAAAATGAGACCACCTAACAGAGTGATATGCCAACAGTTTGATTTAAGAAAAACTACAGAGTGGTGTTCAGACCCCCAAAACCTGATATTTGCATACCAGTGTTCCAGGGATTCAAGGTACCCTGCTGATTAGGAAGGCTGAACAGACCTGGAGCTAACTTGTGCCATTAGTAAGTTATCTATTTTTTATCTGATTAAGTCCACTTTAAGTCTGCCACAGAGTGTTCATGGTTTGCAGGTATAGCCATTTAAATCCAAAATAAAATATGCCCATCACTGACCTCCCAAGTTGTCTGTCAAAAGTTCACAACAATAGGCTTACAGCAATGTTGAACATCAGTTGTTCCTAGCTATTTAAACATTTAGTTATAATTATAGAAATATCTTGAATATTCTATCTGCTGATGTCAAGGTAGCATGCATGTATAGTATGGATTGACATGCAATAGTTACAATTTTACATTTGTAGAGTTTATAATTTACTCAGAGTTTTTCATGTAGCTGAACTATTATACTTTAGTATGAACAAGCCAATATTATCATTTGTTTTATGGAGTGTGATATGGCCCACAAAAGTAAATAGATAGATAGATAGATAGATAGATAGATAGATAGATAGATAGATAGATAGATAGATAGAAATTGATATACTGTATATGAATATAGCCATGTGTTCTTATGAATTATTTTTGTAGCAATCGAGAGTACCCAATTTTTTAATCTTTTCTATTGCTGCATGCTATTAATGTGTGACGTTAGCCTACAGATAAACTAAGAAAAACAATCCTTTCATCTGTACTGTGCTTTTGCCATAAACCCACAGCAACATGGGAGTGACTGATAAATGGTGAGTATATGCTTCTGGGAAGAGGGGGTCAGGGTTAAGATTCTTTAAAGTGACATTAAACCCTCAGATTTTTTAACATAAACCAATACTGTAATGTGTGACTTACTGTAATCCATGGTTGTTTTTCTTCTCTTTGCTGCTCTTCCTTTTAAATCCTCATGTCTTCTCATGCTTGGGGGGAACTTCCCTTTGCAGCTGAGTGCCTCTTCCTGTAGTGCTGGCTCAGGTTGTGAACCTTCACACAGACACTATGGGGTCTATTCACGAAGCTGTCGAAGGATCTGGCCGTAGCTTCGGCCGATCCTTCGGCTAGCTTCGGCCCCAGGACCCCTTCGGTTCAGTACGGGCTATTCACAATAGCCCGTACAGCTCCCGATCATGGTCGAGCGGCTCAGCCGAGCGCATATGCATCGGCTTGGCTGAGCCGTGCTGAAAGCCGAAGCTGGCCGAGCGGCAGCCTGCTTCTGACAGCTGGGTGGAGCCAGCCGTGATCTTACGGCTGGCTCCGGCCACTTGCAGTGAGATCAATGCCTTTCAATGGGAACATTTCTTTTTTTTTTCGGCCTGTGTGATAGGGGCATTAAGTTGCTGAAGTTGGGGGGCAGTTAGGGCTGGGAGGTCGAGGTCATGTAAGAACGAGTCGATTTTGTCCGCTGTCAGTTGGGGAGTCATGACATCATCCTTGAGATTGTACAGGGCCCCGTAATAAGAGCTAAACATGTCGGCAATCTGCTGTGGATGGTAGACCGTGTTGCCGTCAGCAGAATGGAGGAGGTACGGTATTTTAGTTTTACTACGCATGGTCTTGATCCGGTTAGCCAGCAATTTCCCCGCTTTACTACCATTGGCATAGAAGCGGGCCCTATTGATAGAGTTTTGTTTATCAAACCGTTCCAGCAGTAACATGCGGCGGTCATGTCTAAGCCTTGTGAGGGTGGTCCCGTCAGTGACATTTGGGTTAGTTTTGTTGCGGGTTTCCAGAGTCTCTATTTGGACTAAAAGATGGTTCATGCGGCTGGACCTCTGCCTCTTAGATTGAGCACCCCCCTCATATACGCCTTGTGCGCATTCCAAAGGCTGTACGCACTTTCCACTGAAGATTCGTTTAGCAGTAAATATTCCCACAGGGATGCTTGAATCTGCCTCACATTCTGGGGGACAAGCATTAGGGGCACGTTATTCCACCACACAAATACATTGGAGGGATTACAGTGGCTCGCAATGGACAAGGAGATCGGTGCATGGTCCGACCATGTAATGTCATGAATAGTAGATTTAGATATGTTGAGCAGGGTCCGCTTGTCCGCCAGAAATAGATCGATTCGGGAATACGAATTGTGTGGGGAGGAGAAGAAGGTAAAATCTCTTTCGGAAGCATGTAAACAGCGCCACACATCATATAGTGACTCCTCTCGGAGCAGCTGCTGAAGTTCCGAAGGAGATTTTCTTTTTACATTGGAGGAGTCTAGTCGGGAGTCAGGGGCTAAGTTGAAGTCCGCACATATTACAGTGTGCCCCTGTCGCATGTTACCCATTTTCTTAAGCACCCTGCGTAGAAATCTAACCTGGTGACTATTAGGAGCATACAGGCATACAATAGTGTACAAAACAGAGTCAATAGTACATATCAACACAATGTATCTGCCATTGGGATCTATATAGGTATCGACAGCAGCAAAAGCAACCGAGTCCCTCACTGCAATCAGGACTCCCCGTGTCTTTTTCGGAGAATTAGCAAAGAATGTATGTGGGAAGTTCTTATGAGAACATTTTGGGGCATGGTGGAGCGAAAAGTGGGTCTCCTGGACGCACAGTATGTCCGCCGATAAGGACCGTGCCTCTTTCCACATCTGGGACCTTTTAGCCGGGTGATTAAGTCCCTTAGCATTCAGGGAGATGACATTCACAGGCATTGTGACTGTAGGGAAATGCAAAACAGTAGAGGCTCCATACTCACGCCCAGTAAGGCAAAAACATAGGTCATCGACGGTGCAGCATCACGTAGTGGCGGCTTAAGCCATGGTCCAGCAGGGAGTCCTGCATATGCAGTAGCGGTCAATCTCGCACTTGGCACATGGAAGGAAAAAGAAATCAGGCCAACTTGCAGTGGCTGGCACTGCTCGCAGCATTGGGGGTATCACACATGGTGAACAGTGTGGCCGAGCGGGGCCAGGAGGCTTGCAAACCTCAAGTAGTAGCGCAGGTCAGGTTCAATCTGGGTCTTTCGTCGTCCTGGAGCCCCTCTTGCGGTCGATTTGTGTTGTGGGAAATGCTTCTATAGGAGCAATCAGCTCCCTTGTATCCTCCAGGGATAGCAGGCTTACCTCCCTCTGGTCATCTCCAGGGGTTGACATCCTTAGCCTGGTTGTCTCTGGGCTCCGGTCTGCAGGAGAGTTGGGCTGGGATGAGCCAGAAGAGGAGCCTGATGCCGGCTGTGTCCCCACAGAAGCGCCGCTGGACTTATGCCCTGTAGATGGGGGCCGCCGGAGATCGGGCGCAGAGGAGCCGGCGCCATCTTGGCCACGCCGCCGCCCTGTAGGGCCGAGGAAGTCGGTGAGTCTCTGTGGCCGTTTCCCTCTCCGTTTCTGCTGCCGCTTCATGCCCGGGGATCGGAGGAAGCCGAGGAGGGATCCGATGCGGTGCGGGTAAGACCCGATTGTCGCTTTAATTAGCCTCGAGGCCCGTCGCCGCACGGAGCTCTAACAAAAAGCGTCTATGCAGCGCGCCAGCAAGCCATGCCCCCGCCTTTTTAATTTTTTTTTTATCACTGATGTCTGAAATACTCTTTATTTTCAAGGTACTACGTATGATGTGCAGTAGATTTCAGTAGTAAGCTGATAGTTTTCCTTATGCTTCCCTATTCTCTTGTGCATACCTGTTAATCTTAAAGTATAACTCCAAGCCACAAGCAAACTCAGTTAGTAAATGCTATCCAGGAAACCTTTGCTACTTTAACCAATTTTCACTGTTCCCCATGTATCTTATTCTAATTTATATAATCTATTGTCGAAAGATTTGCTTTTCAATCTGTGTTTAAATCATTCAGCATCCCCTTTTGAAATGCTTTGAATGGCAATAAACTTCCTCTTCCTAGAGGTCTGTATTTATTATCAAGGAATACACCAAGGAAAACACTGGACTGTAGTTTTATAGACTAATATTTAGGTTCATTCAAAAAAACAAGAATGATAGAGTGAATTTTGCACCCGTTATACAAGATGATTGTCAAAATAAGCATTGGAGGAAATAGGCCAAAATTTAGTCAACCAATCCTCCGAGCCGGCTTGTTCTTTGAGCAGCCCCATCTGCCTCACTGCCCCTCTTATGCATCGGTCGAGGGTCCTGTGAGCCATCACGATCCATACACAATGCATGTGAGAATGCTGATGGACATACCATCAGGAGGAGACAGCCAGCTGGCTCTGAGGTTTAGGTGAGCAGAACCTTTTTATTTTGGAACCTAGACAAAAACAGAAAAAGCACTTAACCCTTGCACTGCGGGGTAGCCCCACTGCATGGGTTAAGAAACTTTTTACCTGGGGGGCGTGGCTGGCGCTCGAGCAAGATGGCAGCGATTCCCTGAAGCTCCGAGCAGCAGCCGTCCACGAGGCACGGAATAATTAGCTCTGGGGCCAGTATCTTCCTGTGAGCTCTCTCTCCTCATACACAACGGCAGAGGAGATGGGGAGGAATTTTTTGGGGACATTGCCTGGACTACTTAAGTCTATGGATAAGGCCTTTCTGTCCTGGTCTGCTAGGTTAGCGGTATTTAAAATGATGGCTTTGCCCCGGCTAATGTACCTGTTTAGGACACTCCCCGTCCCTATCCCGGACCGTTATTTCAGGGATCTCCACAGACTCCTCAACAGATTTGTGTGGCAGGGTAAAAAACCGCGATGTTCCCGGAGCGTTTTAACTAGACATAGGAGGGTGGGAGGCATGAGTTACCCCGACCTGAAAGACTATTATGTAGCGGTTCTGTTGGACCAATTGAAACCATGGTTGCACCTTAAACATACCATCCCGTGGCATACTGTTGAGAGGGCCCTATCCCCGGGGCCAATCCACATTTCCTATATGTGGCACATTTGCTCCCAGAGAGGACGCTAAAGACCCTCTCTCCCTGCCTTCAGGCTTCATGTATGGCATGGAGGGTTTTACTCCTCCCTCGTCACACTTTGGATCCACTGCGCGCCATACCATCTCCAATAGAAGCCCTTAGAGTCTTAATTCCCTCCTTGTCCCTTCAAGACTGGACCTCTAGAGGGGCCCGGTATATACAAGACTTGATGACCGACAATAAAATGCGGCCCTTCTCCACTCTGTCATCCGTTTATGGCCTTCCCCTCGGATGCTTTCTCCAATACCTACAGATTAAGCACGCTCTGCAATCCAACCCTCAGATACTTTGCAACATTCCGTATCCAGCATGGAGATTCTATATTGAGAATTCACCCAAAAAAGGGGGAATATCACTATTTTACTCTCTGCTATACAATAAAACGTCTTTTGTTAAGGTTAGACCCTATGTAATATGGGAGCAAGACCTCAATCCCACTTACTCAGCAGACCAGTGGTTACAGGCACTCTCCTATACGCTTAAGACCACCAGATGCGTGGAGCTTTGGGATCTACATTACAAAATATCTTTGCAATGGTACTATACGCCACATAGGCTGGCTAGGATGTTTGCATCTTCCTCCTCTCTGTGCTGGAGAGGGTGCGGGCTAATTGGCACCCTGCATCACGTTATGTGGGAATGCAGATGCCTGACAAGCTTCTGGAGGGCGATATTTCAGAAAATAGCATCTATTACGGGCGTGTTGATGGGCCCATCTCCTGGTATGGCGGTCCTGTCCCTGGGTATTGACCGCATTCCGGCACAATATCGGAAATTAACGGTACATATCCTTTTGGCGGCTAGACTTACCATTGTCAGGAAGTGGAAAAGCACCATAACCCCCTCGGTTAGTGAAACCCTATCCATAGTGAAGCTTCACTACCATTATGAGAAAATCATAGCCTATAAAGAAGGGTCATTAACCAAATTTGACGAGAAGTGGCTTCCTTGGGTGCAATGGACCACCACGATTGTATCAACCTCTGAAGAGCGACAAGGCGGGAGTACGATTGATTCCACATAATTATAAGTTATGAAGATATGGCCCTGTTCCATACTTGGAGGAATCAGTAGGATTGTTATCAAGCATAGGATTGTTACACTTATTTTGGTTAATTATCTACTCGATGTTCCAACTGATCACATATTGATTGCTTTTTTTTTCAAAAAGAGAACACTGTTATATTATTACTATTGTTTTATGTTGTACTTCTTTGTGACTGCTTACTTTGTCTTCTACATATGAAAATTTCAATAAAAATTTATTGATTTAAAAAGAAATTTTTTACCTGAAAGTTAGGTGTATTTATAAATAATTCACAAACTGGTAAACCCTGAATGTTCATTCTGTGTGAGTGGAGACAAAAATGAACATTCTAACAGGGTTATTCACAAAAGGGTGAAGAGTTTGGAGAAGGCAGGAGAAGTAAACAATCTAGGACAACATAGCTGAACTGGAAAGTGAGCTGAATTGAACAATTTTTCCAAACCAGCTATGTTGTCCTAGATTGTTCACATCTCCTGCCTTCTCCAAACTCTTTACCCTTTTGTGAATAAGCCTGTAAGTATATATTTTTATTTCAAGTCGAATATAAAATCTTGAAAATACTGCATTATGGCTACAATGTCGCTTTCTGCTCATTGGCTTTTTGGTTTATTGCTTTTCCCAGCAGCACCACTGGGACCTGATTATAACAGATAGATCATCCTACTGAACATACAGGAAGGAAGGGGGAACTGGAATCATTGGGGTTGATTTACTAAAGCCAAATAGACTGTTCACTTTTCAAAGAAATTTTCACTTTGCAAAGAAATTTCTCATTACTTCAGTGAATGAAGAGAAGCTCTGCTGGCTTCCATCATCCAATCATGTCCAAGCAAAAAAATGTACCTCGCATGTGATTGGGTGTTCTTTGGAAAGTAAATTTTCACCAAACTCACCAAGCTAAGGGAAAATTCCCTTGCCATGTAAATATTACTTTGCAAAGTGAACAGCCTATTTGCCTTTAGTAAATCAATCCCCAAGTTTTGGTTTCTACCAAATAGCAGGGGGTAACAGTCTATACCGGAGCTCGCTAAAATTCTTGAACTGTATATTACTCAGCTAGATAGGTTTTTTTTCTCAGCAAAATTCAATTACACTTTAACAATCTAGCAACTGTCTGTTTGATTTGACAGATTTTATTGTGTTAAGGAAATTAAAAATGTCAAACAATGTACTTTAAACACAACAGAAATGTTGCTGCATGGTCATTCTTTGTTTTCTGTGTTAACAGCTCATCTTTGCAATGTCTGCAGAATCTATGTCAGCATCTCAATCCTTTTATCACAATAGGAAAATTAATATTTATTGACAACAGCGACGATTTGAGCAAGTATGCTTCCAAGCATGCATAGAAGGGGTTAACATTTATTGAGCCGTTACATTCGGCACCTCAATCAGTCTTTTATCTTCACCAATAAAGTCAGCACTGCTTGCAAAGAATATCTTTTCTGTTCTTTCATAGCCGCTGCAAATCAAATTTATATGAGAACTGAAAGCACCAAATGGATGGATCAGTGATAAGGAAATCTTATTTTCATGAGAGCTGTAGAAACACGATGCAACACTGGTCCAGATTCATATATCAAGGCACGAGGATATTAATAATTAAGAGGAAAGTATCACAAAAGGCTATACAAGTTATTTTAAAGCATGCAGTATCTCATAATGAACCGACAATTCAATCTTAAAAGTTACTTTGGAGCATAAACATATCAAACCAATAATGCAGTCTATGAAAATCTAATAGCTCACATAAGAAAGCTTTTTATTGTGAGCTGCATTCACTCAATTTCAATAAATTCTTATACGAGACCAAATACAGCACTTATGAATGTGAGTCAATCTACCCAAGTTGATTATATATCAATGAGGATTGGGAAAATAACCCAAAGTTCATCCCCCTAAGTTCTAAGCTATGCTCACTCAACACACAGAGGCTGATTTACTAAAAAAAGTGAAGAATTAAATTATCCAATCATGTTAAAAACATCTGCACATGACTGTATAATAGAAGTGAATATTTACACATTTTGTGAGTAAAGATTGTCAGCCTCTGTGACATCCTATATTCTGCTTCTGCTTGGTTCTGTATAATGCAATATGATGAAACATGAAAGATCTACCCCAAAGAGCTTGCTTTACTACGACCATAAACTAATTAGCTTATTGTCAATTACCTGTGTCAAACCCTTCAACATAAACTACTTCATAAGGCCAATATACTTTGCTTCTGAAACTCTCTTAATGGTTTCCATGCCTTAAGTGATTTAAAGTATTAAATCCAAAAAGATGATTGTAATATATCACAGCTTACCATTCCTTAAATGTGGTGGCTGCATTAGTTTTCTTCTTTATGCATGTTTCCTTTATTTTCACCTGGTGATTCAGCCAGTAGTGTCGTAGGGTGGCTCTACTCTATGGAGGAGCAATAGAGCCACTCTTGGACAGCAACATTATCACACTGTGTGGAGGGTAGTTTTAGATGAACTAGAAGATTTAGGTGGTCTTGACTAACAAATTAACCTGAACTCCAGCTAACATTTTTAAGCAGTTACAACAAACGTTTTTTTTATTGAGATAAAGGCTTTACTTACATTAATACAATCTGACCATTGTAAACACCCCTGCCAGTGTTAAATGGTTTGTCTCAACCATCTATCTGCCACTTTTTCTGGACCGCTTGGTTTATTAAAAGAAGTTGAAAAATAACACTTACTGGATTGATCACCAGATGAAAATAAAGAAAAAAAGACTAGAAAAAAAATGTAGCTATGACATCTAGGAATTGTCAAGCTGCAATATATTTAATTTTTTTAGGTTTAACATCTCTCAACAGTAAAGAGTTTAACTGCTAGGTGATTTAAACCAGTAAGGTAAATCGAAGCCAATGAGCAGAGAATCCTGCTCCTAAGAGTGACCTATGTCACTATGTAAGAAAAAAAAAATCAACACAAGTTGAGTCTGCAAAGAAAAGCATCAATGCTTATCTGCCTGCAAACCACACCCCAAACTCTGCTGACTTTCAAAGATGATGTTGCTGAAAAAAAACGTCTTAATCTGAAAGTTTTGGGAGCTTCAGATGCCTGCATACCCTGCTGAGTTCAGTGATTCCTTCCACCAACCCATCACAGAGCATAGCAGGGGACCAGGCATCCTCAAATGTGCTCCAGTTGCTGCCTTCAGCAAGTTTTTCTTCAGTCAGCGGCATTTGGTGGTGCAGGCAGCTAGTAAGGTCCCTTTCACACAGCTGCTCTGATTGTCAGTTTTCCAGGTGGACCCGATGGGATGCCCAATGCAAGTCTATGGGCAGCTGTGTGTAAACAGGCAAACGTCCATTTACTCCGGGTAGCCCCCACCACCGTCCTGGTCCAGAAAAACAAACGGAATAGTGTTCTGTTTCTCCAGACCGGATCGTGCTAGATTGGGATAATCTGATGTAAATAGACACATGCCCTTTTACATCCAATAGACTGACAGGGGGTCCAGTAAATGCAGTTTTTTCTTTCTTGCTCTGGAAGAAAAAAATGTATGGACACGGATGTTACAGGGCTGATATCCACTCCATACTGCTTTGATCAGGAGAGGATCCATGCACAGATCTTCTCCTGATCAGCCTGTGTGAAAGGGGCCTAAGGATTTATGATTTTCTTCACAGGCTCTGCTTGCAATAATTTTTCTTTTACATGGTCTATTCACTTAGCAGGCGAAGGATCTAGCCGATCTAGTATTTCTAGGACACAAGCAGTTTCCTGCAGCAGTACAACTAACCGACCACATGTTACAAGAGATTTGTACTTTCAGCTCACCAAGGTCAGCTGTTGCCACCATCCACCCTGGGCAATTGTCATCTCATAGCTCATCCATTCTATACCTCTTTGGATAAATTAAAAAGTGTTCATGTTTGACTGTAATGTAGCTATAAACATACTATTTTGTAGCTTTAAATATACTATTTTGCTTAAAAGAAAAAATAGAAACACACAATTGGAAAGTCCCAATAAAGAACCAGAAATGCCTCTGTTTTAGCCAATCTTTGCTCTTTTGCAGAACTTGACTAGTGTGTCCCTGCAGCTCTGACACACTAATGAGGTACTGCTAAGAGGGCATAGCGGAAAGGAGCAGAGACACATCTTGCAGTGGGGAGACACAGACATTCAACATACCCAGAAGTGTCAAATGCTGAAGATTTTAGTAGTGATTCTAACTCTACAAGAGAAAGAATATCAGCTGCAACAGAGGTGGCAATGGCAAATTGTATAAATGTACTTTCCTATTGTGTGTTTGTTCATGTTTGTTAGTGATAGTTTCTCTTTAGGCTGCAGATGTCAAGATTATTCAGAATTTTCCATATTAGTACTGGATTATTAATGGGTAACAGTTTCTTTTAAAATACTCTACACAAGACAATTTGTAGCATTGTTATTAACCAATTATGCTTCAGGGCTATGTTCACATTTCAGCTATGGAACTATTACTTTAGCAATAACGTTATTCCTTATAACAAAGAAGACTTCTATTTGGTGGTGTTGCCTTATAAATGTTATTTAACATTCTATATATTTTAAATGTGAAAAAAGCAAAACAGTATACACTTTTTTCCCAGCTCGTCTAAATATTTTGTTATAATAGACATAAAGAGGTTACTAAATGCAAACTGGCTGTTCACTTTTCCAGATAATTTGCATGTTGCAGAAGTTCCCCTTTAGCTTAGTGAATGGGGTAAAGCTCTGTTGACTTTCATCATCCAATCAAGCAAGCAAAAATACTTTTTTATTTCCCTTGTGAATTCTTTGCAAAATAAATGTTTACCACATTCTCTAAGCTAAGGGGAAAGTGCACATTCCCTTGCAAAGTTAACAGCCTGTTTGCCTTTAGTAAATAAACCCCAACGTATTCATTTATTTGTGGATATATTTTTTTTAAGGCTTACATGTAAAAAATTAACAAACAATGTATAAAAATGTATGAACTTTATAACAATTGTTTTTAAAAAAATAGGTAAGCAAAGAGTCCTAAATCAACTAATCCTAAATCAACTACCTTTACCCCTTTGACACAAAATATAAATATCTGGAATTTTGTAAATAGAGTCACTGAAGATATCTCCAAAAATGTAACATATAAAGTAAAAATGACAATTTGTCGTATGAACAGAGGAATGCCTTAAAAACTCTACAACAGAATAAGGATATAATTCTAAAACCCGCAGACAAAGGGGGAAACGTAGTTATCATGACTAGTGCTTTCTATACAGAGATGGTGATGAAAATTTTAAACAACCGACAATGGTACCAACCTATCAAGGAAAGTGCCCTACAAAACCACCAACAACAATTATTTAATATAATTGATGAAGCTCTGGAAAATAACATCATAGATAAGAACACTAGTCATTTTCTTGAAATTCAACACCCCAGAACTCCAGTAATATATGCCCTACCAAAAGTCCATAAAAATATAAAAAACCCTCCAGGCCGCCCTATTATATCGAGCTGTGGAGCCCTAACCGAAAATGCAAGTATATATATAGATTATTTCCTACGTCCACATGTGGAATCCCTTACGTCATATGTAAAAGATACCCCCCACCTAATATCCCAGATTAAAGATCTTGAAGTCCCAGCTGAAACTCTTTTGGTAGGCCTTGATGTGAAAGCCCTGTATTCCTCTATATCCCATTCGAAGGGAATAGAGGTTATAGAGAAAGTTCTAGCTTCCCTAGGAACACCCGAATTTAATCATAACATTTTTTTGATACAACTGTTGCATTTTATTTTAACCCATAACACTTTTTCCTTTGACAACAACCTCTACCTCCAGGTGCAGGGCACGGCTATGGGAACACGGTGTGCTCCATCATATGCCAACCTGTACCTGGGGGTGTGGGAAGAAGATATCTGGTTCAGAGACGACTTGTCTATGTACCTGTGCCATGTACTTTCATGGCACAGGTACATAGATGATATCTTGATTCTCTGGACAGGAAGTAGGAAGCTTTTGGAAGATTTCGTTGAAGTTTTAAATTTCAACAATCTCAATCTCAAATTTACCATGACTATGGATGATCTGGAATTGCCCTTTTTGGATATCTCCATTTGTAAAAGTAAAACAAATACATTGTATACCAAATTATACAGAAAGAATACAGCAGGGAACTCCCTACTAGAGGCCAGTAGTGCCCATCCACAAGGCCTCAAAAACAGTATCCCATATGGGCAATACCTACGAGTGAGAAGAAATTGCAGCCTAGATAAGGACTTTGAATCTGAAGCAAAAAATTGAGGACACTGGTTACAACAAAGAGGTTATTCAGATAAAATTTTGCAAACAGCCTACAATAAAACCAAGGCCAATTATAGATCAAAACTGGTCCCAAAAAAATAAAGGGATAAATAAACAAAATGATTACCCTAGACTAATTCTCACGTACAATAACCAACATCAAGCAATTAGGGACATATTAACTAAACACTGGCACTGTCTACTAAAAGACTCCAGGATTTCCAAATTTTTACAACAAAAACCTACAATAACTTACAAAAAATGTCCCTCCTTAAAAGATAAACTAGTCTCCAGTGAATACAACACTAATAAAAAATGGTCCTGTTGTAAATATCCAGGCACTTACAAGTGTCAAAAGTGCAAATTTTGCACTTATATTTCAACAGGACCTGAAGTTACTACCCCTACTGGGCAAATTATTAAATGTAAGCACTTCGCCAATTGCGAAACCAAGGGAGTTATATACTTGCTAAAATGTACATGTGATATGTTTTATATAGGGAAGACTAAAAGAATGCTAAAAAATAGAATCTCAGACCATATCTCTGACATTGGAGCACATGACCTACGGTCTCCCATTGCCAGACATATGGTCCATGTACATGGGGGAAAAACCAAAGGACTTAGTTTTTCTGTTGTGGATAGAGTCCATAGGTCCAACAGAGGGGGAGATTGGGACAAACTCTTACTTCAAAGAGAATGTAAATGGATTAATTCCACTAAATCCTATGAAAAAACAGGAATAAAGGACACCATCAATTTCAGCTGCTTTTTATAATTCTTATAATTTAATCCTGCTCTCCTTTTTCGCATATTCATTAGTTTCTTGCAGTTTTTCATCTTTTCACCTTTTCCGTGTTTGAGGTCCTCCCCCACTTAGAAGCCGTTTCTCTTTCTCTACAGATAAGGTGGGATTTGCACCTGTGTCATAAAGATACGTATAATTTGTAGAGACATTTGTTTCTATATTGAAACTAAATGGGCATGTGTCGCTGTTTGCTTTTCTCTTTGTGCTAGTCAGAATATTATGGAGGATTTCGATAAACTATTTATAAAACCATCAAAAATTATACGAATATTATGGAGTAAAAAAAATCTCCAAAAGCTTTAACTATACGATATAAAGTGGATGAAAAGTGGGGAGAGGATATTTCCTATCTATTCATCTTCTAGTCATCTATTTTCACACTTGGATGCCCTCCTTGCTACCTCCAGAGACTACATATAAAGGAGAACGTATAACTGACACACATGCCCTCCTTTTTTCATCAAAATACTTTATATGTATCACTTAATAATACAAACACGTTTGAAATATATACTCTGTGTTGTTAGAGATGAATGGTCTGTAGATACTTATCAAAAAAAAATTATATTTTTTACTTTTTTTGTTCATGTATTTTGGTATACCCGATTTTTTATAGCTTTTCATAAATAAATAAATTTTCTTGATATATACTTTTTGAAGGAGTGGTGGGATCCCCTATTTGGGGAATATGGTATTTTGTTTATACATTATATACTAGGGGACCCTCCTCCACATATATCATAAAATATTTACTAAACCTTCCTTTCCCCACTCAAATATTTAATATGTAAGTAAAGAGTCAAAGCCCAATTGACCTCTCACTTTATATCAGCTAAATACATTCGAGATGCAGCAAAACAAAAGTTTTTCAATCTCTTACAAATAATGTTACTTCTAAAGCAGCTATGGCCAGAGTAGAAAGGTCTGCCAGAAGCTGCATAAAAGGATCTATGCTCACAGTGTAGAAGTGGTCTTATTGCAGAAGTTCAACATGTCCCCTACTGAATCAGGCCTATAGTTCTACAATCAGCAAAGCTTATACCCCCCGCTGATTGGAGAGCCCTAACTTTGACTCAGCAGGGGAATATTGGACCTATGCAGAGAGATCACTGTTTTTTACACAGAGAGCAAGGGTTTAACTCTGTAGCATACTGGCAGGGGCAGGATTTTCTTCTCAGGCTAAGCTGTATTAAAAAGAATTTCCCTATTCACCGTTGCCCAACATGTTTTATCCATATTAGGGCTTCATCTGGGATTTGTGCAATATTTGTGAAAGTTCTTAAGTGCTCATTGTGCCGAACTGAAGATATTATATAAGCCCTAATTCGGGCAAACTTGTTGGGCAAGGGTGAATAGGGAATTTATTAGATATAGAAAGAAGTGGAAATAATTTTTAGAACACAAAGTAAGAAAGCTGATATGTGAAATTATGTACCTCCATTTTAGCTGTAGGGTGCCACTAAAAACTAAAAATAGAAGGTTTTAAATGTATGAATAACGTTTTTTATATATATCTCTAAGGGAATGATGCAAAGTAAATTGTGAAATATTGAAATTTAAACCCCAGAAAGAGAGTGACATTTGAACAAACTAAATCTCTGCATTAGAAAGAAAACAGAAAAAAAATCATTTTGTAATGTCATAATTTGATTGACTCACAAGTATCCAGCCATTGGTGACTTGTTTTTAAACACAGGAAGTGACAGGAAATCTCTCCAAAGCTAGGAGAATTACTAGGGATGCACCGATATATCGGCCATCGAAACATATCGGCCAAAAATTGCACTTCTGGCATAATGCCGAAAGTGCCATTTCCCTGCCGATACATCGGCGCATCCCAGGTTTCTTTCCTCCCTGCTGGGCGCTGCTCTGTGTCCCAGCCGGGAGGAGAGAAAGTGTGACAGCCTGCTGAATGCTGCGGGAGGAGAGCGCTGTGAGCGGCCGGCATCTCTCCTCCCAGACCGCTCAGCCGCCAATCACAGTCCGGCAGAGCGGTGTGTGGGCAGAGACAGGCTGTGCTTTCACAGGAGGCTGGGCTCTCCTCCCTACACCGCTCGATCAGCCTCCCGTGACAGCGTGTCAGAGAGCAAGGTACAAACACTCAGCGATCGCTGAGTGTACATAATTGAGGACATGGTATGTTAACTATAGCCTCAATTTTGAATGATTGGGAGTGATCTAGATCACCTCCTGTTCATTCACAGTTGTAGTAATAGTAAACATACAATGTCTTCATATTATGAATGAACAGGAACACTCATAGAGGATTCCTGTTCATTGATAACAGGGGACACAGAAAAAGAGATATAGGACTCTGTGTTCTCAATCTTTTTTTCTATTTTAAAAGGGAAATATCAGGGGACTGTTTAGACCCCCAATATTTCCCCAAAGACCCTAAAAGTAAAGTAAAAAATAAAAATATTTAATAAAAAATTAATCAATAAATAAAAATCAATATAAAAAAATGAAAGTTTATAAAAAAATAAATAAAAATAAAATATTTAAATTAAAAAAACATTTTCGGTATCGGTTTCGGTTTCCGCCTGACAATTTTTTTTATTTCGGTTTTGTTTTGGTTTTAAAATTTCCATTTCGGTGCACCTCTAAGAATTACCCTTTTAGACATCTGTCATAGAAACTGGAGTCCCCTTTGGTAGATTTCCCTTCTGTGTTTGTTGCTGTGATAACTCAAAAAGTGATCATGTCTAGCAGTTTCTGTATGGGAGATAACTGTCATAAATACAGGGAGTTACTCTACCTATCAGAGACACAGACAGCAATATTTTTTATACTCTGTACAAAACTAAAAAAAAATTGTATTGACTTTTTACAGGGAATCCATAAGGCATGCTCAAGGAATGGAACGCAGGATTTCTTTAAATGGTGAACAGTGACTACCAGTAAGGGATGCCTTAGACCAGTCCACACTGTATAGCCAATTAGCTGGCTGAACAAAAGAAAGATCTGCAGCAAATATCTACTCTCTGCAGATCAGCCGAGTTCAGTGCATATCCCTATGTGGGCAATAGAATTTGGTCATCCCTGTTCACCATACCAAACATTGCCCCCATAACAGCCAATTTGCATTTGTGTACCCAAACTTGCACTCTCCCAAGATTTGCTTGCTGGCTCTCAAATGCATGAACTGTGATAAATCCATATAAAAGTTAGTTCTGCTGAATGGTGGTCAGCGTGCATACCGGAAAAATCTGGAATTGATATGTTGTGAGCAGCAGACATTCAAATCTATTTACTTTTTGGTTAGTGTACCAATTGATGAGGAATTCATTTGTAGAATTTTGATTTTTGAGTGTAAAGGTACGCTTAAGGATTGCTGGTCAATCCTTAAATTAGGTGGCTGCATTAATTTTCTTCTTTTAGATTTTTTTTCTTACTTTTACATGGTGATCCAGCTGGAAACACACTTCCTCTCTTAGGATTGCTCCACTCTGTGCAGCCTGGGGAAAGAGTAAAGTTAGAAGCACTAGCAGATTTAGATGGACTTGACTTGACCCTTGGCATTGCCCAGCTTTTTTACATTAGTTTGCTTATTAGCCCTATTTTGCCCCCCCAAAGCCTCAATGGGATTTGTGTCTAAATTTGGGTTTGCTTAATTTCCAACATGTTTCACCAAAGCCTTGGTGTACCTGGGCAAATTTGCTCATCACTACTGATCAGATGAAAAGCAGCCTTAGCTAGTACCCCCTAGCAATTAACAACTCACTTTGCTGATTTTCTAATTTGGAGGAAGAAGTGTCTCCCACTGGACAAGTTTAATGTTTTATAATTGCTTGTGGAGCGAATTTTGTGTTACTTACTCTTCCTTATTACTTAATACTCAAGATATATGTGGTAAGTTATGTGCAAATGAGAGTAGAGATCATTTAAAGTGTAATTTTCAAACATAAATTCAGATCCTTATGGATCTATTTCCCAAAGGTGACCCATAGTAGGTTAAAACCGCATAGAAGAAGTAATCAGACAGCTGGACGGAGCTCCGGCAGACCAGACGAGTGGATTGACCGAGAAAACGGATGAGCTCTCGGCCCTGACGCTGTGCTGTCAAACTAAGAGTCTCGCTTTGACAGCGTCAAAGCGACAGGGCTGAGAGCTCATAATGTTACCTGGCTTGCAGGTAATGTGCCGACCTGGCAAATTAGGCGGCCGCGAGGCCTAAGGCGACCGCCTAATTAGAGAGCCGCCTCTGGTCGCGTGCCAGCTGTCAAGGTCTCGCGTGCCAGGCTGGGCACGCGTGCCGGGGGTTGCTGACCCCTGGCCTAAGGTAATCAAACAGCTCATCTAACAAAACAGTTAACCTCCTTGGATACATCAGTAAGCTACAATGAAACTTAAAGGTGTGTATAAGTTGTATATTACCTAACATTTAATATTATCACTGCATCTGCTTAGCTCTGAATAGAAAGAATCACTAGGGTATGCAGAGAAAAGAAGCTGAGCCCTTGGAACTTATGTTTGAAATCTTATAACATATGTATTCATTATTTATTTATGTATTATTTATGTATTATTGTGTTTATGTGTTTCTAAAGCCTTTTAAAAAGTTTTTAATGATATACCAGATTGATACAGAATATGCTGGGGTTTCTTTGCATGACCTACTTTATTGTGCTGCAGGGGTTTTGAATATAATTGTTTATATTACTTGCATGTCAAGACTTTCCTTTAGATGTCATGTCACATATTGACATGCTTTAAGTAGACATGGCGGTGTCAGGAAGAACATAATTTGTACTGTAAGTGCCAAACTGCACTGCAGCAATGTACCACCCAATCCCGTGTCCATCACTTCATTTAGGGGGTTCCGGCTAGTGATCTCCATGTCACTAGAAGAGTGAATAAACGACCCGCTGTTCGGCTATTCACTTAAGGCTTGTACGGCTGATTCCAGCCATATATCGGCTGAAATCACCTGTACATCAGATTGCTTTGTGCGGCTTGGGGTCGGCCGAACATGCTCAGCATGTTCGGCTGACCCGAAGTGCAGAAGGAGTTCGACTCAGCCGATCCAACATCTGGATCGGCTAAGCCGAACCTCCGGCAGGCTACTCACTGCTGTTCGGACTATTCTCATAGAAGCCGAACAGCAGTGAGTGAATATCTGAATGCCGAGCGGCATTTGGCCCGGCTGTTCTGCTTGGTACCTCTGTGGTACCGAGCAGAATAGAAAAACAGTTAAAAAAAAGTAGTAAATGTGCTCCTTATGAATATGGATACTTCCTTTCCCTTTTTTTTTTCTTGTTGTTTTTGTTTCTGTCTATGCCTTTTGTTTTTCTACTGTGCAAAAAATGAATAAAAACTATTTGATTTAAAAAAAAGTAGTAAAAAATAAAATAAAAAACAATTGGGCGGAGCTATCAGTGACCGCTAGCTCCGCCCAACTGTTTTCTATTGGCCGGGCGGTTCTGCTGCCGTCAGAATAGAAAAAAACCCACCATAGGAATGCAAAGCTAGATTCCTATTGGCTATTTCACTTTGCAATAGCCAATAGCAAACTAGCTATTGCACCCACCCTCTGCTGCTGTCAATCACTAGAGGGGACCTGATGGAAAACTTCAGGTCCCCTCTGCTGATTGACAGCAGCAGTGGGCGGGTGCAATAGCTAATTTGCTATTGGCTGTTGCAAATTGAAATAACCAATAGAAATCTAGCTATGCATTCCTATGGTGATTTTTTTTTATTCTGACAGCAGCCAACGGCTCTGATGTCAGAAGAAAAAAAAAACGGAAAACAGAGCAGGGAAAGGTTTACTCTGCTCGACCGAGCAGAGTAAACCTTTCTGGGAGAAAGTGCTTCTCTATCTATCTAATAGCGGGAGACTCCCGGAGTGTCTGGGAGAGTTGGCTGTCTGGAGATCCGTGTCCCTGGTTAACTGGTAACCAGGGTACGCTGATCTGTCTGCGCAAGTGGCCGGAGCCAGCCATGAGATGATGGCT